>NW_021703766.1:9864132-9908859 GCF_005190385.1 Monodon monoceros | reverse complement strand
TGAGAAACTAAAGGCTATATATAGAAAACAGGAGTCAAGATGAAATAAGCCTTTAAAAATACATTCAGCTTCCCTCAAGCAAGAAAATAAGACACCACTAAATAAAAGAACTATTAAAGGCATCATGTAATAATAGTAATGATAACAAGAATAACAATAATTATAATAGTATTTATGATACCTACTATATGCTATTAAAAGATATATATGTGTATATATGTGTGTGTGTGTGTGTGTGTGTGTGTGTTTATATGTATACTCTCTTACCCTCCCAACAGCCCTGAGAGGTGGGGTTTACCATTACGCCCATCTTATAGGTGAAAAAACTGAAGACTGAGGTTCTGCACTAAGACCACACAGCTAGGAAATGACGGAGCCAGGATCTGGAGCCAAGGTAGAATCCATGCTCTTAACCACCCCACCATGCTTCTTGGCTTAAATAAGGGTAAAATACAATGCATTTCAATTACCATCCCTTCTCACTAGAAACTGTTCAGTGATTCCCTTTCCTCTGATTTCAAGGATATGTTTATCCATTTGTTTTGCTTTGTAGCAAATAATATGCACACCAAGAAGCATTTTTTTGGCTGGCCCTCGATCCAAGTGTTCAGTGAAGTGCTGATTTCAAAACTCACACACCTCAACCATTTTCATTTTCATGATCAAACATCCTCAAGGTTATCAAAGAGATGCACAAAAGTGAATCTCCAAGGGGAAAGATTTCATGAAGGAGGAATTCATGATTAGGGAGGCTTGGCTGTATTTACTGTATTTCTCAGCAGGAAGCCAAAAAAATTAGAGCTAGGTCCCATGTCAGTAAAACACCACATACATAAACCTGAATTTACAAGGTAGAACAGTTAGTCACCTTGTCAGTGAAATTCTTACAAGATCACTGTGCAAAGGATTTTCTCATTATGTTCTCATTTAATGCTCATGTACTCCGTATAAGGCTCATGGCCTCACACAGCCAGGGGTGGCGTGCTGTCACATGTAAACACAGTCCAGCAAGAAAAACTGGAATCTAAACTAAAATCCACATCTTCCCTTATAACTCTGAGAGTGGGGAAGAGGTCCTGCAGTTGGGAACAAAATTCTTTTCAGCCATGTGGGTGAGGTTAGAGCACAAATGGAGGTAAACCTTTCAAAAGCCATTTGGGGCAGAAGGAAGCATTAGTGTGAAAGCAAGAAGGTGGGAACATTGAAGGGCGTATAGGAAGAAAGGGGAGTAGAACAGTAGGTGAAATACACTCACGTGGAAATGGAGTGGAGCTGGAGAAAGGCATGATGGGAAGTCCCAACTGGGCATGGAGGTCTTTGAATGACAAATGAATAATCTTGGATTTCCATGGGAGGGAACAAGCATGTACAATGGTGTGACATGAAAGCTTGCGGGTGTGGCAGGTGATTACAAAGAGTAAATGTAGGGTTCAGTGGGAGGAGGGATATAAGATGAGCCTAAAGCGAGTGCAGAGATAGACGTCAAGTTCCTTGATTCCTCTGCCCCGGTTTCGGTCCTCCAGAATCAGACACTGAAACAAGGATTTGAAAGTCAGCCGTACTGGGAGGTGACCCCAAGAAGCACGGATTGGGGAGAGGGAATGTAAAACAGGAAGGGAAGAAGCCACTTCAGCGTGGGTTGGTGAGTAGGTGACCACTGTGGAAGACCATGGAGCTGTCCCACTTGGTGAGGAAGGTGTATTTCTCCACTAAGTTCCAAGCATCATTGGATGAAAGTGACTCGTAACAAGCATGTTGGTTCCCTGATGCTCTTCCATCTTGTACAGCAGGTCTAGAGGAAGGGCAGATATGGACACCAAGATATGTAACAAGGATTCAGAGAGGCAATGTTAGGGGGGCAGAGTGGGGTACAAAGTAGGGAGGGGCCAACTCTGTGATGGAAGATGATGTTCCGGAAAGTGTTCATGGAGGAGGTGATGCCTGAATGCAGTCTTTTAAGCTGAGTGGGTGTTGTTCATGAGAATGAAAGCACACAGCATAGTGCCTGATACCTAGTGAGCATGATAAACATTAGCTTCCTTTCCTTACTCCTGTTTGCCAGGGCTGGGAAAATGGGATGCTTAGGAAATATTCAGTAGCTTCCTTTAAAAAAAAAAAACAGATAATATACAGACCTCAATATTTCACTTCCAGGTTTGCTTGTGGGAAAAGAAATAAGTTGTTATGGACTAAATGTGTCCCTCCAAAATTCATAGGCTGAAACCCTCCCCCTCCCCACATGAAGGCATTAGAAGGTGGGCCTTTGGGAGGTAATCAGGATTAGGTGAAGTCATGAGGGTGGCACCCTCATGAATGGGATTAGTGCCCTTATAAGTTCATGAGAGACAGCTTGCTCCTCTCTCTCTCTCTCCTGTGTGGATAAAAAGATATTGACAGTCTGCCACCCAGAAGAGGCTCTCTCAAGAACTTGACCCCACTGGCACTCTGATCTCAGAATTCCTGCCTCCAGACTGGGAAATAATGTTTTGTGGTTTATAAGCCACCCAGTCTATGATACTTTGTTAGAGCAGCCTAAACTGTCTACGACATAAATGTTTTTGCATTCTCTGCCTTGAGCAGAATGAGCAGAGTTCCTACTACCAGCCAAGCAAAGATGCTGGGAAACAGGTCCTATGGGTTATTCAAATTGGCTCCCAAACACCCAAACACGGGAGTGACTCAGATAGGGGTGAGTGAAACCCCAACATACCACAGGCATATGCACCCACATGTGCAGAGACTGAGGGCACCAACTCTGGAGTCTTGCAAACTGGGAATCAAATTTGGGCAAATTGCTTGGCATTTGAGCTTTCCCATACTGAAATGGGGAGGATCATATTGTCTAGGTCCTAGAATCATTATGAAAATCAAATGTGAAAGTGTGTAACCAGATTGAAACCATGACCTACAAGTTCCAGTCTAGAATTCAGATGGCAGATGCTTTCAAAACATGGTTTTTCATTCACATCAAACACTAATCAAATACTAGCATGTTCTCAACACAATAGTTTTAGTGGGAAAAATAAATGCATAGTCTCTTCCAGCCATTCAGGAGTTTACCACTGAAGAATGTAACAACAGTAAGTTTTATCTTGCATGCAAATGGCAATTTATCTGTAGAGCCTGCCTTGGTACTGAGAGCTGGTTGGGTTGAGTGGTGAACAGCGCTGTATTTGATGAACAATGTCCATCAGGAGCAGGGGAGGAAAGCGGTCCAGGAGAAGAAACCAACTTTAGGCACATTAGAGGGCAAGTGCAGGGCAGGTTCATGGAATGGTCCATTTAGCTGTTGCGTGCATCGAGAGAAGAGACAAAAGATTAATAAGACTGGATTATAGAAATCTACTAATACCCCTTCAAAGGTTCTGGATTTTGTACAAAAAGCAAAGGGATTAATCCAGGGATTACAGGAGAATGTGCTCAAGTAAGAGGTGACCATGGGAAATCTCCCCCAAATGAACATCATTATTTTACTTGGTCCAGTTTTGGGAGGCAGGTCAGATGCGGGGGGCATGTTGGAATCACAGTTCTTTAGCTAGTCCCCCAAAGCCCATCCGTAGTCTATCTGGTCAAGCGGCCACTAAACTGGCAAGAGTGGGAGAAAAAGAACACCTCTCCCTTCCAGGAGTGAAACAATGAGGGACTGGTGAGGCAGGCTTTTTCTGGAGAAATGGGGACATGTCCATGGGAGGCCCCCCCCAAAGTAAATCACTACCTTCTGGAGCTGGGAGTCAAAACCAACATAGGACAACGACCCATGGGGCATACTCACAAACACCCATGCTCAAAAACCTTGCAATCATTTTCAAAAACCTGTCCCAGCTTAGAGTTTGGAGATTTCCATAGAGTGAAATCGAGTCAAGGCAAAGCATGACAACAAAACTAACATTTACTGAGGATTTGCTATTCGCCAGGCATTTTACACGTACTCTTAACTGAATCAAAACAAGACCCTGAAAAGTAGATATCATCCCTGCTTACAGATTAAGGACATTAAATTCCGGAGAGGTTAGGTATCCTGCTCATATTCACTCAGTCGCAAAGTAGAGTTCTGTCTAGAACCCAGGACTCCATATAATAGAAAGGTTTCTTCCCAGAAGCTGGGGAAGATAGGGACTAGCAGTTCCAACCTAACACCCTCCTGGTGAGGTGTTCCCTCCTCTCCTCTCCTCTCTCCCCATCACCCCCTCCCAAGGACAAAGACCTTCCTCTCCATTAGCTCTGGTGTGAATCAAGGTACTCTCAGGAAGGTTCTGATTAGCCAGCTTGGGTCACATGCACATCCATCAACCAATCATTGAAGCAGAGGGATGGCTATTCTGATTGGTCAGCCTGGGTCACATGCCCACCCCTGAGACTGGTCATAGTAGGTGCAGGCAACCTGATTGATATTCATACCTGAACCTCATCAGGTGACAGAGAGGTAGCTCCCCATAGGACAGTATGCTGCAGAGTTAAAACTGTGTCCACTGTAGATACAGTCTACTGAGTACTTATTGTGCACTGGACACTGCTTTTTTTGTTTGTCTGGTTTGGTTTGTTTGTTTCTTTTTCTTTTGTTTTTAGTTTTATTTTCTGCACACTGTGGGAGTCACCACTGACACCTCCCCACACTTTGTCTTGGTTCACCTGACACCAGAGTCCACTGCAGCTGTAGACAGTTCCTGGCAAGCTGACTGCTTCCCGCCTCCAGTACCACAGGGCACAAGTGTGCCAAGGTAAGCCAGAACTACTGTGGCGGGGACTGGGGACGGTAGGAGTAACAGCCCCCAGGCAGCCTCAGCCGTGGAGGATGGGAGATGGTGGATAAATGCCCGGATTCCCTGTCCATGTTCCACACAGTATCTGAAGGGTCCCCTCAGTGGGATCAAGCCCAAGGTGCCCACAATGGTGACTTATTCATTAGCAAGTCCACTGGCTTTTCTTCCCTCCTTACCTCATTCTCCCTACACCCCCCTACTCCTGCTTCTTGAGATCACCTTCCAAATAAACTACCTGCACCCAAGTCCTCATCTTGGGGGGCTACCTCAGGGGAACCCAAATGAAGACAGCATTCTGCATGTATTAACTTGTCAAAGACTCACAACAACCCTATAAAGTAAGTGATACTATCCTTACTTTACTGATGAAAAACGAAGCCAGGGATTTCCCTGTTGGTCCAGTGGTTAAGACTTGGCGTTTTTACTGCCAGGGGCCTGGGTTCAATCCCTGGTCAGGGAAGTAAGATCCCACAAGCCACACAGCACAGCCAAACAAACAAACAAAAACAAAAAGTATATATACATATATATATATATATATATATACACACACATATATATATATAGAGAGAGAGAGAGAGAGAGCGCCAGAGAAGTTAAATGAAGTGCTCCAAACTACACATAGCACTGAGTTTCCAGAATTTGGGCCCAGACATCAAGCTAAACTCTCTCTAATGCCCAAGTCACTGAAAATGCACAATATCACTTAACAAGTTGGAAAAAATTATTCAAGAGCTAAGCTAGCGTCAATTAAAATGACTTCTGGGGCCAGCCCTTCTTAGCTTTTCAAAAGCCTACCCAGGGAGTGAGAAGGGGTTATTGCTGTTCTCCTGACTCTGGGGCCTTCTATCCAAGGCCAGCAGGATGGGGCCCAGCAACCCTGATGAGTTAAAGGGCTGCGCTGTGAAGCAGGGGAACGACCATCACACAACTGCAGTAAAGTTGGTCTCTTCATCCTTTGCAAAAACAAGCACAAATACCTATTTACTGAGCCCAGGCTCAGGCTCAGGTTGACTGCTGATGGTAAGAGCTGGTTTGTCTATTGTCTTTGGGGGCAGAAGTCGGAATATCCCAATGATCCTTCGAGATTAATCAATAAACAAGGCAGGAAGTCAATGCACCATCAAATTGACACTGAGTGTTTATTAACTAGATGAATTAAGAGTATATCAAAAGCTCCCATTCTCACTCAGGATCTCCATCTCTGTCTATCTATCTATCTATCTCTAGTAAGGTAAATAATATTTAGGTGACTCAATTAAATTCTACAAATATTTACTAAGCTTTGCCTATGTGCATGGCCCTGTTCTATGTATTGTGAAGGATTCAGAGATAAATACAGCCTGGCCACTGCTGGCACAGAGCCCACTGAGCGAGACAGGGACACCAACAGCCAGGAAAGGCTAGCAGCCTAACAGGGAGAGATGCAGGGGGCTCTAGGGCTTAGAACTGGGGGAGGTGATATGTAGGCCAGGGCTAAGACTGCTTCTACGGGATGGAAGTAAAGGGACACTCCAGGTTCTGCCGGCCAATAATTGACTGCACCCTACTTGTAGCGTGGTGGTCAAAAGCAGGGACTCTGAAGACAGATGGCCTGAGTTTGAATCCTGACTCTTACAGTTGCATGACCTTGAACAAGTGATTTAATCTCTAGGCCTCTGTTGCCTCCTCTGTAAAATGGGAATAATAACATTAAGATGTTATCACGTTGTGGTATGTATTAAAGGAGTCAATAGGTGCAAAATGCAATTGTCAGTGGCACCGAATTTTCCTTTGGGGAATGACGACACCCTTTATATGTTGTGTTGAGGGTCCTGTGAATCAAGGTGCCCTGTTCTCAGACTTCCCTGGTGGCACAGTGGTTAAGAATCCGCCTGCCCATGCAGCGGACACGGGTTTGAGCCCAGGTCTGGGAAAATCTCACATGCCACAGAGCAACTAAGCCCGTGCGCCACAACTACTGAGCCTGTGCTATAGAGCCCATGAGCCACAACCACTGAGCCCGCGTGCCACAACTACTGAAGTCCAGGCACCTAGAGCCCGTGCTCCGCAACAAGAGAAGCCACTGCGATGAGAAGCCCGTGCACCACAACGAAGAGCAGTCCCCGCTCGCGGCAACTAGAGAAAGCCCACGCACAGCAACAAAGACCCAATGCAGCCAAAAATAAAATTAAAGAAAGAAAAAAAAAAGAAAGGTGTCCTGTTCTCCTCTAGCCAATGGGATTCATGACTCAGGGAAGGCCAAATGGATGTTGTCCAAGTAAGTAACTTTTTTTTTTTTGTGGTACGTGGGCCTCTCACTGCTGTGGCCTCTCCCACTGCAGAGCACAGGCTCCGTACGTGCAGGCTCAGTGGCCACGGCTCACAGGCCCAGCCTCTCCGTGGCATGCAGGATCCTCCCGGACCAGGGCACAAACCCGTGTCCCCTGCATCGGCAGGCGGACTCTCAACCACTGCGCCACCAGGGAAGCCCCTAAGTAAGTAATTTTTAAAAATATTTATGTATTTAACTTAATTAATTAATTTATTTATTTTTGGCTGCGTTGGGTCTCAGTTGCGGCATGCAGGCTCTTCGTTGTGGCACGCAGGCTTCTCTCTATTTATGGCACACGGGTTTCCTCTCTAGTTTGGCACGAGGGATCTGTAGTTGTGGCGTGCGGGCTCCAGAGTGCTGGGCTCTGTAGTTTGTGGCACACGGGCTCTCTCGTTGAGGTGCGTGGGCTCAGTAGTTGTGGCATGTGTGCTTAGTTGCCCCACAGCATGTGGGATCTTAGTTCCCCGACCAGGGATCAAACCCGTGTCCCCTTGCATTAGAAGGCAGATTCTTTACCACTGAACTACCAGGGAAGTTCCTCCAAGTAAGTAATTTGAAGCTTAAGAAGAAAGATGCAAACACAGAAAATGAATGGAGCCTGTTCATCCGGACAGTGGTGCCCATGATTCCCTGCTACCCAGATCCCCAAAGCCACCTGTGTTTCTACTTTTTCCCAAGCCTAGGTCCTCAGACTTGTCTTGGATTCTGTGAGCAATCCCACACAAATAGCTTAAGCTAGCCAGACCTGATTTCTATTGCATGCAGCTAAAGAATCCTACCTGATAAAAAGAGGGCTTTTGAACTGGGCCTTGAATAACCTGGTGGGTTGTAACTGAGGTAGCTCATCTTCTGACTGTATCCGTGTATAAGCATCTTTGTTTCCCAAAGGAAGGTCAGGATGCATAGCCTGGCAAAGGCTTGATTTCACATCAGGGATAAGAGGCAGCAATAAGGGACAGAGTGTGCGTGTCCAAATGTAGGCACTTTGGAAACATTTCAAGTTCTTAATTTGGACACAAATGGAAACATTTCAAGTTCTTAATTTGGACACAATTTGGTACTATTTGAAGTACCAAAAAAAAAAAAAATAGAACCAACATACCCCATAATACAAGAGCAGTATTTCCCAAATTTCAGCTATTTGCATACCAACTTTTTCATGAGTTTTGTCAAACCTGGACTGTAAGTATCATTAATATTTTTCTTAATGTTATTTATATATATCATTATATAATATTTTATTTAAATAAAATTTAAAAAATATAAATACATATTTTAAAAATTCAATTACTACCATAAATGAAAAATCAATAACCGTTTGCCAAGAATAGAAAATAGAGAGTAGTCATAAACATTAATAAATGGAGCCAGGTTAGGGACTCCCACTGCCCAAATATCAAGAAATTTGAGCTTCAAAATAAATAATGATAGTAATTCAATATAAACCATGAATAAAATAAAACTCTATGAGTCCACCAATAAATAATAGACAATTACAGTAGAATGCCAACAAATAAATACAAAAAAAAGATAGAGTTAGAAAAGTAACTAGTTGATGAAAATTTGATGCGGAACAGTTTATTTACCTAGTCTCAAAATATTTTCCCACAAATTATTTATTAATTACAAAGGGAAAAATGATAACTTTGTAGTTGAGAAACCTGGTAGGCAATACCTTAACCAAGTGATCAAAGGCATTCTCACCAATATGGACAGATTGACAATAGGTGCTTCCTGATAGGATGGACTGAGAAGGACACAATATCACTTCTGTGATATTCCCGACAAAATATGCAAACTGAATTTATTTAGGAGGAAATATCAGACAAACCCAAACTGAAGAATGTTCTAAAAAAAGAAACAAATGTCCTGTACTCTTCAAAACTGGCAAGACGTCAACGAAAGGCTGAAGAACTATTACAAATTAGGAGACTAAGGAGATGATAAACAAAACAGGTAAAGACAGTGGGTGAGCCTGGATTGGACCCTGGACTGGGTGGCAGTGGAAGGAGGAGCCGAAAAGGACATTACTGGGACTTTTGAGGAAACTGAATACGAACTGCAGGTTAGAGAATAGCATTGCATCAAGATCGCATTGTCTCATTTTATTTGTCTGATAATTGTATTGTATCTATGTAAAAGAGTGTCCTGGTTCTTAGGAAAAACACACTTAAAGACTTAGGTGTAAAGAGGAATGATGTCTCTAAAATTCTCTCCAATGGTTCCAAAAAAATATGCAGAGAGAAAAAAAATTATAAAGTCGATGGGGCAAAATGTAACCAGTAGGTGAATCTGGGTCATGGGTAGAAGGGAGCTCCTTACACTATTTTTGCAACTTTTTTTTTTTTTTGGCCGTGCCTCAGGGCTTGTAGGATCTTAGCTCCCCAACCAGGGATCAAACCCAGGCCCTCAGCAGTAAAAGTGCTGAGTCCTAACCACTGGATGGCCAAGGAATTCCCACACTATGTTTGCAACTTTTCTCTAGTTGGAAGTTATATCAAAATAAAAATTCACGAAAAGAACAATACAAAATTAATATAATAAAATATATTAATAGAGTCTGGTTGAAAACTATTGCCCATTGAAATCTCTGAGCTTGAGGCCAGCTTCTTGTTAATAAAAATAGATTAGCAAGTTTTCGAAAGATTTTCTGACATACCGACATGAAATTCAAACTGCCTTCTGCACACCATCATCAAGATTGAAATCGAGTTGGCAAGGGGGTAGCCGTCTCGCTCTGTCATCCAATGTTCTTTAATGTAGGTGCCCCAGTGCTATGAATACCAAACTTCAGGGAAACCTGCTGTCAGCAAACAGGGTTTGTAGAAGCTGTGATCTGTCGGGGAGGCTGGAGGCCAGTATGGTCGGACTTTCTGGCAAGTGCTTGGCTGAGAAGCCACACCAGTGCAGGTAACCGAATGCCCTGGTTTCGCCTGTAAGAAATCCACTGTGCTCACAACAGCTGTGAAACAGATCTAGCTTCTGGGTGGTGACAATATTTTCTACAGCCAGTCGTTTCTATTTAAATGCTGGCTAAAGCCAGCTTCAACAATGAATCATCAACAGAAGTTTTGTTTCCTCCACACCAGGAAACTCAGATGGAAACAGAAACCATCAGCCACTTCGACAGCCCATTTCTCACTGCCAAGCACCTGCAGTCCCGAAACAAGATAGAATCCCCCAAATGGCCCCCCAAGATGGCCCCACCACTCTGAAGGGGCTAAATTTTAGAGGTACCAAAGAGTGCCAGAAAGGAAACCACAGTGATCCCCATCAAAGTTTTGACTGTGGTGCTGGGAAGAGTCTTAGGGATTCTCAACATCATCCCCAATAATACTTATTTATCATTTTCCACAAGGCAGACTCCACTAAGCACTCCACGTGGATCATTTCATTTAACCCTCTCACTATATGCTCTCATTTTACAGATGAAGAAGGTGAGGCTAAAAGAAGTTCAGTAATTCGCCCTGGTGCCATGGCCAGCCATGCGCTGTCAGAATTCAGACCCAAGCCAGGTCACCTCCCAGAGTCCATGTGCTCAACCACCGTCAACCAATAAGCTCAGCTGTCCCTCAGGGAACTAAAGAGGCACCTTGCTGGTGGGTTGCCAGCTAACATACAGGATGCCCAGGTAAATCTGAATTTTAGACAATGAATAACTTTTTAGTATATGTCCCAAATATTGCACGAGATGTACTAAAAGGTAATATTGCACGAGACATACTAAAAGGAGATTGAAATGCATTCATATTGCATTCATCCTGCATTTTTATCTGCTGAATCTGGAAAGCCTAAATCTGGTTAAGACTCAAACCCTCAACCCCTGGCTCAGAAGACACGTGGCTTCACCATTAGGCCACAGGCCTCAGCTACACCAGTGGGATCTGGATCTGCTGGAATCTCTCACAAAAGTCTACATGCCCAATGCCCTTCCAGTCACTTCAGAACTTTTTGGAGGGTGGTAAGGGGTGAAATGTGAGTTCTAGAAAGATGCCAAAGAATCCTACAGATAGTGGTTATTTAAAAAAAAAACTCAGGGTCACCTGTGGGCTGAACCCAGAGTCCTGGGTCTGGTGAATGAGACAGAGATGCCGGAAGGCCTCAGGTCAAGACCTGGATCCAGCTTTGTCAGCTGGGTGACCTCCCGGCTGTCACTCTCCCTTCCTGATCCTTGACCTCTCATACCCAGAGTGAAAGCCTCAGCCCAGGCAGGGCGTTCTCAAAGTGTGGCCCCCAGGCTGCCTGAACCAGAATCACCCAGAGAACTTGTCAGATGGGTAGATTCTTGGTCCCTACAGGCCACCTGAACCAGAAATCTTAGAGGAAGAGCCAGGAAAACTGCATTTTAGTAAGATCTCCAGGGGATTCTGAGGCAGCCTACGGTTTAACACCAACTGGACTAATGAACTTTGGAAACATTATGCTAATTGAAAGAAGCCAAACACAAAAGGCCACATGTTGGACAATTCCATTCACATGAAATTTCTGGAACAGACTAATCTATAGAAACAAAAAGTAGATTAGGGTATGGGAGGTGGGGGAGGCAATAAGGAGTGACTACTTTTTTTTTTTTTTAGCAGCTTAAAATAATAGCCATGTGTCATCACACAGTCTGTTAGTCACAAGTCCATGCTGGCTAACCTAGGTTCTTTATTCAAGGCCTCACTGGAGATGTCAGGCCATTGGGGTTCTCTTTTGGAGGCTCTGGGGAAAAATCCACTTCTGAGCTCTTTCGTGTTGTTGGCAGAATTCCCTGAGGCTGTGTTACCCAATGTCCTGTTTTCTGGCTGGCTTTGGGCTGGGAGGGCCCTCAGCTCACAGAGGCTGCTCTCAGGTACTTGCAAATGGGCCGCCTCCATCTTCACAGCCAGCAACAGACAATCTCCCTCATGTGGAATGGATGGGGTTTCCTTTGGGGACAATGAAGATGTTCTGGAATTTGATAGTGGTGTTGGTTGAATGGCCATGTGAACGAGCTAAAAACCACTGAGCTGTTCTTTTAAATGGCAAATTTTATGATATGTGAATTATATTCAATTTAGAAATATACTAAATTTTAAATGGTAATTTTAAAAAGCAACTGGACTAGGTGATCCTGGATCAGCATTCTCCAGAGTGTGCCCCCCGGAATTCTCTGTTAAAAGCCTCCATGGGAACTAAAAACCCTTCCCAGAAGGTCACAGGGCAACTACTAGAGGAGAAACGTTATGTCATTAGAAGAAAGAACATCTTCAGCCCAGCAATGCCTGTACCTCCCTTCATCCTAAGGAACACATGAACAAATATGGATGAAATGGCCAAATGTAGGTGGATACACACGTGTCACTGCATTTCCTCGGTTCACAGTCAACCATCAGGTGGGTGTACAGACTGGGGGGCCCCCTGCACTAACGCCACAGCCCCCAGCTGGGAAATTGGTCTCCTGCACTGAATCACCTACCAATACCTGCATCGCATAATCATAACTGCATTATGGGCATCTGTCTCCTCTTTTTCAAAAAAAATGTATCTACTTCAGGACAAGAGCTGTACATTTCCCACCCTATTTTACCAAGTCAGGCAGAGAACTTAGCCTCAGTCAGTAAATATGTGCAGATTCATTGTATAATTGAAGATCAAGTTCAAAGGTAAGAGGTGCTTGCCTCACAGACACACAGCTCCAGGGCAGGACATGCCCATATGTTAGGACAGAAGAAGAAAGCATGGAATAACAGAAGAGGTCAAATCTGGGTTCAAACCCTGGCTTCATGTGGACTGAGTTCCAGTCGTGTGCCGGCCACTAAACCAGGTGCGGGTATGGTGGGTCTAACCCTCAACTTTTCTGATGCTCTGAGTGTTTGGTCTAGAATCTGCTTCTTAAGCTGTGTGATGTGACCTTGGGGAATTTGCAGAATGTCTCCGTATTAGTCTTCTATTGCTGCCTAAAACATCACCACAACTTTAGGAGTTTAAAGCAACATACCTGTATTATCTGCTAGTTTCTGTAGGTCAGGAATCTGGACGTGGCTCATATGGGTCCTTTGCACAGGATATAATCAAGGTATCAGCAGGTGGTCTTCCCTGCTGTCTCCAGAGCTCTCTACCTCGCTCACGCGCTCACAGGCCTCTCACAGCACGGCAGCCCATTTCTTCAAGGTCAATACAACAATCTCTCTAGCCTCGAGGAAGGCCTGGACCCTCTTTTATAGCCTTGACTGATTAGGCCAGGCCCACCCGGGATAATCTCCCACTTAACTCAGAATCAACTGCTCAGGGACCCGAACGACACCCGCAAAATCTCTTCACCTCTGTCATATTCTATTAATTGAAAGCAAGTCACAGGCTCTTCCCACATTCTGGTAGAGGAGACTATACATGAGTGTGGCGACCAGGGGGCGGGGATCATGTGGGGAGATTTGGGGGGAATCATTACTTAGAATTGTGCCTATTCTCTAAGTGTCAGTTCCATTATCTGCAAAATGGGAAAAACATCACTCATCTTGTAGTATTGTTGAGAGAATTAAATGAGAAATCCTAGGTAATGAGCATCCCCTTAGGAAGAATAGCAAATGCTGACCCTGATTCTCCTTGGGCAGGTGATGGAAACAGCTGAACGACCCACTCTATTGCAGTGAATGAGGGTATGGCTCTAGAGTCAGACCACATGGATTCCAGAAATCCCGGCCCTGCCACTAATTTATTACCTGTGAGTCCTTGCATCCGTCTTGCCATAACTTCACGTAACCACACCACTTTCCTTATATGTAGACTGAGGATGAAAATAGCCGCCAGCCCTTTGAGTTGTCATGAGAACTAAATGGGGTCAGGTACATAAAGCACTTAGTTCAGTGCTTGGCTCACAGGACGGGCTCAAACAGCATCCACTCCTGAGCTTAGCTGGACCATTTCAGCCTCAACAAGGGAAGGAAATCTCAAAAGAGTGTGGGGACAAGTACACATTTCACAAACTTTAAACTTCACTCCACAGCAAAAAAAACTTGTTCTAAGATGTCCTTGAACTTGGACTCTGGAGTGTTTCCCAATGACGTATGCTAATGTGAAAACCAGGTCGTTCGGCCTGCATTGTAGATTCCTGTTGCACATCTTTGAAGGTCCTGGAACAAGTAAAGGAGACCTTTCTACCCTTTGGCTTCAGAAGGTGAGGATTTGACCTTGCAGTGCTGCAGATCAACAGTGGGGCTGACCCAAGCTAGATTTCTCCAGGGGAGCTTGGAGGACACTGGCTGTAAAGAAGCCAGGAGATATCTGTTACATAAAAACACAGATTATGTCTCTCTCTGGGGTTAGGCATCCTATTTGCTTTTATGAAGCTTTTCGGTTAAAGAAAAAAAAAAAAAACTGCTGAATTTTAGTACCTACATGGGGAGCAGGGAGCAAGACTTAAGGCAGTAAAATACCAACTACTAACAGCAGCTCTCCCGGATCTACATTACAGAGGACTTCTACTTCCTGTTATTTATTTTTCTAATCTGTGGATTTAATGTGCATCATTGTGCATGGAATCCAGAAACAAATAACCTGTGTGTGTGTGTCTCTGTGTGTGTGTGTGTGCATATGTGTGTGTGAAGCTGGAGGTCGCTGCAGCATCTCTGGACCTCTGAGAGTGCTGGTGGGAGCCCCAGGAAGCCTCCCGAGAAAGCCTAAGCGAGTGGTTCTCACGCTTCAGTTATACATGAGAACCACAACGAGCCTATTAAAAGCCGATGCAGTTGCAGACTAAAATACTTCCAGGGATGCCAGTTTAGAGTCTGGTGGTCCCTGAGAATGTGCATTTTTAAACGTGCCAACCCCAGGTGATTCTGCTACATTTTAAAAAACCTTGCTTGGGAGCCAGGCTCCTCCTGCAATGGATGCGAGCTCTGAGGCTCGACCATCCAAGTGTCATTTCACCATCAGGAAGCCCTGTCCACACCTGGCTCAAGCCTCCCGGTCAGCCCCCAACCTCCGCCCCACCCAGAGCAATCAGCGCCGGAGCTTGGACTTCGCATGATGCTCCTGCCACCTAGTGGTCAGTCAAAGACATGCAGCTAATTTATCTCAACCTCCACTTGGCTCTGATTCATTGATCCAGGATCCCTTTGTCAGGCACCTATGGTGTTGTAGGACCTTGCTAGGCTCTGCAGGTAAGTAAGACTCTGTCTTGTAGAGCTGGAAGGAACCCTAGAAATCATTTCCTTCGGTCACTCCCAATGGTGAAACTGAAGCCCAGGAAGCAGGGGAGTATCTTACACAAGATCCCGTGTCAACTCCTCTTATAACTCATCTCAAACATTCTTTTCCTCTACACAATAGGGGGTGTAAATCAGAAACACCTGTGCAGCTTTTTCACAATACACCTGTCCATGGAGGGGCCCACTCCTGGAGTTCCATATTCAGAAAGCCTAGCATGGGCTCTCTCATGGTGAATATATTTTTTAAACTCCACAGATAATAATCTCTTATGTGTACACACACATACACACACACCAAGTTGAAAACAACATTTTTAAATCACGAGGCTCTTACCCAGTTTTTTGTGTGATGAGGATCACTATGTGGCACTTTACAGTTTATAAACTCCCTTCAAATCGATTATAGCCTTTGATCATCACACAACAAGGTGCAAGGATAATCTCCACCTTGCAGATGAGGAAGCTGGGCTCAAGAGGTCAATTCTCCAGGGTCACATAACTCATCAGTGGTAAGGCGGAGCCACAAATCCAGGTTTTTGCTAATTCCAAATCCCATAGTTTTATGCTATATTAGGCTGCCCCGGACAGCTGGTTGGACAATAGGATGCATGAAGCCAAGACTGGAAGACTGGTCCTTGTCTAGGCCAGTTATTAACTAACATATTTAAATTTTTTATTAGTAAATATTTTGGGAACCCACAAAGTGCAAAGCATAGGAAAGGAAAAGTTTTAGAGATGTACAAGGCATGACCCCTGCCTTCAAGGTCCTTAGGGTCCCCTGGAATCACCGTCATGTATATCTCTGATTAGTCCCAGCCTTTCCCCCATAATACACAAACACCCACCCACAGTGATGTTCTGGCCAGCTAGCTTTCCGGAAGTTTTTTAAAGTTCTAACTTGTAGCTGTTGATTTCTGTAACTAATACCAACATGATCAATTTCATGCTATCAAGAGTTTGATGGTAAGCTTGCAAAATTTCCAAATTTGAAAATGCATTCTGGGGTGCTGTTAGGAAGTGATTCCTGCATATATTAGGGACATACACATAACGCAATACCACCCAGCATCAGGTATTACTTTCCAATTACTGCTATAAAAAATTACCACAAATTTAGCATCTTAAAACAACACACATATATTATCATAAGTTCTGGAGGTCAGAACGTTCGAAAATGAGTCTTAGGGCCCCAAATCAAGGTGTCAGCAGGGCTGCATGCCTTCCAGAGGCTGCCCATATTCCTTAGCTTGTGGTCCCTCCCAGCCACGGCATCACTCAGGCTTCGGCTTCCGTCATCACATCGCCCTCCTTCTAACTCTGACCCTTCTGCCTCCCTCTTTATAAACACCCTAGTGATTACATTGGATCCACCCAGATAATCCAGAACACTCTCTCTGTCTCAATGTCCTTAACATTATCACATCTGGAAAGTCTCTTCTGCCATGACACCTGACACATTCATAGTTTCCACGGATTAGAACATGGGCATCTTTGAGGGGCCATTATTCTATCTACCACAAACACTTTGATGAAAGAATGTACAAGATCCCAGAAGACAGCACTTATTTAGCACATTCTGCGCTTTAGGCACTGGAGAAGCAAAGATGCTATCAAAGGGCTGAGTCCCCACTCTCAAGCTGCTTCCTCTGGGAAGATCCAGGTAAACCACCAGCTGGCACAGAAACATCCTATAGGGCTGTGACCTTGGTGCTGGTCTCCAAGCACCACTAGCAGTATCTACCTAGGTCTACAACGATTCTCAGAAACATTTTCACATATGAACCATGCAAAAAGGCCAATAATGGACAGGTACTATGTTCATTTCAAACATGAGGAAGCTGGGATTCAAAAAGGTGAAGTGTCTGCCTAAGGTCAGATAGTTTCTAAACAGTGCAGCCAAGACAAGAGACAATTAACCTCAAAAACTCACCCCAGGGTCTTACCCCTTTCCATGATTAGGGGCCCAGGGAAAGAGCCCGATAATAGGATCCTGGACTTCTACAACCTACATGTATGTCCCATCTACAAAATGGAGATGTATCAGTCAGGACTCTTCCTGCTGCCAAAAACTCAAGCCAGCTTAAGAGAAAAACAAACAAACAAACTGGGGGATAAGGACCATCTCATTGACTTATATAGTTTACAAACTCCAATTTTATAAGAATGAAGCTCCAAGAAGGCAGGGACACTGTTTTTTCCTCTCTGCACTTTGGTATTCCCCAGTACGGTGCACTGTGCCTGGCACACAAAGTAGGTCCTTGTGGCAGACACACTCACTGGTAACCCCCAATGAGTCAAACCCTTGTATAACCCCTTCCCCTTGAGTGCGACTTGTTTCCAACCAGTGGAATGTGACAAATGTGATGACATCATTCCCTAGATTAGGTTAGCAAACTGCAGCAAGGGATTTCCCTTTGCTGGCTTAGAAGAAGTAGCTACCATGCCGAGAGAAGGCCTGTGAGTAGACCACATGGCTGGGAGCTGTGGGTGGCCTCTGGGAGCTGAGAGTGGCCTCTGGCTCATTGCACTAAAATGGGGCCGTGGTCCTATAGCTCCGAGGAAGTGAATTTTGCCAGCAATCTGAATGAGCTTGGAAGATGATTCATCCCCAGTCAAGCCTCCAGATGAGCACACAGCCCCAATGATACCTTGACTGCAGCCTTGTGAGACCCTGAGCAGAGGACTAGCCAAGCCCAGGCTCCTGACCCACAGAAACTGAGATAAACTTAGGTTGATAATAAACAAGCCTCTAAGTCTGTGGTCATTTGTTCTACAGCAATAGGAAACTAAAACAGTATTCAGTAAATATTTACTGAAAACTGGAGAGATGAGAGAGAGAAGTAGAAAGAAAAGGAAATGAGAGACAGAAACAGTAAGTAGGCAGGTCAGTCTGGAAGATATTTGACTTTAGCACAACTGAATCCAGGACCTCAAAAGATGTCAGTAAGACTTTTCACTCCCGTGTGTGTGTGTGCGTGTGTATGTGTGTAGTGGCAGGGCAGGATGGGATGGGGGAGGAAGAACAGCATGTGAATCTTTGTCTGCCACTGACTGTCTCTTTAGTAATCTCAGCAGGGGGAAATCAGCCTTGCCAAGAATTCTGGTGTTAAGCCCCAGAGAGAACTCTAGCTTGGCCTGGAGATAAGATTTTCTGGTTGGTCATACCTGGTTAACTGATCCAATTCTGGAATACAGGAATGGGAGCTGTTCATCTCCACCCAAAGCACAAAGAATTTGTTTCTTAAAACAGAGGTTTTGTAACTAAGAGGATAAATGCATGCCGGGCAGGAAAACTATCTGTCTATGTCCATCATGGGGGAAATAAACTATATCTCACAGGTAATTGTGAGCATTATTTGAGAACACATGTAATAATTCTCAAAATAGTGGGCATCAAGAAACATTAGAATTTAAGTTCTGCCTGGGTAGAGGTTTTGTCTCTGTGGTTTACTGTGGTATCCTTGCACCTAGAACACTTCCCAGCAGACAGCAGGACCCAACCAATGCTTAACAAATGGACAAAGCTGAAATAGGTATCCAGACAGGTGCCATATTCCAGTCAAAACTAATCAGTGGTCTCCCCCATTCTCTGTCCAGCAAACCAGGTGTGACGTGTGTCAACTTCCCACCCCCTCTATCTACTCTCCCTGACTTGACAAGCCTTGGGGGAAGTGGCGTTATTATTCCGGAGGAAACAGTAGGAGCATGAATCCTAGGTTATGAAGATGACCCTCAATCATATCACTAAACTCAGGTCCTGTTTCCAGGAGAGTCCACTTAATATTTAATCAGGCCCTGTCAGTTAAGTAAAGGAAAGGAGAAATCCAATTCCCCTGTCGTGGGACTTCTCATTCATAGTGGAACATTCCACTTGCTAAATATCCAACATCTTGCTTCATTAAACACTCATGCCCAGCAAGTGAACTGAACATCCCTGGGACAGATTTAGAAATAAAAGTCAGTGGAAAACTGAAAAATCTTACCTCTTACAATGATTTCTACTGTTCAGAAATAGCAAAAAAAAAAAACAAGAGAGGCAGAGTTGGGGAAGAGAATGAACTTCCTGGAGTCATGTGTGCCAGACCCTGCATCCTTGGGCACGACCCATGAGATGTGTGGTCTAACAAGAGGTACATGTGTCGTTAAGTAACAAACTACCCACATTACATCGATTAGTGTTCCAAAGAGAAAGAACCCAACGTTGTACACCCAGAAAGTTTAAAAGAAGGTTCTGACACAGTTAGAGAAGTGCTTCCTGAAAAGATGGAAATCTGAGAGATAAACAGGATTTTGGCAGGAAGAATTTGTGGCAAACCCCATTGGTTGCCTATCCAAAAGCATCGCCCCTGCCCTTTTCCTTGCTAACAGAACCCTTGTTTTGTCCAAGAATCTTGCAGAGTGCCCTTCATGTCAGAGAAAGTAGGCTCAGCCCCTATCTAGGGACGACCCTTGGTCCCATCTCCTCTGGCCAATGAAACATTAATGGGAAATCTGCAAGGGGATGCCTAAGAGCAAGTTTCCTTCCCTGATAAAAGGGAGCATGTGAAGACCATCTTTCCATCCCACAAAGCCCCCTCCTCGCCCCACCCCCCACTGCTTTCAAAGTGATGCTGTAACTCACAGATATAGAGAACAAGCTAGTGGTTACCCAGGGTCAGTGGGGGGCTACTAGGGTCGGGGGGGAGTAGAAGGTACAAACTCTTGGATATAAGACAGGCTCAAGGATATATTGTACAACACAGGGAACATAACCAATATTTTGTAATAACTGTAAATGAAAAATAACCTTTAAAATTGTATAAAAATAACAAAATGAAAAAAACTTTTTTTACAAAGTGGTCTGTAAAGATGTGATGCTTGGAGCCACTATAGCCATCTTATACCTGAGGAGGAGGCCCAGAGGGCTGCAAAGACACTGAACAGATACCCAAATGTTGAGCCCCTGAGCCCATGCTGGAACTGTCTCCCTCCAGATGTCTTAATGTGAGAAAAACATACCCATTTGTTCAAGACGCTGTTCCTTATAGCAGAAATATAACTGTAACTATAATCAGCCTCTAACTGATTCAGATTTGTAGCAAGACTATCAGAATTTTTGAAAGGATTTTTATATCTATATATAGGTACAAACCACGCCAAAACTTAAGGATCTTACATAATAACCATCTCATTTACTCGCAACTCTGTGGGTCTAATGCTGTGTAACAAAGTACCCCAAATTCAGCAACTCAAAAAAAGAACACACGTTTAGTAACTCAGGTAGCTTCTGTGAGTTAGGAATTTGGGGGCAGTTCAGCTGCGTGGCTCTGGGGGTTCTGGACCTCTTCACAGGGCTGGCTGAACGTCTTCATGACATGACAGCTGGCTTCTCCCAGAGCAAGAGACCCGAGAGAGAGAAGGGGAAGATGGAATGTCTTTTATGACCAAATCTTGGAAGGCGCACATCACCATTTCCAGAACACCCTCCCAGTGACACAGGTCAGCCCTGCTCAGGGGTGGGAGGGGGCTACACAAGTGTGTGAGCCGTCTTGAAGACTGGCCCCCATCCTCCACCTTCTCAATCTATTATCAGGCAGGGTCCAAGCAGAGAAGCAAAGCCGTTAATTAGGAGATACACATGTATGCGCACACACACATATTAAAGGATTTATTACCAGGATTCAACCTTATGCAATTGTGGAAACTGGTTACACAGTCTCTGTTAATAAGGCTGTCATCTTCACGTCTGAGGCTGGAGCTTGAGGTCCACAGGGCTGGCCACGCGGAAGGGAAGATGGAAGTGCAGTGGAAGACAAGGAGGACCAGCTAGATGCCACGGGCATGACCCGGAATCCCTAACAGTTTCTCACTGCCTCCTACCTGGGTGATGTGGGTGTCTTGCAGGGAAAGCTGGTGCCCCATCATATCCCAAAACATGCAGGGAAGGGAATTCTGGGAAACACAGCTGAGCCAGCCTGAGCTGACATCTTCCAAAGCCACTGCAGTTGTTAGCCCTCTAAGGAATAGTGACGAGGACTGTGCACAAAGAAGCATCTGGGGTGCTGGGAATGTTCTGCTGGTTTTATCTAGGTACTAGTAGCACAGTCATATTTAATTTTTATGAAGAATCATAAAGCTGTATACTTATAATTTGGGCATGTTTCTGTAAGTATGTTATACTTCAATTAAATGTTTACATTTAAAATACTGATACATGCTTTATGCAGAAGACTTAGGAAACCAAAGAGGAAAAAAAACAATCTCAGCACCCACAAGTAACCATGATTTTGACCTATCCCTAATCTATGCAGATAT
The DNA here is from genome assembly GCF_005190385.1 of Monodon monoceros. Classification (NCBI taxonomy): domain Eukaryota; kingdom Metazoa; phylum Chordata; class Mammalia; order Artiodactyla; family Monodontidae; genus Monodon; species Monodon monoceros. The sequence continues at coordinate 9,887,320 of NW_021703766.1, read as the reverse complement.
ACACATGCATCTCTCGACCTGTTACTACCCAGCCCATAAGTTCTGTTTTATAACTGCTTTTTCCCCTTCAAAAATATACTATGGGAATTTTACATGTAGATCAATATTCTTTTTTTTTTTAAATTAATTTATTTTAGTTTTGGCTGCATTCGGTCTTCGTTGCTACGTGCAGGCTTTTCTCTAGTTGTGGCGAGTGGGGGCTACTCTTCGTTTCAGTGCACGGGCTTCTCATTGCAGTGGCTTCTCTTCTTGCAGAGCACAGGCTCTAGGCGCGCAGGCTTCAGTAGTTGTGGCTCGCGGGCTCAGTAGTTGTGGCTCATGGGCTGTAGAGCACGGGCTCAATAGTTGTGGCATGTGGACTCAGTAGTTGTGGCTCGCTGGCTCTAGAGCGCAGGCTCAGTAGCTGTGGTGCACGGGATTTGTTGCTCCGCGGCATATGGGATCTTCCCAGACCAAGGCTTGAACCCGTGTCCCCTGCTTTGGCAGGCGGATTCTTAACCACTGCACCACCAGGGAAGCCCGATCAATATTCTTTTACAGCAGAATTTCAATGATGGCTAAAAAGTCCAATAGATTAATCCCCTTTGAGTAATCCTCTTTCAATTTTTGGTCATTAGAAAAAATTCTTTTGTTTACTCCTTCTAAACTACTGTGAATAGACCTAAGCCAGAGACTGTTTGCTCCTTTATTTCCAATAAGGGATACTCAAGGCAAGTACTGGGTTTTTCAATAACAATCCCAGCTATCTGGTGTATATTTTGGAGGATGGCCTAGTCGCCTTGGGCAGAAATAAATTACAGAAGGAAGCAGGCATGGTGAATGTGGGTCTTTCAAAGACATCAGCCTGTCCCCTGGACTTGCTGTCTCCACACCCAGGCAGCCAAGCTCTGGGAATATTTCCTGTTTGGTTTCCACTGGGAGGAAGCCTTCACAAGAAACGGCATCCAATGCAAACTGGATGGCCCCTCTGCCGCTCAGGTGAAAGCAGAAGCTAAAAAAGACTCCTGAGATGAAAACTAGATGCTCATAAAGCACTAACCCCTTCACTGTTCATCAGACATTCAGAATGGACATGAGAGTGCTTTCCCGAAAGGAAAGAAAAGCTGGTTCAGATTCTGAAGCCCTAAAGGCTATGACTCTGAGAAAAAGACCAGCATTTTCTACATGCCCACACAAGCCTTCATTACACCCACCATCCTTCTCCCTAATCTGAACGACCTCTCCACACGTCTGAGAAAAAATATAAAACTGAAATCTGCCTCTTACAGATTTTTTTTCCTAGTGGGAAAACGGGCGCATCCCTTTAAAATATGCAGGATGATGGCATTTGGGGCATTATTAGATGATATTATGGTCAGACAGCATGGAAATACCTGAATCCTGCCTTAGCCCACCCAATCCTCCTCCCCCATGCATGAGGGACAGTGGTGAATGGACACAAGTACCAACTTAGTGCAGAGCTTGTGTCTTAAACTCCACTACAGAATTCTCCACAGTGTACTGGGCTGGAACACAGAAACTTGCCCCCAATTTAGCAACCTCTGTATCTTCCTTTGCCTAGACTCATATCTCAGCACTTCACCACCATGAGAAGGAATGCTCATGGGAAGAGGCAAAAAGAGTGAGCTAGCCGTTTCCATGTGGGACCCTTCCAAGAACCAGTGACGCTGACTGCTGATCCACAAGGCCCAATCTGTATCCTAAAACTGACCTAATCCAATCACAGTTCCCTCCTCCTGGGAAGGAGACAAACTAAAACCTTCTCCTCTTTCCCATGGGATATGATTAGCAATATGTATCAAGAATATTAAAATATTCATTCCCTTTGGCCCAGTGATATTATCATTTATCATTGCTTACTATGGATTAAACATTGTTCTAAGTAAGTGCTTTAAAAGTATTAACATATTTAAGTCAGCATTAATAACCCTGTATTTTAAGTACTACTGTTTTTAAGTACTACTATTTGTCCCGTTTTTTTTGTTGTTTTTTTTTTTGTTTTGGCCTCATGGCATATGTGATCTTAGTTCCCCAACCAGGGATCGAACCCATGCCCCTTGCATTGGAAGCACGGAGTCTTAACCACTGAGCTGCCAGGGAAGTCCCTGTCCCCTGTTTTAAAGATGGGGAAACCAAGGCATGGAAAGGCTCAGAAAACTGTCCATGACCTGAGAGCTGGTGGTAGAGCCTAGCTGCGATCCCAGGCAATCAGGCTCCAGTCTGTGTTGTTAAGCATTAAACTCTGCTGCATTTCAGTAAAACCACTTATAGAATTGTGTGTCCTAAGACAAGAATTGAATATAGAAAAAAGATTAACACAAAAAGATGTTCATCTCATCATTATTTACAATAAAGGAAAAATTGGAAATTAAAACAACTGAAGATTTAGTTAAAGTAGGGTATATGAAATATTATGTATCAATTAAAACAACGTGTAACAACTTGGGTTGCTGGGTTGTTGCAGACCTACCTGAGGCTCCTATCAATACATGATACAGAGAGCAGGGTTTCTCTGAGCCGTCAGGCAGCCTCCTCATGCCCCTATAATATTAGGGGAGAATCAGGAGACCAGGTTCGTGCAGAGGCTCTGAGACAACTCACTAAATGGACAACTAGCCTCTCTCTGACAGACAAGAGCTTCAGCCCAGGGTTAGAACCACTCAACATTACCATCTATTTAATAAGAAGTGTTAGCACTTGCTATTGGGAAGGCACCGTTCTAAGCATTTTGTGTGTAGTCGCTAATCTATCGCTACCTAAGAGGCAGACACTGCTGTTACATCTTCTCTTGCAGCAAACACACACAACTGAAAAGTCCAAGCCAGGATTCAAACCAAGGCCCTCTGGTTCCACCGTCTTTGGCCTTAACCAGCACCCCACACAGCCATTCCAGCACAGAGCCTGCAGTGGGAGCCACCTCCTGCCCACCAGCCTGTGGGCATGGATGTGTGTGGCCCTGCGGCCAGCACATTCCTGCACTGAGAGTGAGGTCCATGCAAGACCGTGGGGCTGGATCCCGGTGGCACAGGGGATGGGGGCGAAGCAGGGCCCGGGGTGGGAGGCTGCGGAGGGAGGGACATGTCCCCCACCCTCTTGCACACAAACACCTCTTACCCATCTGACCCAACGCACAGGCAGAGACCTAGGGGCGGAGGGTATATAGAAAATCTCTGTACCTTTCGGTCCATTTTTCTGTGAACTTAAAACTATTCTTTAAAAAAAAAAAAGTCTATTAAAAAAATTAACTTCTTAATCTCATTTTACTGCAATCCACCTTCAATGTCTAATGCATTACAGAAATTGCTTCAAGTCATTTTCTAATTCCCAAGACAATTGTTTATTTTAGTCTTTTTTTCCTCTTTTACTTCTTTGACCAGTTCTTTCTTTCTCCTTCCTAAGAAACTTTGTCCTAGATTTTTTTAAATGTTTGTTGACTCGGTAAAGGGAAATGCAGGTTTTCTCTGGCCTTTGTGGCCACTGAAGCCCTTTCCTGTCTCTTCCCACCCCTTCAATATCCAGGACCCCATGGATTTGTCTCTGATTCTCCTCTTTTAACCATCAAAGTATCCTGGATTCAGCCCCATCATCAGATTCCCACTATTAACCGTCACTGATTCTCTACTAACAAATAATTGATTCTCTCATGGAACTCTCTTTTTCTACCTCATTCAAGTGTCCAGCCATTATTTTCAATCATCAATAAGGCAGACACAGCTGAGTGTACCATGAAAACCTTAAGACCAACTTATCCAGTATCAAACTGGTTTCAACCCCTCCATCCTCTCCATCTGCTGCTTCTCTTCCTCTTTCTCATTATTAATCAGAAGCAAAAGAAGTGTAAGTAATGCCCTGTACATACAATTCATCCACCTATTGGTTCCTTTTCCTATTCTTTCTGAGAAACAGATCTCATGGACACAGTTTCCTCAGTTTACCCACTTAGGGTTCCAGCCTCAGGAAGCACACGCTGGAAGGGTGACCAAAAGGCCGTCTTTTTTATGTCATCTCAACTGAAAGGAATAGCTTGGCTGTTTACTCCAGCCCACTCAGGGGGGACATAAGGTGACTGGAATTCTCTCACTAAATTTCCACCAGTAAGATGGTCATGGATTTAAAGTTGGAAAATTAGTTAATACCCAGAAAGGCAGACCTTCTCAAAGGTTCACTCTGCAACCTACTGTCATCTTGCTTGGAGCACAGGCAGAGTCACAAGCCTCTGAATTACGAGTAAGAACAAAGACCTCACTGTTGTCACCCGAAGGTTGAGCTCTATTTCCACCAAGTCCAACCTTGGGAGGCCCACAGAGAGGAATTGTGAAGGTTTTCCCACTATGGACTGACCTTGTTCTCAGTGGACGGGAGGTAAATACTGACTTATTTGTATTCTCAAACTATCTTGGCAGGAGGGCCAGGCACAACTCACGATAAATTTGAAACATCGGTACACCTAGGAAAAACAGACCAACAGAATGTTTGCCTTCCATGAAGAATGCACTGTTTGATATAGCGAGTGCTTGGAGGATGGGGCGGAGGGGGCAGTCAGATCGGGGCACGAAGGGCAGAGTCGTTAAGAGCTGGGACAATATTATAATGATGGTGATGATAATGATGAATAATTTACCCATAGGAGGTCCACATATGAAAACTCTTCTGTATCAGCCACTGTACTGATGGCTTTTAGGGCATCTTTTTAATCTTCCCAATCATGCTGGCAGATTGTCATCACGGTCCCCAGCTACAGGAACATGGGGATCAGAGAGGTTAATGAGCTTGCCCAGGTCACAGAGCTGCCAAATGAGCGAGCCCCGATTCACCCCCCAGGTCTGGATGACGTCATTTGTGCACTTTCCACAACCGCATGTTGCTGTGGGAAGCAAGGACATAGTGAGGTGTCTGATTGTTCGGGCCAAGCATGCAGTGGTCTCAGCCACTGTCTGAGAGGCCCCACACGAAGGCAGGGTGGGATGCAGCCCGAAGAACACTTGGTTCTAGAAGAGGGGAGGGAGCTGGTTCCAGATGAGATCACACACTAGACGCTGGCTCAGAGGAGAAACTCCCACAGGCCTGGAGCAGAGCAGAGGGGCTCAGGCAGAAGCTGATGTAATCAATGTCGGGGGACCCAAGGGGCTTGGAGTGATGGCGGAACAGTGTCAAATGGTCAAGACAGACACAGCAACCTCAGGGGGGCCTTCATGAATTCAACTAGGGCTGGAGCCGTTCCTTACAGGTTTCCAGGAAAGAAAGCTGGTCACAATAGATTGGAGAAGACATGGAGGAGAAGGAGGAAAGAACGGCAAGACTTTCTAGCAGTAGAACTGGCTGCCTTGCTGGGTTCTCCATCATGAGAAGGATTCAGAGTAGATTTGACAGGGAAACGACATCAGAGACTTAAGTATCAAGCTCAGATGCATGACTGCATGTCTCTCCTAAACTTGAGGTTCCACTGCCCCGACTTTACCAGAAATTTTCACACTGACCTCCTAGGGCTTCCACACAGAGCCCCAAACCCCTCTTCACTGCCAGGTGGACCTCATCCCTCAGCTGAGCCCTGAGTGGGAGACCGCAGTTTGATGGAAGCTTAGAAGCTGAGGATTCTAAGAAAACCCACTTCACTCTCTAAGGTTAGGTCTCATCTTCTACAAAACAGGGATAACAATGCCTTCCTTACTATCAATATATTTAGATAAAAAAATCTTAGCACAGTAGTTCAGAGAAGATTAAATGAATCTAAATCAGTAATCTCTTTAAACCCTCTTGATTGGATCATTTCATGTAATACACATTTATAAGTGTCCACTCAAGAGTAGCCATTTTTTAGGCACCAAAATTGTGCAATCCAACATGGCGGCCACTAGCCACAAGTGGCCATTGAACACTCCCATCAGATAGCGCTGGTCTAGGAAATCAGAAGAGAATAGGACAAGAGCTGTGTCCAAGATAATGAATGTGGGGGAGACAAATACAAAATAAGTATAAAGTGTGTAGAAGTTCTGTAATAGAAGTATATTCAGTGTAAGTACAAATGGGACCAAACCTGTGGGGTTGGGGGTCAGGGCAGGGATGATGCGTCATGCATCTATATCATGGTAGTGAGGGAAGCCCTTAGATTGATCACCTATTGTGACAAGATGTGGCTTGCATGTTTTCTACACATGCTCTAGTTTTCTCAACCATTCCGCAAGACAGGTGAAGAAACCAAGGTTCAGAGAGGTGACAAAGTCTGGCCGTTCTCATATAACTCGTAAGTGACAGATCTGAAGTTTTTGTTTTGTTTTTGTTTTCTTTTCTTCTGGCAGCGCCATGTGGCACATGGGATCAAACCCGTGTCCCCTGCATTGGAAGCATGGCATCTTAACCACTGGACCCCCCGGGGAAGTCCCAGATCTGAAGTTTTAACCCCAAAACTATCGGCACCCTTACTCTTCACCTCTATTCAATACTGCCCCATCTTAGCAGAGTCTTTACGGTCTCAAAGCCTGTCCCCAGCCTTCTCTTCAAATTCATTGTCCACCAGTCACAGCTACAGGTGGGAGTCCTAAGTAGAAAGAAGGCAACTTGCACATCTGCCATCACCAATCTTCCCTCCAAACATTTCAACGTTGCTCGTGCTATTTCCAAGTTCATTCCTATCACTTCCCCTGAATGCTTCCCCAGAACCTCTGAACACAGCCTTCAAATGTGTCCCCCCTTTAGTATTAACAGACAAACAGCCACGAGACCAGATGAATGCGTCTGTTAGAATTTGACACTCCGGAAAACAGCCTGGAGCAACTTTAAATAGCAACTGGTGGAATAAACACACCAATGACTCTGGGTGGCCAGGGGATGTGTTGTAAACAGCAATTTAATAAAGAAAGTAAAACCCTGGTGACTGTTTTAAAATCCTCACCAAACACTTTTGGATTAAAGGCAATATTTTTATAGCTCCTATTCCCTGGCTATAAATGTGGGCTTCTTAAATAGCCCTTTCAGAAGCCCAGGTCCAGACCAGGGGACAAGCTGGCGACATCATGCGGCTCCACAAAAAAGGAATTGTTCCACCTCCAAGAAAACTGAGTGAGGCCTGCCTTCCCCAAGGCCCAGGTGGGGAAAGGGCCATCTGCCCTCGTTTATCTTTGATGTGTGTGTGGCTCACAATGTGTTTTTTTCAGATCGCTGCCATTTCTCTTTGGGCTTTTCCTGTTGAGGTTTTGGGGGTGGGGGTCCACCCAAAAGGGTTAGGTCATGTCCGACGTCAATCAGCATTTGGGACAGGGACAAAAATCCTCACCTTGAGAATATTCTCAGATTCAACTCTACCCCCTGACTCCCATCCCTCCTCTTCTTCTAGCCAATCATGCAGACATTGAGTTTCCAGTGTTTTCCCCTGAAGGAGGATGACCTGGAATCGGAACCTCTCCAGGAGGAAAGGAAAGTTCCCGTCCCTGTCTGGCCTCAGGGCCAAGCACCTACAACTTTCCCAGCTCTGAGAGGGATGCTTTCTCAGCGAGGCTCCCCGTGTTATGCATCCAAATGAGCCTCAGGCTCTTTACTCTTCCGTGAGTTGAGATGCTGTTTCCTGGGTCCAGTGCCTTGTTGCTAGGACCTCAGAGGGGAGGTGGGAAGGAAAGGAAGCAAAGCAAAACTGCCCTGCCCTGCACGAGTAAAAATTTTACTGAGCAAATACTACGTGCCAAGTACTATACTAAATGCAAAGTCGAGCTAATCTGACACAGCCCCTGCCCTCTGGGAGCTTATAGCCTAGCTGGAGAGACTGATATCTGGCAAGTAAATCAAATAAAAACATTTAAAAATAAGTAACAAACTGTGATAAGGGCTATAAAGGAAGCAGAGTACTTTGATGGAGAAAAGAGAGCAGGACCTTCCTAGATTATGCAGCTAGAGAAGATATGTCTGAGAAGGCCATCTTTGAGTTCAGACCTGGAGGATAAGCCATAAACTAAACGGCACTAATTTGGGCACACACCAAGTTTAAGAAGGGGTGGGCTATACTGACAGAAAAAAAAGCATGTGGAAAAGCACAGTGCGGGTGGATGGAGAAATGTGAAGATGAGTCAAACCTGATAAAACTTCTCCACAATTGGAGAAAGTCACCAGGAAGAAGCAGGTAAGGTCTCACCAGGTAAGAGGGCCTTGGACATCATGGGAAGAAGCCTGGGCTCGGAGTTCCCTGGCGGTCCAGTGGTTAGGACTCAGTGCTTTCGCTGCCGAGGGCCCAGGCTCGATCCCTGGTTGGGGAACTAAGATCCCACGAGCTGCGTGGCCCAGCCAAAAACAAAAAAGAAGAAGTCCGGGCTTCATTTTAAGTACAATGGAAAGATCTGGAGGGTTTTACATAGGACAGGGACAATCACATCAGTGACATGTGTATCTTTCCCATGAGTTGGGCGGGAGCCCAACTCCATCTCAAGGATGAGATGAGTTAGGATGAGAGCTCTTGCTGACACAACATGGGATGATGGCAGGAGAGAGGTCAAATGTATGTTGAGGTAGAATCCACAGCAGCATTGGCTGCTGATGAGGTTGTGGAGAGGGATGTTGAGGGCAAAGGTGGGTGCCAAAGGCTCCAAATGGCCCCTAGATTTTAGAATTGGCCCACTGAGTGGATGATGGAACACTGACTATGATGGGGAAGACTCAGGACGAATGGGGCTTTTTAAAATTCATTGGGGAATTCCCTGACAGTCCAGTGTTAAGAAGACTCAGTGCTTTCACTGTGGTGGCCTGGGTTTAATCCCTGATAGGGGAACTAAGATCCCATAAGCCGCGCCATGCGGCAAAAAAAAAAAAAAATCATGGGACATTAACAGGGGAAGAATCCAGAACTGAATTTAAAGCATCACGAGTTTGAGATGTCTTTTGAAATACAATTGGAAGCATTACATGGGCAAATGGAGCTGTGAGTCTGAAGGAGGAGAGCCAAGTCAAGAGGTAAGTGTGGGAGAGTCTCAGACAGAGAATTTGAAGCCTTGAGACAGAATAAGGCCCACCTAAGGAGAGCGTGTAGAAGATTAGAGCATCCGGGAGGGAGTCCTAAGGAGGACCAGGCAATAGCAGTGAGAAAGAGGTGAACACTCAATTATTTAATTAAAACAAAAAACGTGGGCTTTAGTGAAATTGTCCTATATGCCACTGTAATGGTGGATACATGACATTACCTTTATTTGTCCAAATCCACAGAGCTATCCAACACAAAAAGTGAACCCTAATATAAGCTATAGACTTCAGTTAATAATAATATATCAATATTCATTCATCAATCATAACAAATATGCCACACACATGCAAGATGGTAACGATAAGAGAAACTGGGGGGCAGGGAGTGAAGAGGAGGTTTCTGGGAGCTCTCAGTACTCTCGGCTCAGTTTTTCTACAAATCTAAAACTGCTCTAGATACAAATGAACTTATTTACAAAACAGAAATAGACTCACAAACATAGAAAACAAACTTACGGTTACCAAAGGGGAAAGGGGGGATGGGGGCGATAAATTAGGAGTTTGGGGTTAACATACACACACTATTTATAAAATAGGTAAACAACAAGAACCTACTGTATAGCACAGGGAACTATACGCAATACTTGTAATAACCTATAATGGAAAAGAATCTGAAGAAATATATATATGTATAACTGAAACACTTTGCTGTATACGTGAAACTAACTCAGCATTGTAAATTAATTATACTTCAATTAAGAGAAGAGGTCGCTGATAAAAAAATAAACCTGGATTTATTTATGGAAAAAAATAAAACTGCTCTAAAAAACAGTTTATTAATTTAAAAAGAAGAAAGCACGGGCTTTCAGACCTGGCAAACAGAAAACAATCAAAAAAAGTGTCAGAGGCTTTCCTGGAAAGAGAAAAGAGCTTAAAACAGTATAGATTTATTCTGAAGAAAAAAGACCATGTTCTTATAAGCCTAGTTTGAACATAGCACAGATCAAAGATCTAAGAGGAATCATTAGCTTTCCACCACTGTTCTGTAACTTGCAATCTCAGAGTAAAGGACCTGAGAAGCTGGCAGAAAGCTTTTTGGATCAATCACAAGATAACTGTAAAACATTGATCCTTTTCCCTTTTTAAATCAAAGCACATGTTTCCCAGATCAAAAGAGTCAATCAGAACTAGATTTTAAATTCTACTCCCACCCTTGGGACCTGAGTGACACTAAACCAATCCACTTAACCTTTCTGAGGCTCAGTTTCAATCATCTATAAAATGGAGAGAATGCAAAAAACTATACTCCAATAATTTTTTTTTTAAAAGTAGAACGCGTATCCCGTGGGCTTGCTGTAAAGACCAGAAATATCTGCCGTTACCATACTACTATAATTTATGGTCAGGATATTCAGATATTATTGCTATTATCATCATCACTATTCTTATTAACCACTGGACATTGTGCTAAGCGCTTATAGTCACTGTCTCGTTTAATCTTTCCAACAGCCCTGTAAAGTTAGTAGCCCTAGTCCCACTATTAAGATGAGTAAAGACTCAGAGAGGTTCAGTGACTTGCCCAAGATCCCACAGCTGCTAAACAGATGAAAGAAGGACGTGAACCTAGCTCAGCTTGTTTCTACAACGCTCTCAAATGCCTGCACGTAGATTGTCCACATCGGTACAAGGAGTTTACATTACAAGTAAAATCTTCATTTTTTATCTCACACTTACATCTCTAGATTATGTTAGACTTTCCTACATCAGTGGTCTTCCTTTGATGTCAGTACATAGGTAGTCTACAAGTGGCTTTAGCAAGAAGGAGATGAAGATGGATTAGACTCATTTTCCTCACTAACGTTCAGAAGGAATCAATCGCCCCTTGATTCTTCCTGTATTGTCTCAAAAAAAAAAAAAAGATAAAATGGATTTGGTCCTTCAGACCTTCCAAAATCTGCAAACCCTGGCCTCCATCTGCACCTGGTCACCCAACAGTGATATGAACGGAGTCAGTTAGCGCGGAGGCCTTTCCCAAGGTCTAACTCACTCCATCTTGGTCGCACCCATGGAGGTCCCTTGCTTGTGTCGCAAAAAGCCTGCCTGGTTCTCAGTACTTTTCCTTAAAGCCCATTGTTTGGGTAAGAATAATTATACCAAGTCTTTCATTATATTTCTCCGTTATTTCTGTACTTCCTTTGAAAGTGTTTTTTAGGTGTTTGGAAAAATTTCAAAGAAAAAAGTGTTGGTTGGTGGAGATATGCAAGATAACAATAGTTTATACGTTACTTTAATTCTTATGGAAAAAATTCACCGTCTTTCTTTTCTTTTCTTTCTAAGGTGTGTTTTCCCAAGAATCTAGTTCTTGGTGAATCTACAAAATCCTACCAGAAGGCCTTATACTTGATCATGGACTGTCCCCTTCGACCGCCTTCGTTACTCTCTGCGAGCAAACCCTTCCCAAGTTCCACATGAGCTGTGTAGTCACGTGAGTGTGAACAGACACAGGTGGTGCTCTGGCATCACACACACACGCACGCACACAATAACTTTCCTAGATTTGTGTGTGTGTGTCACTGAATACATTTCCCAGAACATTAAGTGAACTTCAGACCGCCAAACCAAAGACTTAAATATTGGGGTCTTCACAGACAGACCCCATGCTTCCTGGACTTTAAATTTAAAAAAAAGAAACAAAGAAAAGAAAAAAAGACAACAATGAAACCCTTAGTCCCTTAATAAACTCTGATATGCTCTGAAAAGGCAAGTCAAGTAGGAAAAATTTTCCTAGGAGGAAAGTTTTTTTTAAAGCCTCAAGAAGACACGAGAACAGGGGCCACCTTATGCTGCAGCCAGCAGAGGCATTCCAACGTTCAGTCAGCAGGATTCCAGCCAACCCGCACAGCGTGCTTTTATAAAGGTGGCCCCAGGCACTTCAGGGCAAGATGTGGCTGGGAAGTCTACCTGCCCCCTCGTACTTCAGAGGAGCTGGCACAGTGGCTGTCAGACTTGCCTGAGAGCCATGGCAAAGAATGGACTTGTAATTTACATCCTGCTTATCACCTTACTCCTGGACCAGACCACCAGCCACACGTCCAAGTTCAAAGCCAGGAAGCACAGCAAACGCCGAGTGAAAGGTAACGGGGTCTCTCCGTCCCGCAAAACTCTAGGCTAGCTCAGGGCGGGGAGGAGCTGGACGATGCTCATTTCCAGATTCTTCAAGGACACTAGCTCTGGTGACCGTACCGTGGCTTCAGGTGCATATGGCATTTTCAGGGGACTGAGTGACCTCTTAATTTTCTGGGACAGTTTGATATTTAAAGGAATCAAGTGGTAGGCTGCATTGTATATCTGTATTGTATTCTGTACTGTATATCCTTTGTCAGGTGAGCTTAGGCATGAGAACGCTCTTTGGAGGGTGATAACCTGGATACAACATCAGGTATTTGGAATGAGGGATCAAGTAGAAGAGACTGATTAACAGGGTATACCATTTCACTCGTAGATACTGTATGATGTTCACATAAACCTGCAAGATAACTATAATCTTATTAAATGTGCACTAGAGGATAACGCTATTGGTAATGTGACTTCCGTTTCATCATTAGTTATCATGTAGGTATATTTTCATATCCCTGGCAATATAAGGACAGTCTATACTATATTTTTAAGATTTTAATGTCATAGAGAAGTTGAAACTCTTTCACTTAAAAATATTTCAACAAACAACGTCATGTAGCATTTGAAGACATTTTAATGCAAAACAATCTCCAAGCAAACCCAAATTTGGGGTGGCTTGAATTAGGTTAAGAGATTAAAAAAAAAAAAATCCTGCAAGGAACAATGATGATGGCAATGTATTTGCAATATGCTAAAACCAAATCAAAAGGAAAAGCATCAAGAAAAGTGTGGGGTGATGTTTTATCTCATCCTGAGTCATTTTCATATCAGGATATTTCAAGGTAAATATTAGGACACTATTTCCCTATCAATTTCAATTCATTAGTAACAAAACACACTAAAGATACAAATAACATTAAAGTCTTGATTTAACACAACACGAATGGCTGGTGGGTAAAAGGGAGCTTATCTTGCACCATGTTTTTAAGATTACACAGTGCCCTTTTCCAGGAATATTTATTTATACACTTTAGGTCTGATGCAAAGTTTCTTAAGTGGAATCTTTTTTCCTTATAAAATATTACACTCCTCTGTTATTCCTTTTAATGATAGATTAAAATATTTCTCATGAGTGATGAAGACAGGAAAAGGAGGGAGAGAAGATGTGGAATACTTTTGTTGCCAGCATTTGTTTACCATAAAGAAGGACTTAGCAAAGTGGTGACCACCCAGTAAGGATGCAGGGAGGTGTTTGAATATGTGAGTGTGTGTGTGCGTGCTGTGTGGGCGTTTCTCAGTTGTAGTTCAGGTTATTATGCCCTACCCTCCAAGACACACACACAAGCATGCACACATGCTTTTGTTTGTTTTTTAACAGACGGGTCCACATTTTAAATATCATCCTCCCAAAGCAGTTTTGCTCATTTTTGCTTTGAGATCTGAGAAAGTAGATTCTACAGTAAGTGAAACCATTAGTCTAAACTTGCTAAACATTTCTTTCCCCCATACATTTTTAAAATATTTTAAGTACCTGGAAAGAATACCAAAGTTTATGAAATCAAAAGCGAAAGCCATTTTTTCTCTCTCGATCCTTTCCACAGAATTACCCCCTATTAACTGTTAGGAGATAGTATCCCCAGAGTTTTCTTTAACGTCCGATTAAAAATTGATACTTTTAACAAAATAAGAGTTGGCTATCCAAAGTACTTGGCAGACAAATTAATTGACTTTATCTATTAAATCTTGGATAACCTTAAATATAAGGCATACCTCAGCCCTTTTAACAGCTGCATAATATTCCCTTATGGATGGGTCATGACTTATTTAATCTGTTCTCTCTTGGTGAACTTTTGTGTTCATCAAATCCATCCCTTTATGATCCAATGCCTCAGTGAACTACTTTGTAAACAGATATTGATCCCCATGCTAGAATATTGTGATGATACGCTTCCAGAAGTAAAATTGTAGGTTAATTACACTGTCTGTCAAAATGGTAGCATGAACCCATGCTCTCATCTTCAGCGTATAAGAGCACCCATTCACACCTTGACAACCTGACATCCTATCATCAGGTTAAGCTGCGCCAGCCTAACAAAACCCAAAAACCTTTTAATTTGCATCTCTTTGATGGTTCACAAAGTTGAGGTATTTTTTCATACGCTTACTGGTCATTTATTCCAGGAATTATTTTTGCATTCCTACACTGCACCTGCTTTTGGAGAACAACAATAATAAAATGAAAGGGAGCCTTTTTTAAAAACTCAAAATGGCAGTTGAGTGATTTAGCTCCAAAACCAAGTTTTCCCTGCTATTTGCTTCATAGGTCTCAACAAATTAGGTGGAGCAATGCAAATTATGTTGTAGTCATGAATCAAAAATAAATTTTTTGATTGTGAAATAGTTGTTCCCTGTATTCATTGTCAACAAAACACATCCACATTTCTCACAAAGGACAGAAGCAGAAGCCAAGCCACCTGGATAACGACTTCCATAGTGATCTCCCAAGAGCCTAATAATAATTCATGTGTCTTCATGTTAATTACAATGTTTACAGCTTCCCTATGGAGGCCCTTTATTTAAATAGCATGGAGCAGGAAGCCAAGAGGGACTGGGGGTGACATTTGTATGGTTTACAACTTGTAACTTGGGAGAAAACTTCAGCAGTCTTTGCAAGTCTGGCCTCCAACAGGCGATGGCTTTGCATCCTGAAGGTACCCTTATATTTATTCTGGATTCTATGGTCCCGTTGAGGAAACCCTTGAGTTACTGTCCTTCTCAGCTGAGCTACTGGACGCTTTGAGAATTGATGTCCATCCCTGGATACCCCAGAAGGCATTTCCTAACCCAAATGTGGAAACACCTGGCTTGCAAAGCGTATGTTTAAGGGGAAAATGAGGGACTTCCCCGGCGGTCCAGTGGTTAAGACTCCCCACTTCCACTGCGGGGGGCACAGGTTCGATCCCTGGTCATGGAACTAAGATCCTGCTTGCGGTGCGGTGTGGCCAAAAAAAGAAAAGGGGTGGGAGGGTAAAGTGAATCAGCACATTTGGATTTGGTCCTGTCCTGAAATTCCCTATGTGGTATCCCCACAAAAAGGCAGCTAGGAACAGCCATACCAAGCTTCAAGCATCTTAGCTATTCGAGGCCATGTACTAGGGACCAACCAGGTAAAGGTGGTCACTGTGCAGAAGCAGACGGGAGGGGTGGGAAGAGAACAGACTTGAAGCCAGAGAGATTCAAATCCCAACTCTGCACCTTACTAGCTGGGTGACCTTTGACAGGTTAATTCAGATTTCTGTGCCTCTCTTTCTCCTTTTGTGAAATGATAGCGTCCGTCTCATAGTAATACTGAAAGAATTAACCTCCCGGTGCACAGTATATGGTGGCTTTTAATATTTATTAAGATCTATTATAATTCCTGCCTTTGAAGAGCTCACAAGCTGTCAGTTCCTAAGACAGTCCCCATCAGGTCTGGATTTTTTATTTAGTTAAGGCTGCTCATTTTCTACTACTTACTTATACCCAAGGTTGTTAAAGGACAGCCACGAAGACTAACCTCATCCAGGGACATTCAAGACTAAGTAAATTGCTAATTCCTAATGCAGAAGCATTTTTAGAGGGCTTTTTATCACTGCCTTTCCCTGCTTCTCCATGAAAATCACTGAACCCTGCTAGGAGCCACTATACCTGGAACATCAGCTGAGTACGGATACTGGGGACAGGGGACTGGGGCACCCAATTAAGTCTGAGTGTGAGTTCTACCACTTATCTGCCAATTTAGCTCGTTGAGTTCATTCTCATCCTTCAATGGGAATCTCATTTTCCTCCACTCATAACTATTTTTGAAGAGTAAATGAAAATAACACAGAAGTATTTTGCATGCCATGAAGTGTCCGTTCACTCGGCAAAGATTATGAGACTGATTATGTGCCAAGCTTCATGTTAAACATCGGGAATACCATGGACAACCAGAGAGATGATATTAAGTAAGTAAAGGAAGACGATTATAGATTGCAGAAATTGTGCGGAAGAAAAATAAAGGTTCAAGGAAAGAGATCAGCCAGAGGGATGCTAATGTAGAGAGGATGATCAGAAAGTCTTCTCAGAAGAGGAAGAGGCAGGACAGGAATAAAGATGCAGACGTAGAGAATGGACTTGAGGACAAGGGGAGGGGGAAGGGTGAGATGGGACGAAGTGAGAGAGTGGCATGGACATATATACACTACCAAATGTAAAATAGACAGCTAGTGGGAAGCAGCCGCATAGCACAGGGATATCAGCTCGCATAGCACAGGGATATCAGCTCGGTGCTTTGTGACCACCTAGAGGGGTGGGATAGGGAGGGTGGGAGGGAGGCTCAAGAGGGAGGGGATATGGGGATATATGTATAGCTGATTCACTTCGTTATAGAGCAGAAACTAACACAACAATGTAAAGCAATTACACTCCAATAAACATGTTAAAAAAAAAAAAAAGAAGAAGAGGAGAACTTTAAGCTTGATAAGGAGATGGACAAGAGCTGGGCAAGAGTGTTCCAGGCAGAAGGAACACAAAAGAAGCATCCTGAGATGAGACAGGTTGCTCTAGGATGCATCTGAAATCAACAAGTCTGAAGTCTGGTGATGGAGGGCGAGTCCCACAGGGTGGGGCTGGAGCAACAGACAGGAGCCCCATCCCCCAGAAGGACCTTCTAATATTATTACTCCCACCAAGCCCTTATACATCTTCCTGGCTAACTTATTTTCATGCATTATTTTCCACGTACACTGGGCTCAGTTTCATCAAAATCACCCTCGCCTTAGATTCTGGATTCCAAAGGTTTATTTTATTTTGTTTTATTTGTATCTTGTTTTAATCATATGTTTTTCATTCCTCCTATCCCACCCTACCCTAAAATATCCTCAGAAAAGGATGGAGACCTGAAGACTCAAGTGGAAAAGCTCTGGAGAGAAGTCAATGCCCTGAAGGAAATGCAAGCCCTGCAGACAGGTGAGATCCCATCTCATCTCAAACGAGATAGGAAAAGAAACTGTGATTTGTCAGCAATTCAAACCATATAGAGAGTACGTGTTGAGTTGTAAGCGACATTTTTTTAAAAGAGACATTGACAAGCCAGAGACGTGTCCAGGAGAAAGGATCTAAAAGCTGGGGAGATGACTGTTTGGGGAAATTAGCTTGATTTTCCACTCCCTACTACTGTAAATGGGTGGTATAGAAATAAAACCAGGCATTTCAATAATACATTTTAAAAGTCCGTCCATAATTCTTCTTTAATGGGCAATGAAAGAAAACTGAAGAAGTATTAGCTAGCTAAAATAATCAGCATTATTTAGATGTTTACTAAGTGCCCATTGGGAGATCGCCGAGGTTGAACTGAACACAGGATCAGAGGACTCACTCCCGACAAGTAGGGCAACACATGCAGAGAAGACCAGTGGTTAGAGCCACAGCTTGCCAGCAGAGGGCAGCATCCAGTGTTCCTTTTTCATGGAGTAGCGCTCCTGGCAGCCTATGCAGCTGTACCCACTGCTGTCCAGGAGCTACTCTGCTGGCTCCCAGGGCAAGGAAAAGAGAGCCACACTAGGTAAGTTCAGGAACATCCCTGGCTTGTAAGGTTCACATCCTCAGGAATGAATACTCTCATAGGAACTCCAAAAGCAGAGCTTTGAGGGTCTCACAAGAGAACTGCCCAATTATAAGACTTACTACCTTCAAGGAGGACTGAAGTTACAGCTTTTCCATCAAGTATTTATAACTCCCAGGCCAGCTGTATGTTACTGATCCTGAGTCATTTTTACCATAAGCAACGTTGCCTAGTAACACTGGTGACAGGGCCCTTTATCAGGTTTCCAGGGGAACAGAATTAGAAAGTTAAAGGACGGCCAAATGCGGTTGCAGAAGGGGAGAGTTTTGTTAACCCTCTAACCACAGTTGGGGACTATAATAATACTTTATAAACATTAACGCATTAATCCTCCAACAATTTATCAGATGCTGCTGCTATGATTATCCTCATTTTACAGATGAGGAAACTGAGGCACAGAGAAATGAAATAATTTTTCCAAAGCTTACACAGCTAGTAAATGTCAGAACTGACACCTAAGTCCAGGCACTACAGCCCTGGAGCCTGACTCTCCAACGTTATGCCTCGAAACTTTCTTTCTATTTGTTTTATCCTGGGTAAGACAAACAATATTACCAGGGCTCAGTTATCTGCATAAGAAAAGCCCTATCGCTCCACATGCAAACTCACTTTTGTTTTTGTTTGTTTTTTAATAATTGTGGCACACCAACCAGTTCCAAAAGTTCCAAGGAAATTCAGCACATAATGGAGCTACACAAACTAGCGAACATGTATATATTCAAGCAGCAGGAGGCTAAAGGCCAGGGTTTAAGGGTGAGGCAGACCTGGGTTTCCGTAGTTGTGATCTTATGTGATGGGTAAGTCACCTTTTTATAGGCTAAGTTGTTAATAAGTAACAACTTCTTTAAGCTTCACTATCCTGATATGTAAAGATGGGCATAATGAAAACTCACTTCATGGGATGGTTGTGATTATGACATGAGTTCATTTATGTAAAGTACTTGGCACAGTGTCTGACTCATACAAAGTCTTTAGTACATGCTAACTCACCATTGTCACTGCACATCATTCATTCCACAACTATTTAATGCTATTGGCCAGATCCAGTCCTGGATTATTATACTACAAAAGCATCTTAATATGTCAAATTTCACATCTTTACAGTCTGTCTCCGAGGCACAAAATTTCACAAGAAGTGCTACCTTGCTTTGGAAGGCTTGAAGCACTTCCACGAAGCCAACGAAGACTGCATTTCCAAGGGAGGGACGCTGGTTGTCCCCAGAAGCTCCGATGAAATCAATGCCATCCGAGACTATGGTAAAAGGAGCCTGCCGGGGGTCAATGACTTTTGGCTGGGCATCAACGACATGGTCACAGAAGGCAAGTTTGTCGATATCAATGGAGTCGCCATCTCCTTCCTCAACTGGGACCTTGCACAGCCTAACGGTGGCAAGCGGGAAAACTGTGTCCTCTTCTCACAGTCAGCCCAGGGCAAATGGAGTGACGAGGTCTGTCGTAGCAGCAAGAGGTACATATGTGAGTTCGCCATCCCCTGATAGACCCTTCTTGAATGTGTCTCCCAAGCAAGATCCGTCATGATTTATAGGCTGATGGATCCCAAGAATAAGTCAAAATTGTCCTCCCTCATGGGACTCTGTGTTCACAGGAATACAAGAGTCAGCCAGTTTTGCTACCACATTGTATTGTGATTTTGCCCTCCCTGGGGTATGGGGGAGCAGAAAATAATGATCTAGCCATGTACACACTGTTAAAGGGGCTTCTGCAAAATGGGCTATCAGACCTTTCTCACTCCTGGTCCCTCCTACTTGTATCGACCAGGTTAGTGTTAAAAATACAACAGCCAGAAAAGCAAGCTTAGACGACCTGGAAGATTTTCTCTTAAAAGTTTAGGATATATTTGATTGATGAGGTGCTACATAATCCAAAAACTTTTCAGTCTGATGTTCAATCTGTTCCATCCTAATGATAGTATCATATTAGTCCATCACCCTTTCTTTGAGTTGCAGCATCCCGACGGGACTAGTATCTTCTCTGTCACATCAAAACATGAACGTCTCAGAGAGGTTCTGATTTAATTCCATTTTCTTCAAACCCATCCTACTCCCCCCAGCCCTCCAGCCATATACACATCTTTTTTTTTTTTTTTTTTTTTTGGAAGTTCCAAGTAAAGATCTGGAAGGAAATATTAAGGCAGTATTGGTAACCCTAAGACAGAACAGAGTAGCAGATTGTATAGAAAAAGAAAATTTTAAAAAGTCTACTTTTTCCCTGCATTAACATCTCTACCTGACTTTATGAAATCAAGGGTGGATATGACATGTTAGTTTCCTTTTTTTTAACATATTTTACATACTTATATATATTTAACAATCATATATTTAAGTCTATTATGAGCAATCTATATTTGGAGGTTGAAAGCTGGATTTAAATAATATTATTTTGGAGTCACATGTCTATGTTATTTTTTATTATTCTGCTATTCCCACTAAATTGTTTCACTAGATTGTGTAAAGTAACGTCATTGCTTAATATGAAATTACGAAGTCAAGACTTGGGGGAAATGGGCTTCTTAGGAGCAAACAATTCTAAGTATATTCTGTTTTTCAAATAAATGTCTTTTTTTTTTCTTTAAATGCTGATTGTGTTTTGGGAGCAAAATCCTTCTCTACAAACTTTAATTATGTATGCTTGGAATTAAGTTTTAGTTCTTTACATTGCACAATAATAAAGCCTGAATTCTGATCAATGTGGATGTATGTGGGTATTGATTACAGTTATTTAAACTATGTTGGTTTATATCAGACTTGGCAAAATTCAGGGGGAAATACCCTGGATTTAATCAAACCGGTGATTTAGATGTACTACAAGGATAGTTTTACTTGACAATAAAGAAGTAAAGTCCATGAAATTCCCTGGTGGTCCAGTGGTTAGGATTCAGCGCCTTCACTGCTGGAGCCTGGGTTCCATCCCTGGTCAGGGAACTAAGACCCCAGAAGCGGCACAGCGCAGGCAAAAAAAAAAGTCCAGGGAGAGGAGGAGACTTAAAAACAAAATTTGTATCTGCAATTAGTTTTGGTTGATGCTGGCCAACTTCCTACGCCAACAGAACCACAGTCTCCTTAAAGATAATGACAATAATGAGATTCATAGATAGTATGAGTAGCATATTCTAGACACTGTGCTCAATTTTACATAATTCTCATTTATCTTTGGAAAAATCTAGGGATTTAGGCTCTAGAATTATTTCATTTCACAAAAGAACAAACTGAAGAAGAGAGGTGTGGTAATTTGCCCTAAATCACCCCCAGGATTAGTGAAGTTGTGACCAGAAGCCAAAAGTTGACTCAGATTCTACATCCTTAGCAACTCAGAAGGAGCTGTGACAAGGTCAAGTCTGTTCAAACAGGCAATGGAAGTGGACTCTAATCCATCTCCCTGTTCCCTCATGTGGGATAACAGTTTGGGCCAACACCTGACCTTGATGGGGCATTCAGTCTGAATCTGCTTCAAAAGGGTTAAATAAAGACAACTCCGGTTCACACAAGTCAGTGTCAGAGTTTGGGTACCTAGGAGATGGTGATAGATAAGGTCATGTTCCCCCAAATGCCCCAACCAGAAAGCTCCAGAGAAGCTTAATTCAAAGGAACAGAGGAAGGTTAGTTAGTGAGGGCAAATCAAGATGAGTTACCAAGACAAGGGGCAGATGGATGGGAGACAGAGCAAGATTGGAAGGAGTAGATTAAGAGATTATCTGGTTTGCCCAGGGTCAGACTCATGACCTTGACTTTATTACTTAGCCAACATATCAACCAGAAGCCACACCCACTCCTTGGAAGCTGCCTGGACTATAACATAACGAATTCTGAAACTTGGTAGAAAGAGTGCCATGAGCAATTAGCAATGTCTCACAAGTTCATG
This sequence comes from Monodon monoceros, assembly GCF_005190385.1. Taxonomy (NCBI): domain Eukaryota; kingdom Metazoa; phylum Chordata; class Mammalia; order Artiodactyla; family Monodontidae; genus Monodon; species Monodon monoceros. The sequence continues at coordinate 9,865,743 of NW_021703766.1, read as the reverse complement.
ATAGGAGGACACCAACATTTATACTACATAATTGTCATCCCTAGTATAAACCCTTGGCTTCCTGCAGTTATATTTAAAGTAGTCAAGTCCCTACAAGATTTACCAGAAAGCTGATTCTAATCTCTAAAGAAGTGTTTCTCAAGCATTCTTGTGCTTAAAAATCACATGGGAACCGTATCAACTTGCAGACCCGATAGATCTGGACTGAGGCCCCACATTCTTCATTTCCTTTTTTTTGTTTGTTTTAATATATATATATATATATATTTATTTATTTATTTATTTATTTATTTATGGCTGCGTTGGGTCTTTGTTGCTGTGCGCGGGCTTTCTCTAGTTGCGGCGAGCGGGGCTACTCTTTGTTGCGGTGTGCGGGCTTTAGTAGATGTGGCGCACAGGTTTCAGTAGCTGTGGCTCGTCACCAGGGAAGCCCCCCAGATTCTTCATTTCTAAAAGCATCTAGTGCAAGCCAACAGGGCTGGACCACACGCCACAGTCTGAGAGCAAGTGTCTAAAGCTGTAGCTACTTGCCCAGAGACAGTCTCTGCCGATTCCAGCAGTTTTGTTTCCCTTTAACTCAAGTCAAGGGTAGGATCTACAATTCATCTGTGTGAAGAACAATACTAAGAGCAATTTCTCTACCCATCACAGATGCTTCCATCCATATTGTTAAATGAGGTACAAAGTAAAAATCAATTAGTTAAAGGAAATAATAGTTGAGATTCAAATTAGGGATTCGAAGGAGAACATATCTCAAGGTTCAATGGGTCCTTTCTCTTCTCTAACAATGCTGAATAACGTTTCTGAAATTAAAATTAAGATAGAAACTTTTTCCTGTTCTTACATTAGTGAGAACTTCCATCATCGTCACCAAATAAAGCACATCTAACAAATGAAGAAGCCCACCAATTTTAGCTACTTAAGTAACTAATTTAATCTGTTGTAAGAGATTCAAAGGGCGCCTACTAACTATAAAGCATCATGCTAGGTAATATGGAAGGACAGAAAGGAAGTAAGTTATGGTATCTGCACTCCAGGATATTACAACCTAGTCCACAGGAGGAGAGCAAGACTCTCCACTGGAGTCTGAGAAGAAAATACTAGTAGCTCTAATTACATATGAAAGTTGTGAATTTACAGATTATTACTATCTAGTTTAACCTAAACTGAAACCCACAAAGTGGGCACGGATTTAAATAAATTCCTGGAAATAAACACCAAATTGAATATACACTAATAAAAAAAAAAATTGTGCACACACTCAAACAAGCATAGCTGACACTTCTACTGGTTCAGGGAGACATACAGAGCCCAGGCAAACCCAATCAGAATCTTTTCCAGTGGTTGCCAATGGACACTGGGAGTATTGAAACTTTTTTTTTTTTTGCTGGAGACACTAAATTGGGACAAAGTGAATTTAGGGCTCTGATAGAATACTTCCCTTCCAGTTGGATGCAATGTGCAGAATGAATTATAACAAATAGAAGCAGTGATGAGCAATGATAGGGCAGGAAGGGAAAAGGGGGAGAGGGAGAGAGAGAAAAAGAGAGAGAAAGGGAGGAAATGTGTGTGTGTGTGTGTGTGTGTGTGTGTGTGTGTGTGTGTGTGTGT
>NW_021703766.1:9699114-9864122 GCF_005190385.1 Monodon monoceros | reverse complement strand
TGTGTGTGTGTGTGTGTGTGTGTGTGTGTGTGTGTGTGTGTGTGTGTGTTTTCACATAATGCTGAGTTTATCATTCTTAAGGCCCTGGTTTTTATTTCTGTAAATTCTATGAGAATTTGAGCTAGTTGGAGTTTGTGTATCAGCCAGGATAGTCTAGGTTATGACCTCACCGAGCTTATATCTAGATAGGCAAACATACAATAAACAAAGAAAAAACAAAATCATTTCAGAAAATATGACAAAATGTCAAAAGACCGACATGACAAAATGGCATAACAAATGACACAATTAAAATGACAAAAGAATAAAATAAAAAAAGGAGATGAAAGATGGAGTGACTAGAGACAGTGATGAACTGTCTTTTAATGAGTGAACAACTCTTTTAATACAGTGAAAGAGAGAATGGAAAAGTAAGTGACCTAGGAATCATCAGGGCAAAAGTCCAAGAGAGACCCTGAGAGAAATGACTTAGCCCAAATCTCCCAGCAAGCTGGGGACAGGGCAGGGACTGGAATTCAATTTCCTGTCTCCCAATGCAGAGGCTGTATCTTGCCAGCCCAGTTCAAGGTCATTTAAGGTCAAGGGACTTGGAGTTAGAAGACCTAGACTCCACACATGCTACATGTGTGATTTTAGGCAAGAATAAATTTTTGGGCCCCCACTTCCTCATCTATCAGTAGAAATGACAGATCATCCACAGAACTGTGAGTTGAAATTTGAAAATACAATTTCTGAGCAAGCAAACACTCTGGATATGACATCTTTAAAAAAGAAGAGTTTTGTTCCGTAAAATAACCAAAACATCTCACGATAGAAAAATGTGCAGAGTAAGTAAAAACATTTAGAAATTATCCTGCATCTTGGTCTTTTTCACTCATTTATCCAGTTAATATTTATTAAGCACATGAATCCAGCAGCGTCTAATTTTACCACCATCCATGCAAAGCTGTAGAGGTTACATCATTAGGCAATGTTATATCCTGCTTTATTTTACTTAACCATTTTCCTAGCTTTTCCATAATGTACTTTCTATGGTTCCATAATATTCGAATGTGTTATTAATTGAGCACATATATGACTGCAATTTTTAATACATTTAAAAATGGAATTTTACTTAAACATCTAAATATAAATATTTAGTCTTTATATAAATAAATGGAAATTTTGCTTTTCATTTTTCTCCTGTAAATAATGCTGTAATGAACATTTTGTGGCAATTTTCTTTCTTTTTGACTGTAGGTTTTTCTCCCGTATTGAGTTCCAGGGAATTCCCTGGCAGTCCAGTGTTTAAGACTCCATGCTTCTACTGCAGAGGACTCGGGTTGGATCCCTGGTCGGGGAGCTAAGATCTCCGCATACCACACGAGTGGCAAAAAGAAGAAAAAAAAATTCCAGAAGTGGAATTATTAAATAAAAGGGTAGGAATAACTTTAGCCACTTTGCATCATGGTGTGAAATTACTTTCCAAATAGATCGTGCAAACTGAAGAGGCAGCATGCCCTGTAATGCCACTAACTTTGGAGTCAGTTGGTCCTGCATTTGTATACCAGCATCCATGCTCTGTGACCTGGAAGAAGTCATTTTACTTTGCTGAATACCTTCCCAATATGTAAATACACAATAAAAGTAAAACAATAATGTGAAGGGATTCATCATATTTACCTTAGAAAATTGTTAGGATTAAAAATAGAGTTAGGGGACTTCCCTGGTAGTCCAGAGGTTAAGAGTCCGCCTTCCAATGCAGGGGATGCGGGTTCGATCCCTGGTTGGGGAACTAGGATGTCACATGCCGCGGGGCAACTCAGCCCCGCGCATCTCAACTAGAGAGCCTGCGTGCCCAAACTACAGAGCCCATGCGCTCTGGAGCCCGCAACTAAGACCCTGATACAGTCAAAATAAACAAATAAATAAAAATTAATTAATCAATTAAAAAAAAAAGAGTTAATTTTTCTTTTTTGGTAATAGTTGATTTCAGAAATATTAATTATTCAATTAAGCTAAGACAAAGAATGGGACTGTGGGGGTAAGAGAGGTGCCTGGAAGAAGCCTCACAGGTAGCAGGTAATGTTATTATGACATTTGGTATATGCATTTAGGTTACACAAATTCAAGCTGCACTAAGAACTGCGAATAGAGATCAGCATTAAATTAAAAGTTACCTTAAAAAACCAGGATGGGGCTTCCCTGGTGGCGCAGTGGTTGAGAGTCCGCCTGCCGATGCAGGGGACACAGGTTCGAGCCCCGGTCCGGGAAGATCCCACATGTCGCGGAGCAACTAAGCTTGTGCGCCACAACTACTGAGCCTGCGCTCTAGAGCCCGCGCACCACAGCTACTGAGCCTGCGTGCCACAACTACTAAAGGCCGCGTGCCTAGAGCCAGTGCTCCTCAACAAGAGAAGCCACCGCAATGAGAAGCCCACGCACCGCGACGAAGAGTAGCCCCCGCTTGCCACAACTAGAGAAAGCCCAGGCGCAGGTATGAAGACCACATGCAGCCAAAAAAATAAAAATAAATAAAATAAAGTAGGTGTTACAACAAAGGAGTTTTAGAAAGTTTCAAGAAGTGACATCAGAAGGACAGACTCCGAGGGTGACTAGAGCCCTTAGCCTGATGAAGGGGTATACTTATCACCACCCTCTTCTGGAACTTTTTATGTGTTTGGGTTGCCTCCCCGCTGACATCCCTAGGAGCCTTGAGAGAGGTGCGTGTGGAGGACTGAGGGAGGGATGGGGCCCTGCGCTGGGGAGTGGCTGCAGCTAAGGATACGCGGAGACAGCCCGGGAAAGTCCTGGGGAAGAAGGTGCTGGGCGCCTGGGCACGCTACTAGCCGTGCTGCTTCAGGTGGTGGTCAAGGTGGCCGTGTACGGGCTGCGGCGAAGCGCCCACCGGCAGTACCCGGTACCCAGTCGGGGCGCCGGGAGGATGGGACTGGCTGCAGCGCTCGTCGCTGTCCACTCGGGCCGGGTGCTGAAGCTGACCAGGCAGGACGCACGCGCACCCGCAGCAGATTGCTCTAGACTTCCGAAGGGTCCGCTTCCTCCCGCCACTGGGAGTGGGCTTCCATAACAGGGAGGGCTGCTGGCGCAACCGCAAGGCCACTTTTTCATCCGGCTTGGCGTCTTCCAGGAGCACCTGCTCAGCTTCCTGGAGAGAAAGGGGCAGCGGTCTGGCTGCCGCCTTCTCTGGGCACCAAGCTGAGGAAGGGTCTGGGAAAACTGACTGCTCCCTGCCTTAGCCTCTCGACCCCCAACACCAACTGACCACAGGGATCTACTGACAACTGATGGACAAGACTGCCGTTTCTCCTTGCCTTGTAATGGCAAAGCTAATTATCAAACCAGGTTTACAACAGGGAGCAAGCAACCCACAAACTGACTCAGTTTCCTCATCTGTAAAATGCAGATAATATTTCATAACATCTAGAAAATGGAATAATATTCCCACTTAATTAAAGTTCTTGTGATCATTTCATGAGACACTGCAGGCAGAAAGGCACTGCCCAGTCTGTTGCTCACGGGAGATGCTTAGAAAATGAAAATTACCATCAGCTGCAAACTGAGTTCCAAGGACTAGGGAGAGGAGGGCCCCCATCTTTTCAGAAGCAAGCGCTCAAACATCAGGTACCAGGTGGCTCTGAGGAAAGAAATTTCCTGAGTATTCAGAGGACAATGAGAGGAAGATTAAAATGACGGAAGTTTTTTCCAGGGTGTAGATTTAGCCAGAATAAGCAACCAAAATCAGCCCTAGGGTTCCCCTTTGAAGAGTGAACACTCAATTTTAATATTTGTTGTCTTTTAGCATGATATCATTTGGGGGGGAAATGCCAGGGTACTATTTAATCTTATAACAGTATGGCTTTTTCACTAATAAAACCTTATATGGCAGGGACTTCCCTGGTGGTCCAGTGGTTAAGAATCCACCTTCTAATGCAGGGGACGCAGGTTTGATCCCTGGTCTGGGAACTAAGATCCGACATGCCACCGGGCAACTAAGCCTGCACGCAGGAACTACTGAGCCCATGCCCGCAACTAAGACCTGAGGCAGCCAAATAAATAACAAATAAATAAATATTTTTAAAAAACTTATATGGCATGACAAGCCATGATTTTTGTTTTAAATTCTTTGAGTCCCACTGTGTGATAACTCAAATATTTTATTTTGCTTTATTTTATTTCATTTCATTTTTTGGCTGCACCGAGCAGCTTGCAGGATCTTAACTCCCTGACCAGGGACTAAACCCAGGGCCAATGTCAGTGAAAGCACTGACTCCTAACCACTGGACTGCTAGGGAATTTCCCACTATGTCATTTTAGCAATGAGGAAATTAAGGCTCAAGAGATGAAGTAATTTGTTAAGGCTACAAAGGTTGGAAGTTGCAGAGCCAGAATTAAAATCCTTATCTGGATGACTCCAGGGCCAGTGCTCTTCCTAACAATGCATGCTGCCACTCCCCTCTGGTGGCATGCCACAGATTAAAATTAATATTAACATGTGGCTATATTATCTAATTAATCTATTAGTACTATTAACATGTACTCTCAGATTTATGTAGGTAAGTCCAGAGAGCAGGCTTTCAAGGTCAAACACACAAGGAGATCAAGCAGGAGTAACTTACAACAGATTAATGTTGTTTATAGCTGTAACTGACAGAACTTTCACAGAAATCAAAAACACAACAGACTCTGGTCACCTGAAATGCACAAATCATTGTGTCCACATAACACAAATATATATTAAATTTACAACAGATCAGGCCCTGGTCCATATTTTTAGACATGCAGCCATTACCAAAAACACATGATTGAAAGGGAATACATTAAATTGCTAATAGCTGTTACTGCTGGGTGACAGGATTTTATGTGTGAATTTTACTTTCTTCTTTGTTTTAGTTATTTTGCATGCTTTCTAAAATCAGCATCTATTAATAGACCCACAGCCATACAAAACAAACTTATGGTTACCAAAGGGAAAAGGAGGGGAGGGATAAATTAGGAGTTTGGGATTAATATACATACACTACTATATGTAAGATAAATAACCAACAAGGACCTACTATATAGCACAGGGAGCTATACTCAATATTTTGTAATAACCTATAAGGGAAAAGAATCTGAAAAAGAATATATATAAAGCTGAATCACTATGCTGTACACCTGAAACTAACACAATATTGTAAATCAACTATACCTCAATAAAACATTTTTTAATTAAAAATTAAAAAATAAAATGAGCATCTATTACTTTTTTTTTTTTGGCTGCTTTGGGCCTTTGTTGCTGCACGTGGGCTTTCTCTAGTTGTGGTGAGTGGGGGCTACTATTCGTTGCGGTGCGCAGGCTTCTCATTGCAGTGGCTTCTCTTGTACGGAGCACGGGCTCTAGGCACGCAGGCTTCAGTAGTTGTGGCAGGCGGGCTCAGTAGTTGTGGCACTCGGGCTCTAGAGTGCAGGTTCAGTAGTTGTAGGGCACAGGCTTAGTTGCTCTGCGGCATGTGGGGTCTTCCTGGACCAGGGCTCAAACTCACATCCCCTGCACTGGCAGGTGGATTCTTAACCACTGCGCCACCAGGGAAGCCCCTCTATTACTTTTAAATTGAGAAAAAGTTTTATATATGTAAGTGGACTTCAATGGACCAATTTAATTTTGATACTTTGGTGCTTGTCAAACACATGCTACAATTACCCCTACTGACTCACTTGAAAGCTTAATATTTCAGTAACTGAGGTTTCCATTGATTTAAGTTGCAGCTTACTTTGTAGGAAAAACAAAAACTTTTAGCAGAGTGTGTCCACCAATTCAAAGGAAGGGGGTGGGGCAAAGAGAAAGAGAAAAATAGTCCTGTGAAGTAGAAACAAAGTGTTAAGAACTTTTTCATTTGCCAGTAACGTGGATCCGGTACCCAAAAACCAGCCTTCATCCCAAGTTCCAATGTAGGGAGTGGGTTATGACAGTGGAGACTCAGTCCTGGAAGAGTGGAGCAGAAAGCAACTCATGACAAATTTTGTAGGGAAATTCTGACCAGAAGCAACATACACTTTCCTCCTTTCACTTCTTTTAAATATTTTCCACTAAGTTACTTTTTCCTAGCAATCTGTTCACAACAGAAGAATAAGAGCTCAGTCAAGAGATGTAAGTCAAGAAGTTATGGGGGACTCCCCTGGCAGACCAGTGGTTAGGACTCCACTCTCTCACTGCTGAGGGCCAGGGTTCAATCCCTGGTTGGGAAACTAAGATCTCACAAGCTGTGCACTGTGGCCAAAGGAAAAAATAAAAAATTACAGAAGGAAAACTTAAAAATTCAAGAGATTCTTTCCCCAAATCCAAAAATTACCAAATAAGAAACTAATCCTATTCACAGGCATCTTCAGAAAAGGACGTTCTTGGCAAACAACATCTCTCCAACTTCAGAGAGGGGAAATCCTCTTTTATGCTTAATTTACATTCTTCCTGCTGTCTTTGTAGCCTACTCTTACCCCCCACCCCTACCCCACCCACTGTGGAAGGTTTCTGTTTCCTTTCTGTATTTTAGAGCATTAAGTGTTTTTATCGCTTTAGCATCTTAAAAGTCTCTTTTTGCTGAGGAAGTATGAGTGTGTGTGTGGTGTGTGGTGTGTGTGTGATGGGGTGAGATCTGTAGTACCAGTAATGTAGACTATGTGAAAGGCTTAAGTTGCTCTCTTTCCAGCAGAAAAATTAAAGCTGATGGTCTGGTTAAGATTGGTGTGTTAGCAATACCTAATGATAGTAAAGATTGTGTTGGAGTTAAATGTCTCTGTACAAATGGCAAGGGCACAAGCAGACATTTCCTGAGCTCTGTGGAGATTTATTCAAGCATGTCTGGCTTGGTTGGACTAGGGCTTTTGGTATTTGTTGCTGATTTTCCATGTTAAGAAACTTCCTTTTCATCTGATGAATGTTATAGGGGTCAAAGGTCAAACAACTCATTAAAATTAACAGCAGCCCTGAATGAATGAATAACCACCAGCAACTAGAGAGGGAAGTTATATCAGGTTGGCAGCTCTCTAAGCAAAAGAGCTGTGTCATTAGGGGATAAAACTTACTTGGCTGAACTGCCCAGAAATAAAAGATTTCTGTGGTTTAGTAGTTGTTAAGTTGGTGGCACAGAAAGAATAATCACTCTTGATATGAGATGCAGTGCAGTAAAGTATTAAGGCTCTGAGGTCAGACAGACCTAGGTACCAATCAAGGTTCCTTACTTCCTAGTTAACTATCAAACTTGCCTGAGTTTACTGGGGCAAGTTAACTTCTGCAAGGCTCATTCTCTCATCTGTAGGTGGGAATTATAATAGTACCTGCACCTCTGGGTTATTGTGAAAATTGAATAAGACACTGTCCATAGGTGCCTTAGCAGATGTCCTTAAGTATCCAATGGATACCAGTTATTCTTATTCTTCTTTGCTTGTGTCATCCCACTGTGAGCCCATCTTCCCAACTGTAAAGAAGATGACCTCCACCCCCGCCCCCACACATACTCTACCCTAGGCATCTGCTGGAGTCTCCAAGGGGACCAAAGTGTTAGTCAGGCCCCTGGAGACAATTCTCAGCTCCCCTGTAGCCAGATTCTCAGATCCCAAATCCTGTGTGCTCACCCGCTATGACAAACACTGGAAAGTAGCCTAATGTAAGGGAAAAGAGGAGGAATTAGTCAACCTGAGTTCACCTAAGGAGCTCTACCAATGACTAATAGCCAGGTGAAATGAAGCAAATTTCTTAACTCTTCAGATATCTGTAAACACTGGGTATACTTGTACCAAGCTCAAAGGAGTATTGTCGGAAGTTTAGATGGGATGAGATGTGTGGATGTGTCAAGCACAATGTGTGCGGCACAAAGGAAAGGTTTACTTAGCACCAGTTTGCTTCCTGGCACTGAGTTTTGGGGCAGTCCTATTCTGAGGGCTCCCAATCCAGACCGTGAACCTTTGGGGTACCCCTAAGATAATCCAATAAGTGGAAACCTATGCAGAAGGTAGTCATTTTATCCCCACAAACATAGTATGTGTGCTTATTACACAGCAAATAACTGTGCAGTCAGAGTGGTAGGCTTGAAAGTCTAGGACTAAAGAGGCAGCATGGGCATAAAGATGCTTTGGACATGTGTCAATATATGAGGGCAGGCTGAAAAGATAATGGGGAGGGGATATGTTGATTATTAAATTGCCCGAGTGGCACTGATTGTCAGTCCCTTTCTCCCAGCTTCATTTTCCTTCCTAGAAAAAAGAAGGAAATCTGACTAGAGTATTCTTCCCAGATCTTTCAACTCTCAAAATTCTGCCCTTGACCTTTCCTTTCCAAGTCAATGGCATGGGCTTGGGGGAGGGAGCAGAGAGCCTCTTCAGCCCTCTCTTCTCTCCCTCATCCTCCTTTGATATTTATTCCCCTAGATATGAACAGTCCCCCTCTCCCAGGCTTAAAGTTAAAAGCAATTTCCAGGGTCTTCCTTCACCATTCAGAGAATTCCTTAAGAAAGGAGTGAGGAAGGGCCCTACAGTATAAACAAGAACAAGTGCATCAATGGACTTTATTTATTTTTTTTTTTTGCGGTACGCAGGCCTCTCACTGCTGTGGCCTCTCCCATTGCAGACCGTTGCAGAGCACAGGCTCCGGACGCGCAGGCCCAGCGGCCATGGCTCACGGGCCCAGCCGCTCTGCGGCATGTGGGATCTTCCCAGACCGGGGCACGAACCTGTGTCCCCTGCATCGGCAGGCGGACTCTCAACCACTGCGCCACCAGGGAAGCCCCGATGGACTTTATTAAATATACTTTACCACTTGTTTTCTATGGGACCAAGGAGAAGTTCCTCAAAGTCTCTGAGCTTCAGTTTTCTGGTTTTACTAACAATAAAAAAAGTCATCTGAGGGAATGGACAATAGCATCCTCAGAGTGCTGAGAGGTAAAAAGGATGAGATATGTTTTTAATAGCCTGACACAAAGAAATTGCCCAGTAAGTGTTCACTTCCGCTGCCTTTATTTATTTATTTATTTTTATTCTTCTTATTTTTTTTTTGGCCACACGGCATAGCTTGTGGGATCTTAGTTCCCCAACCAGGGGTCAAAACCGGGCTCACGGCAGTGAAAGTGCCGCGTCCTAACAACTGGACCACCGCGGAATTCCCATCCGCTGCCTTTAATTTAAGTCTCAAAGGGACTGGAGGCCTATTGAGATTACAGATAAATCATTTTTTATATACCCTATAGACCTTGCACATAGCCTGGTATAATACATTATAGAAATATTTACAGGATGGTTTAAAACACAAACAGATATTTTAAAACAGGGCAAAAGCTCTCAGCATGATGCCCAACTGTCAGATGAGCGGAGAAGAACTGAGTTGGGCCACGAAGGTGCGGCCCAGTTGCCAGATGCACGCTGTTATGATGGGTCAAGATTTTCCACTTTGTCACCCACATGACACACCACAGTCCCTGGGCTCATATTAAGTATCAACCCAGGACCAATTTTTAGCAAAATCAGGAAAAATCAAATAGTGGACATCTGAGTAACAAAATAGGAAAAAAAGAGAGTCTTGGTTTTGTTGTTATTGTTTTCTAAACCAGTGCTCCTGTATTTTGTGGGGTTTACAAAGCCCATCAAGGAAGTGTGAGCCCTTCTCCCATAAAACACATGTATGCACATACACAGCCACTTGGTACAGTGTCAGGGCCTCGTGAGTGCCACTTTAGAATCCTGTACTTCAATCTGTTTAGACTCTAAATCCAAACTTTGTAGCCATACCAGATGTTTGTCAAGCCATTATGGACATCTGGCAATGCATGTGCAAATAGTTAAATTGCATTGATTTTGGAGACTCAGCTGTGCCCTAAAAAGCAGCTTGAAGCTCTCAGAGTATAAGATTTGTACACTAGCCATGTTGACAATCTAGGGAAGTTCTTACTAAACTGCTCAGAAGATCCTTTGCACTTTACAGCTCAACTGCTGGTGAAAAGAGTTTAGAGATGTTTCTCCTGGCAGTGAGGTAAGCTGAGGCGCCAGGGAGGGTCATCAGAAAGACTCTACCCCTGTAAGCCCAGGTAACCAGACAGAGTCCACCCTTCTCATTAAGCAGAGCTAAGACAGGGAAGCTTTAGGGACTCCCCTGGTGGGGCAGTGGTTAAGAATCCACCTGCTAATGCAGGAGACACGGATTCAAGCCCTGGTCCAGGAAGATCTCACATGCCGCGGAGCAACTAAGCCCGTGCGCCACAACTACTGAGCCTGCGCTCTAGAGCTCGCAAGCTACAACTACTGAAGCCCGTGTGCCACAACTACTGAAGCCCGCGTGCCTAGAGCACGCTCCGCAACAAGAGAAGCCACTGCAATGAGAAGCCTGTGCACCTCAATGAAGAGTAGCCCCTGCTTGCTGCAACTAGAGAAAGCTGGCGTGTAGCAACAAGGACCCAACACAGCCAAAAATAAAAAAATAAATAAAATTAAGAAAAAAAAAAAAACAGCAGGAGGAATCCCCACAATGCCTTTTAGCTAGAATTTAATTATGAGCTTAGTGAGGACAAGGCCCTGCCTCTATCAGGTTGGAATTTTTTTTTTTTAAAAAGTCCTCAAAGTCTTCAAGTATTAAAAAGTATTCAGATCAGTTTAGACCATGTTAGGATTCTCAGACCACTGTAGGATTCTTAGTTAACATGATGTATTAAACACTGTGAGAAAGCAATCTCAAATAATATTTTAATTTTTGAGTTAAATTGCTTTTTATAAAATAAATCTACTTACATTCTAATGTCCAAACTATATGTTAACTGGATTGATTATGAAATCAAAATAATATTAGTACATTTTAATATATGTGGGAAGAAAGAAGTCTCCACTCCAGTTACCAGGATGGAGTGAGGCTGGCAGGGCTCCTGGGTCACCCTTTGCCATTTACCATCTGCATGGCCTAGGACGAGTGGTAACAGCCTTGTAGCAGATGTGGTGGTGCAAACAGATGCCCTTCTGGGATGTAGGTACTCATCCCAGCTGCTGGAATTGTTGCTCACAGCTGCTCACAGATGAAGCCCTCCTGAGGAATTGCCCTTGACTAAAGGGAACTGTTTCACTCAAGTTTATGCCCTGTCCCGGGGCAGTCTACACTGATGATGAGACACAAAGGCCTGGCCCCTTGCCTTAATTCTGGGGGAACGTTTACATCTTAGAGAAACAGAGAAAGGATGTAAGTTTCCCCAAGAAGGGCTTTTGTTTTTTAAATAGGTATCTTTTAATATCTGTAAGACTTCTGAGATGAACAGGGAAGGTTTTGGTATTGGTAAAGTAACAGGTGGGCTTTGAATTTGTTTCTAGTGCCATATTTTTGTTCTTGTAAAAACTCAATTTGTATGACAAGTACAGTTGTTTTTAATTCCTCGGAGAACTGGGCTGCAACCTGAATGATACCATGTCAAGATGCTGACCCAGCCATTCAACTACATTACCCTCAATTTGCTTTTTCTTATCAGGAAGTAGATCTTCCGCTAAGATGGAAATCAAAAGATTCCTACCTTCTAGACTTAGAGCTGTTTGTCTTTGGAATGTTTTAGTAAATCCTTCCACAAAGGCTTCAGAATGTTTTTCTTTCTCTCTGGGTCATAGTTTCACTTTAGTTTAGGAGAGAAGGCCTTAAATAAGTTTCTATGAGTCGGAATATCAGCTTCCAATTTGGCCAACTTCTGACAAAGGGGAGCAGAATACACTATCCCAGAATGTGCCACTTCAGCGTGTGGGTTATTTTGAGCTAAGACGGATTAGAGCCCAGCAGACCCAAGAAGAGCTTTTTCCCTCCCTCTCAACTACCTAAAAGAATTTAGATAGGGGGTCTGTACCAGAAAGAGAGCTATTGCCAAAGATAACTTTTTATACCAGCAAGACTTATCTGGGGCTTCCCTGGTGGCTGAGAGTCTGCCTGCTAATGCAGGGGACACGGGTTCGAGCCCTGGTCTGGGAAGATCCCACAGGCCACGGAGCAACTAGGCCCATGAGCCACAACTACTGAGCCTGCGCGTCTGGAGCCTGTGCTCTACAACAAGAGAGGCCACGATAGTGAGAGGCCCGCGCACCACAATGAAGAGTGGCCCCCGCCTGCCACAACTAAAGAAAGCCCTCGCACAGAAACAAAGACCCAACAGAGCCAAAAATAAAAATAAATAAATAAATTTTAAAATAAATAAATAATAAATACTCCTGTTCTCTGTTAAAAAAAAAAAAAAGACTTTTCTGCATGGCAAGGCAAACATTTGTTTACCAAACATTTGTTCTTCTCATCTTCTTGTGAAATGTCTTCCTCCCCTTTGAAGCCCCAGACCCCTAACCCCTTCTCCTTAGCTAGGTATGTAAGCCTCGACTACCTGACTGCCAGGGAGTCTCATATTTTTATGGGACTTCCTATGTACAAAAATTGTTTTTCTCCTGTTAACCCGTCTTACGTCAATTTAATTACTAGACCAGCCAAAGAACCTAGAAGGAAAGAAAGGAAAAGTTTTCCACCACTACGTAACCACAGAGTTACTTTAAAAAAAAATCTTTTCAAATATGTTGTCAGGTTTCAGCCAGGACAACAGTAAATACTCCTGGCAATACTGAATAACCGCTTAGATATAAGACATGTCCCCAAAGAGGGTGCAAAAGATACTGCCCTCCCAAGATCCAGAGTCACTCCCAAAGACAGCCAAAAGGAAGAGAGACTTAGACAATCCCCCTGAGAGGGGGCAACAGTCAGTAGGACCCCAGCCACAAATGGGGTGCAACCCAGACTTCTGTCTGGCTATATCTGGGGGACCCCCAACCAGATGGTTGCCAAGCCAAGTTCTCAGGACACAAAATGAGACAAACAAGAAGGCAGTAGCTGTCCTGGGAAAGAAAGGAACGATAACCAATGTTTCTTCTGCCAATCTGAATTTGGAAAGGAAGGAACAATGTGAAATTTTACCTTCCTCTCTCGACCAGGCACCACGGAGACAGATCTGCAAGAGCCAACTTCGGTAACAATTGTCACCCTTTGCCGGCTTCTGCCAGTTTTCCCAGGATGCTGTCTGCTGGCTCTGGAGCGAGTAGACTGTCCCAGGGGGTCTCATCCTGGTCACCAGAAGCTGTAAAGGAGGTAAAGTTATTATCCCTCTGCCCTTTATAATGCATGCCTGCTTGAGAACACCCTCTCTAGGGCACCTCATGAATGGATAAGCTTATCTAAGATGGTTAAGTGACTCCATTGAGGCCACTGTAATTCAAGATTATCTTTGGTGTGGTTAACCTACTAGTTCAGCCTTAAAACAAATTTTTATTCACGTGAGAGCTCACACTAGCTCCACTGCAGTTTAAATCAGACCCACTCCAGTTTCTAAATCGGACCCAGTCTGGCCCCAGACCCAATCCAATTTCTGGACCCAGTCAGCCTCCAGCAGGTTTCCAGATCCAGGCCAGAAAAAGAAATGCTCAGATGGTCGGCAAGCTCATGAGGCAAGAGCTACGGGTCCAGGATCCAGGACCAAAAGGACTTGCCCAGCACCTCCAGAGGCAGCGAGAAAACAGCCGCTCCAGGGACTCAGCAGGTACCTTCCCTGGTTGCTCAGCGCTCTTGGGGGCTGTCTGGGGTTGCCTTTGGTTCCCTCTCTTGACACCAGAACTAAGCTGGGGCATATTAAAATTTTTAAGAGTTTGTTTGAGCAAAAATCAATTTGAATTGGGCAGCACCAAATCAGAAGTGGTTGGGAGCTGGGGAGAGACTTTTACAGAGAAAAGGCAGAAGCAAAGTAAAGCAAGTGTGACTGGCTATAGCTTAAAGCCTAGTTGGCTGTTTGTGATTGGTTGTCCTTAGCATGTAGATTTCGTTCTCTTGAGGCCTTTGCAGGCTTAGATTTTGGATCGCTTAAATAAAGCACATCAGTCTAATGGCTTCCTTGTCTAACTATAATTTTTTTTTTTTTTTTGCGGTACGCGGGCCTCCTCACTGTTGCGGCCTCTCCCGTTGCGGAGCACAGGCTCCGGACGCGCAGGCTCAGCGGCCATGGCTCACGGACCTAGCCGCTCCGCCGCATGTGGGATCCTCCCAGACCGGGGCACGAACCCGCGTCTCAGGCGTCGGCAGGCGGACTCTCAACCACTGCGCCACCAGGGAAGCCCTAACTATAATTTAACCGTAGGAAGCAAAATGTTTTTCAGAGTTCTGTGTGAGTCCTTCTAGCAAATATTGAACTTGAGAGGGGACCATGGGAAACCTCAAACGTGTAGCTGGCTGGGAAGAAGTGGGAGTAGCTTGGGCACCCCATTCACAGCTGGTGTCTGAAGTGGGCACAGTCTTGTGGAACTGAGCCCATAAGTTACGAGATCTGCGTGAATTCTGGGTACTTAGTGTCAGAGTTGAGTTGAATTGTTCCAGTTGGTGTTGGAAACGCCTCAGAGAGAAGCCTACAGCTGTCAGAGCTGCCTAGCCCTCTTCCCCCTCTTCGAGGGTCCCCTATTCTCTGTCTAGATTGTTCGTCTTTGTCTGAGGCTCTTCCTTTTCTTCCCTGCTGGGTCTCAGGAGGAGGAAAGGTGGCATTCTAGATGGCACGTGTGTGACCACACAGGCTGAGATCTCTGAACTCCACTCATTTAACAGGAAAAAGAATCTTTTTAGCTTCAGTTCTGGAATAGAAAGTGATTCGCAAAACTGATACAACCCCAGGCACAGGGAGAAATGGGGATGTGAGTTCTTTCTTCTTGGCCAGTGAGGTTGCTCTGGGCAAGATGTGTGCAGAGACAGGCAGGTGGAGGGGGTTACCCGCTGCCACTGACAAGGAGACTGAGCAGGCGGGGCAGATCCCACAGGGGCTCCTCTGGGGAGGGTAGCGTGACCCGTCAGCCTAAGCCTCTCCGAGCACACCCTGGTTTGCACTTCGTGGTGCTCAATTCTTTCAATCCTCATTCAGTACCGCCTACCAGTAACACCCTGGAGCTGGACTGGTTTGAGCATCCAGCTCCTTCAAATCAGGTCCCACCCCCTCTTCTTTCTCAGTGGATCTACACTTAAGAATTGGGCAGCTTTTCTTTTTTTTTTTTTTTTGCGCCAGAACCCTGCAGCATGCGGAATTTCCCTGACCAGGGGTCGAACCCATGCCCCTGCAGTGGAAGCGCAGAGTCTTAACTACTGGACCACCAGGGAAGTCCAGCTTCTCCCTTTTTAAATCCTCAAATCACAGAGCGTCTGAATACATTCCCTTTCTCAAGCAAAAGAGGCTACTATCTCCTTCCAAAAAAAAAAAAAGAGTTGTGCTGAAACAGCCAGAGACAATATGTAAGCAAATGGGAGGGACTGAGTTCCAGTAAAATATTTTTTACGAAAACAGGCAGCTGGCAGATTTGACCTGCAGACTGGAGATTGCAGACCTTGGATCTACACAGAAGCCCAAATGACTGCCTTTGTGCCATTTTGAGTATTATTAAGGGATGTCTGGGGCTTCGTCCATTTTTACTTAATTTGATTGAACATGCTGCATATTTGTCATAATACTGCTCAGTTAAAATTTTATGTATCTACTGAATTCTGTTTTTCTCCCTCTGCCCTTATATGTCTGTTTGCTCTATTGCATGATTTGTACATTGGCACCAAAAAAAAAAGATATTTACTTTCTTAGTCTCTCACTATTTGAGTTTATTAGCATCACAGTTCTAATATGACCAAAAAAAGGGGGGGGGATTGGCTATTCTTAATGATTGTCCTCCTTCTAGTAAGCAGATCCTATAAATGCATACTTAGAACTTCTCTGGAATCACTGGTGATCACATGAATGTAATAGGTTTCCATCAGGAGTAACAACATTTTAAAATTCTGTTCTTTGTAATTTCAGAATATAAAGAAGATCGCTCTTTCATGAGTACTTCTAGAAAATATCTCTTAAAGCAAGTCAGTGCATTAACTCAAACATTTTAGGACCTTCTTTCTGTTCACAAGCCATTTAAACATATATCGAATTCTTAGCTAAGTCTTGTGCCCTTAAGTCCCTCAGAAGTGGGCCACAGGACTTCCCTGGTGGCGCAGTGGTTAAGAATCTGCCTGCCAATGCAGGGGACATAGGTTCGAGCCCTAGTCTAGGAAGATCCCACATGCCGAAGAGCAACTAAGCCGGTGTGCCACAACTACTGAGCCCACGTGCCACAACTACTGAGCTTGTGTCCCTAGAGCCTATGCTCCGCAACAAGAGAAGCCACCGCAATGAGAAGACTGTGTACCACAACGAAGAGTAGCTCCTGCTCACCGCAACTAGAGAAAGCCTGTACACAGCAACAAAGACCCAATGCAGCCAAAAATAAATAAATAAATTTATATTAAGAAAAATGGTGACAAAATGACTTAAAAAGATAAAAAAAGAAGTAGGCCACATGCTCTGAGCTGTGATGGATTCTGGTGCTTCTTTTTCCCAACGTGGGCTAGTATGTCTGTACTTCTGAGGAATGTTGTGGAGACTGACTGAGAACATGACCAAGAAAGCAGATGCATTATAGCCATTTGATAAGCACTTGTTTGAAGCTTAGGGTAAATTGGAAGGACAGTTAGTCTTGGTCTCAGAAGCTCCCATTTCTTGTCCTGGGCCTGCCACAGCGTTCTCACTGAATAGCTCAGGACAAGCCACGTCTTTCTCGGTCTCAATTGCCTCATCCCTCACGTGGGCAAACAGGACCAGATCTCAGATATTCCTCAAGCACCTGTTTTAGCAATATACTCTACCCAAACTCTCAGAGTGGCCCTCTTTGATTACCTACCAAACATCATCTGGGAACACTGTTTCTCAACTTTTTTTTTCTATCAACCCCCTAAGGGGTCTTTTCAGACATTTTTTCTTTTCCTGATTGCAACACCCCCTCCATTGTGTAACCTTCACCCAGTTTCCCCCATGGTAATAACTTACCTAATTACAGTACCAAAGAGTAATTACAGTTCAAACCAGAAAATTGAACAATGATCAAATTTGTGTGGAGATGCCAACAAACATACAAATTTTAAAATGTTGGCAGACTCCACATTTTCGATTTGCCAGACCCTAACCTCCAAAAAACAGCTAAGCCTGGTTTCTGCCCCTGAACCCTTATAGCCCCATACGGCGTCCAAGAGAAAAGAGTCTTCTGTACTTCTGGTTCAGGAGAAAAGAAGAAGTGGGGAAAATAATAGCCCTAATTGCAGTTCCTTATTCTTTGATTCAAAAACACTTATTCCTTTATTACAGTCAAGGAATTGTAAGGGAAGCAAAAGTTTATTTAAAAATATCAGGGACTCCTTGGTGGCGAAGTCGTTAAGAATCTGCCTGCCAATGCAGGGGACACGGGTTCGGGCCCTGGTCCGGGAAGATCCCACATGCTGCGGAGCAACTAAGCCCGTGTGCCACAACTACTGAGCCCGTGTGCCACAACTACCGAGCCCATATGCCACAACTACTGAAGCCCGTGCACCTAGACCCCATGCTCTGCAACAAGGGAAGCCACCGCAATGAGAAGCCCACGCTCGGCAACAAAGAGTAGCCTGCACTCGCTGCAACTAGAGAAAGCCCGCGCACAGCAACAACAAAGACCCAACGCAGCCAAAAAATAAAATTAATTAATTAAAAAAATATATACTAGAGTGGTTCCAGATAACGTCCATAGATGCTCCACCCTTAAGGAGATGGCACATCACTGCCACTCCTTAAGTGTGGGCTGCACACAATGACTTCTTTCCAGAGAGGACAGTTTGGAAACGGGGAGGGGAGGTAACTCTACAGTGGAGAAACTGATGAGCAGTACCTCAGCCAGGTGATCAAGGTCAACATCAATGCTGCTAAGTCATGGTGATAGTGGATACCTTTAATATGCTGTGATGAGAATGGCACTGTCTCTGTAGTCTTTTTCCCAAACACTCATAACCCCAGACTAACCATGAGAAAAATAGCAGGGAAATCCCAATCCAGGGACATTCTGCAAAATATTTGGCCAGCATTCCTCAAAACCGTCAAGGTCACTGAAACAAGGAAAGTCACAGTCTAAAGGATCTAAAGAGGCATGATGACTAAGTGTAACGTGGTGTGCTCCATGGGTCACAGGACAGAGAAAGGACATTGGGGAACAGTGAGGAAATATGAATAAACTCTGGACTTTCGTTAATATTGTATCAATATTGATTTAATTGTAACAAATGTACTAGAGTAACATAAGGTGTTAACAGGGGAGACGGGGTGTTGGGTACATGAAAACTCTTCCCAATTTTTCTGTAAATCTAAAACTATTCTATAATTAAAAGTTTATTTATCAACATCTAGAGTGGACTGATTTCTAGGAAGATGTATGCTAAGGCAGTGGCCCTCAAACTTTAAAGTTCAAACAAATCACCTGGCATCCTGTTAAAATTCAGATTCTGATTTGGGATGGGGCCTGAGATTTTGCATTTCTAATTATCTCCCCCTGACCATGCTGAATAGAGACTATAAGCACCCTTCTTAAAATAAACACATCGTCAGAGGAACCATTTCAAATAAGACTCCTTCCCCTCTCATCTTATGGCGGAGGTTGAGAAGGTTGGCTCATTTTCTGGAGTTCTCTTGGAATATGCCCTTTTCCCCTTGTGAAATAAAATTCGTATTTTATGTCAAGACAAGGAAAATTTAAACATAAAAATTCTTCTCTGCCCTTTGGCCTCCCTTCTCCCCCGCACTGTGCATTGTGTATCCACACTATGCATTGACCAAACCACCCCCATCAGCAGAAATACCTGCTCAACCATAAACAGCAACATTCTCCTAGCATCAACAAGAAGTCTCCTTAAAAGGTAACGTTCCTTCTTGATTTTGTAAATCTGGATTATGTAAACTGTCAAGAATACGTCATTTCAGGAATTCCCTGGCGGTCCAGTGGTTAAGACTCCGTGCTTCCACTGCAGGGGGTGCGGGTCCGTTCCCACATGCTGCGCGGCACGGGCAAAAATAAGAACAAAACAAAACACGTCATTTGGGGAATTCCCTGGCAGTCCAGTAGTTAGCGCTCTGCACTTTCACTGCCTGGGTTCTGTCCCTGGTCAGGGAACTAAGATAGATCCTGCAAGCTGCAAGCCTCCAAGTTCGGCAGTAGAAAAAAAAAAAAGAATACATCATTTCATGTACAGCCCTCTGTCTCAAATGACCCTAACTGTGTCTTGACTTCTAATGAGCAGAACAGTTCCCAGAGCTTTATGAGATGCTCTTCCCGGGTTATACTCATCACATTTGGCTTGAATAAAATTTTCCAATTCTTTCTTAGATCGACTGATTAATTTCTCATCGACAGCTTCATGCTGCTGCCAGGTAACTGTGTACTGCTCAGAATTTAGGTGTAGCTGGCACACCTTTGTAAGTTTGGGCAATTTTAAAACTTTAGAAATCGGGAATTCCCTGGCAGTCCAGTGGTTAGGACTCAGCACTCTCACTGCCAGGGCCCAGGTTCAATCCCTGGTGGGGGAACTAAGATCCCGCAAGCCGCCCAGCCAAGGGAAAAAACAAAAAACAAAAAAACACACCTTCAGATAAAAAGTGGAGAAATATGGTAAAATAAACTCTGTATTGGTTGCTTACCTACTCCTGGACTAGTAGTAGGTAATTAATTATCCTGATAATCCTAAAAGGTAACTAAGAGCTGTTAATCTTTTTTTACATATGGGACCATTTGGCTCAGAGAAAATAGGAAATTCGCCTACAAGGATGCACAACTAGACAAGGGGGTGGAGAGAGCGAGGAGAGAGGAAGAGAGGTTGGAGGAAGACGGAGAAAAATTCAAATTTGCCCAATAACAACCAACTAAAGAACAAGTCAAAAGCGCAAAGAAGGGCTTCCCTGGTGGCGCAGTGGTTGAGAGTCCGCCTGCCGATGCAGGGGACACGGGTTCGTGCCCCGGTCCGGGAAGATCCCACATGCCGCGGAGCGGCTGGGCGCGTGAGCCATGGCCGCTGAGCCTGCGCGTCCGGAGCCTGTGCTCCGCAGCGGGAGAGGCCGCAACAGTGAGAGGCCCGCGAACCAGGAAAAAAAAAAAAAGCGCAAAGAAAACACCAAGTCTTTTCTACTCCCCTAAACTCTCCTTGCCCTTATTTCACCTGCTGTAAATTAACATTTACCTTCTGTGGCAGAACCTCCTCATAGCCGTTTGTAAACAGGTAGTTCATAGTTTCACACTATTCTAGTGTGAATCCCCTCCTATCCTCGATTTCGATTTCCAAGATTTCAGTTACCCGCAGTCAAACTCAGTCCAAAAATATGAGACAGAAAATTCCAGAAATAAACATTTCGTAAGTTTTGAGTGCTGTTCTGAGCAGCGTGATGAAACCTCGCACCGGCTCCCTCTGTCCTGGGTCGTGAGTCATCCCTTTGTCCAGCATATGTGAAACAGGAAGGAAGAGGGCAGGGCTCAACCCTTAAAAAAAGACAGAGCCTTTAGTGGCGACAAAAACTGGTTAGAACCCACTAGGCCCAAGATGGCGGCAGATTCAACTCCCAGTGGACCTTGAGCCTCATTACGAGCTCATTGTAATACATTAGCATATGCTAAAGAACACGCCCACAGGCTCCACCACAGTTCCGAGCCCGACAGTAAAACGCCGAAAAGGGGCCTGGCCGCTGGCAAATTCTTGGAAATCCCCGCCCCTTCCCTAAGATAGTTGGAATAATCCTCCCACTCATTAGCCTATGAAATTACGCACGCAGCACATAAAAACTAACACACACACCCTCCCCGCGACTCGTGGCTTCTCACCTTCTGAGAACGCCCACGCTCTGTGGAGTGTGCTTTTCCCAGGGCCGCTCTCGCCTTCTAAGATGGACCACGTTCTGTCTATGGCGTGTGGATCTCTCTAAATAAATCCACTTCAATTTTTTTTGTTGTTGTTTGTTTTTGGTCAGCTGAGCGGCATGTGGGATCCTAGTTGCCCGACCAGGCATAGAACCCATGCCCCCTGTAGTGGAAACACGGCTTCCCAACCACTGGACCGCCAGGGAAGTCCCAATAAATCCACTTCTTACCTATCACTTTGGCTCTCCTGAATTCTTTCTCTCTAGACATAAAGAATATGAGCTTCATTAAGTCCTGTGACCAGATATATGATTTTAATCAAAAGACAGTGGATTCAAGTCGCAATTTGGGTTGTACGGTTTCATGTCTATGCTGTACATGCTACCCACCCATTAGTACAGGAAAAAACAGTGTATACAGTAGGCCTTCTGTATCCATGGGCTCTGCATCCTTGGATTCAATCAACCTCAGATCCAAAATATTCTTGAAAAAAAAAATTCAGTAAAGTTCCAAAAAGCAAAACTTGAATTTGCCATGCACCAGCAACTGTTTACATAGCATTTACATTGTACTTGCAATTACTTACACAGTATTTACATCATATTAGGTATTAAAAGTAATCTAGAGATGATGTAAAGTATACGGGTTGATGTGAGTTGGTTATGTGCAAAAAAACACTATACCATTTTATATGAGAGACTTGAGCATCGGCAGATTTGGGGATTGGGGGGTGGGAATCCTGGACCAATCCCCTCGTGGATACCAAGGCAGGCTGTATAGGACTTGGTACTATATGCCGTTTCAGGCATCCACTGGAGGTCTTGGAATGTATCCCCCTCAAATAAGGGGTAGGGGACTACTATATTTCCTTGACAGTATTTAAAAGTCAGGTGTCCTCTCTCAGATTTTAGGAGTAACCTGGAGGCAAAATACGTCTCCCTCTGTAGCACATCGCTATAAACTACCCCCTCCAACCCCCTCCTTTCTATTTAGAGTTGTATAAAGCAATTGCCTGTAAATTACCTTGTATATACCCTAGGCCTGAGGGCAGGGAGCTCTCCCTTTCCCAGATTTCAGTCACGTACCTCTTAAAGTAATAGCCCCTTTTTAACCTCTCAGACAGAACTTTCCAGTAAGAAAAGAGAGTCAGGTGTGCCCTGATTGGAGGATATTGGCTGGGAAATTGGAAGTGGGCTAACTAGAATTGGGGCATACCTTGCCGTGGGTTTGGGGATCGTATTCGGCTTTCTCTGGTTGGTCCTGAGTTGGAAGTAGGAACAAAATATAGGGAACATGGCTGTCATTCATCAAGTGCTGACCATTCTGAGCCAACTGCTGCAGACATAGTAGTTTGGCTTCCCACACTGGCTGCTGCAGAGGTTGTAGGTCAGAGTTCCATTGTCATGTATGGTCTGGCCATTGTCTATTTGTATATTCAGCACCTCACTACCTACTTCATGATTGTTCTTTCCAGAATTGAATGAGCTAGAGCCATTGCTTATAAAGGGCAAGACACAGAGACAGGCAAATCCTCAAAAATGTTAGTCGTTATTTTTCCCATTTTACCTCTAGTTTTCCAGCTCTGAAATGTCTCAGAAAAGAAGGGAGACTCTCTAGAAATCTGACTGCAAAAACTCTCTCCAATAAGCGAGTGTCTTTCTGCAGAATGGCGTTTTAACTAACATTTTATCTTTTATCAAGTTTAAAGTGATGCAGGAATAACATGGGTAACTGAAATGTAGAAATGTATGGAATTTGGGGAGTAAAGAGTAAACATGAGAGTTCCATGAAGTTGGCAGGGACCTAGCCTCTTTGTAGCTTTTTTTTTTCACTTCCCTGAGTGCGACCCTCATCTCATGGTCCAATGAGGCTGCTTGAGCTCCACGCATCATGTCCTTTTTCCAGCTGGCTGTAAGGAGGAAAGGTGGGTGGAACAGTTATGTGCGTCAATTTAAAGATACTTCTTTTAGGTTGTTATCATGTCTTTCACCCACAATACCAATCTCTATTAGAGATAGATTTTATCTAGGTTTAGAAAGCTATTTTAATATCTATCTTTATGATTAACCAAACTCTAATGAACTGATATTTTTTAAACAAATACTGTACTTGAGTACAACTTTGGAGTATGAAACACCCTGTGCTAAGGAGTTGTTAGGAATGAGGGATCCAGGAGTAGTTGTGGGCAGAACCATAGCCATGCGATTTTATATCCTTAGTCTTGGCCACTAATTTTATGCTCCTTAATCAGCATAATAGAGGAGGGAGAGCCTTCTCTACTCAGTGGCTCCCAGTCGTCAATCTCCTTTCATTCCGTCACCCTCTGAAGGGGTCCCTAGGAGTACAGCATGTTGGTCAAGAGCAGTAAGGACCCTTAGTTTGAAAACAGTCTTTTACAATTCACAGGTTCATAACTATGATCTCTTCTGGACCCTATGATGTATATAATGCCACTGTGAAGAGTCAAGAGAAAACTAGGCTCTAGGGCAACACTACTGCTTCTCTGATTTGGAAGCAACTTTTACCTTCCTAATCCTCAATTTCCTCATCTGTAAAGTGGGAATAATAATTATACGTACCTCACAGTGGGGCTGGTAGAGTTACATAATTCCTGGTAAGTGCTTAGCACAGTGCTTGGAACATAGTAAATGCCCAGTGAATATTAGCTCTTATTATTCAGTGGGGACTATTAGCCCCATTAGATGAAAACACTGAGGTTTGGGGAATCCGCGATGACTATTTTAACGATTAATAATAGCAAGAACTGTTGAATGAGACCTTATTATGTGCATTATCTCATGTGATCTTTACCTCACCCCTAAGAGGCAGGCATTAACCTTACCCCCATTTTCCTGATGGGGAAACTGAGGTCTAATGTAATTATGCATGTTGAGATATGTAAGGGGGAAAATAGGCCATCAGTCCTTTGATGTTTAAGAAACTTTGACTAATGTCTATGTGGGCAAAGCTCTATGCTGGACTTCCTGCTGGGTGCTAAGGGCTCCCAAGACGAGTGAGTTGGACATTGTGCTTAATCTGATGGTTCTTACAGACATGGAGGAGATAGAAAAATATAACCAGACAATTTCAATGTTACTTACTGAATGCTATCCTAGAGGGAAGTATGTGATTCTACCTATGCGAAAGCAAAAGGAGGGTGTATTAATTATAGTTATTAGTTACTGCTGCTTAACAAATTACCCCAACAATTAAAACCAACAACAAATGTCTATCACCTCACACGGTTTCTGAAGGTCAGGAGTACAGGAGTGGCTTAGTAGGATGGCTGTGGCCCAGTGTCACTTACGGAGTTACATCAAGATGTCAGTCAAGACTGCAGGCCCCAGAGGGTTTGGTCAGGGCTGAAGGATTTGCTTCTAAGGTGGTTCATTTGTGGCTTAGCAAGGAGATGCTGGCTACCGGCAGGATACCTCAGTTCTGCACACTGTGGGCCTCTCCACAGGGCTGCTTGAGCATCCTCATCCTCATGTCTTTCTTTTTCTGATTGAATTCACTGAGTGTGATAATCTCTAGCTGCATCCATGCTGCTGCAAATGGCACTATTTTATTCTTTTTTATGGCTGAGTAATATTCCATTATATATATTATATATATATATACATATATAATATATATATATACATATATATATATATATACCACATCTTCTTTATCCATTTCTCTGGTGATGGACAGTTAGGTTGTTTCCATGTCTTGGCTATTGTGAATAGTGCTGCTATGAACGTTGGGGTGCATGTATCTTTTCCAATTACAGTTTTTTCCAGATACACGGCCAGCAGTAGGATTGCTGGGTCATATGGTATCTCTATTTTTAGTTTTTTGAGGAACCTCTGTACTGTTCTCCATAGTGGCTGCACCAATTTACATTCCCACCAACAGTGTAGGAGGGTTCCCTTTTCTCCACACCCTCTCCAGCATTTGTTCTTTGTAGACATTTTTTTTTTTTTTTTGCCACACCCCACGGCATGTGGAATCTTAGTTCCCAGACCAAGGATCAAACCCATGCCCCCTACAGTGGAAGCTTGGTGTGTTGATCACTGGACCGCCAGAGAAGCCCCTAGACTTTTTAATGATGGCCATCCCTACCAGTGTGAGGTAGGACCTCACTGCAGTTTTGATTTGCATTTCTCTCTCTCTTTTCTTTTTCTTTTTCTTTATGCTGCTCCCCCGAGCCCCGGTATATTTATACCTGCATGTCTGGCAGGATCTGGGGTGAATCTTGGGCTCCAGGACCTGGAGTCCTTGGAAGAATTCATTTGTAAGATCGTGACAGGTGTGGCTCAGAGAGACGTCTTGGAAGCTTTGGCTGCTAAAATAAGACACTCTAAACAGGAGGTGGAAGATTTTAAATAGAACGGACTCCTCATGGCAACGTGACTGCCCCCTGGAGGGGGATTCTTTCCCTGAAGGACAGAAAGGAGACAGTAATGAAGTCAGGCTGAAATAGAATTTTGTGAATGTTGGCAAGTTAGCAAGTATACCAGAAAGCTACATTGAAGCGTAGGGCCTTTACACATAAATTAAACGAATGAAGTCTACAAATGGAAGGGTCTAATTCCCAGAAGTTGCTGCAATGGATGTAATGAGCTCACCAGGGAAGAGTGCCTACCGGTAGCCCAGGAGAAAAATGAGCATTCGTACTCAGTCTCAAGGACTTTCAAAATGAAACAAAATCACTCTCTCCTAATGTTTCAGGCAATCAAGCTCCGTCTCTTTAAAGCCCATTCGGCAGAAGGTGAAGCATGACCACATCTAGGTGTGTGTGCTGGAGGTGGGATACTATGGATGTTCATTAAACTCATCTCTCAACTTTTCTGGTTGTTTGAAAAATGTCATAATAAAACATGTTGGGAAAAAGGAAAAGAATAGAATACCAGAAAGTAAAAGAACAGATGTCATCTCATAGGACCCCCCCCCTCCGCAGTATTTTAAGTGGAATATATTTAGCTTTATGAAAAATTCACTTCCTTTACTTATTTTTCTCACTTGCTCATGGAGGACTGAAAACCCCTGGGCATGTACCCGAGGACCAGCAGTGGGGAGCTCTGTTCTGGAAAGGCAGCATGTGGGGCAGTGGGTTGAGAGGATGAGTTTGGGGCAAGTGCCCTTGTTTGGGTTCTATCCCAGATCCTGCTGGCTTTTGCTCACTGAGTGACCTTGAGCAAGCTACTTCAATTCCTTGTGCCCCCCTTTCCTCATCTGTAAAAACTGGGCCGATAATAATGGAATAAGGTAAGTGACTTGGCCACTGTCACACACAGCTTGTAAGTGACAGTAGCTGAGTTTGGTTCCCAAGATAAATGATAGGAAACCTTATCACCAAAACTCTCCCCGTCTCTGCATACCTATAGGTCCTGGTTGGAACTGCTTTCAGAACCCTCAAGCCATGGTCCTTTGCGTGCCTGTTGGTTTTATTCTAACTGACTGATTTCTGGATGCAGGAGGTGTTTCATTTTCCTTGGCTTTTCTTAGAAACGTAGCATAGTTTTAGTTTTCACTCATTGTGTGTTTGACTGAATAAGTGAAATACAAAAACACCTTCTTCCTAAGTCCACATTAACCAGGAGAGTTTTCCCTAAGAATCCTGTTCAATAATTTTGCTTATTGGTTATCTTCCATGAGAAGTTTATCAGAAGAGCCAGGATGCTTCCCAGGTTTCATTAACATGTTGAGTCTGGCACCAAAACTTAATTTCCTAAGGAATGGTGGCTTAAGTTAAAGCAGGTTTGCAGAACTGTTGGGGCGTTTGTGTGTCTGAAGGGGGAGGAAATGACTACCATCCCGGTCATGACGATGAACTAAAGAAATGTGGTCTCAGGAGTGTTACATTAAAACTTGTGCCCACTGCATGAGTGATGCCAAACTGCTTTCAGAAGAAAAGTGATCAGTCTTTTGTTCATAAATTATCAGTTATTTCAGAAGTGATCAAAAAGAAACGTTCAAATGTAGAAATCCCTGTCGGGAATTGGGCTTTAGCCTTAAAATTGTGGGTACATAGCACCATCTGGTGTGTAGTTTTATAACCACATGTTGACTTTTTTTTTTAAATTAACCTCCTATCTAATGATCAAATGTGATTCAGTTGGCTTTACAATAAGAAACCATTCTTTAGGCTTTCGTAAGCACATGTCGAGGACCTTGCCTCATTCCCATACTTAAGACTCCTCAAACCCATAATAATCTTACAAGCTAAACGGGGTTCACCCTCTGATAGATCCAAAGTCAAAATTGCATCCAAGCTGAAGTCCAAGTGAAGCAGAAACTATGAATAGAGGAAGCCAGTAAGGAAAGAGTAAAAAAAAAAAAAAAGGTAGCCCATGAACACAGAACAGGAACAAAAGACCATGAAACCCACGACAGAAAAAAAACAGGCCTGTCCTTGGGCTCCCACAGGTTGTGACAACAATCTAATTTAGCTCATTTGCATCCTGATCATAAACTTTTGAGTGAGTCTCTGTTGCTTGCAATCGAATAAGTGTAACTAAAACAATATTAGTTTCAGTGAAGCCAAAAGACTATAAATCCTAAAATCTGGCATGCTTACTCACACAAGTCCCCAAATGCCTGAATGTCCTTCTTCTTTGACTTTCTGATAGAGGCCACAGGTAAGATGTAGGAAGAGAGGAATAAAATGAGGTCATCATAACCACTTGGGACCATGATTGGTGTCCAGGCCACCCAGCCAGACTTGTAAGCACATGTCTCTCACCTGCGGATGGACTAGGAATTAGAGAGGCAGATGCCCTCAGTTAATGCTAGAGAACTCAGCGACCAGCAGGATCTGAGTACCATCTTGTGAATCTCTGGCCAGAAATGGGTCTTCAATGCCTTCAATAAATCTCAGCATTTGATTCACATGCTAGTAATTTCCTGATTTACCTTCAGTGTAGATCAGTGGTTCTTAACTGGGGGCACAATTGGCAACGCCTGGAGACATTTTTGGTTGTTGCAGCTGCGGGAAAGGGGACGCTACCTGATCTAGTGTGTAGAGGACGGAGATGCTGCTAAACATCCTACAGAGCACAGGACAGTCCCCCACAACAAAGAATTATGTGGCCCCAAATGTCAGTAGTGTTGAAGTTGAGGAGCTCTGTGTCCCTGGCAGGAGAAGCCTAGAGGAACTTTTAAAGTGGTAGGAAGAGCAGAGGGTTGAACAAGAAGTTGAGAATCCTGCCAAGCGGAGCACTACCCAGCTTGAGGAAGACACCATACTGTATCACCACCTGTGGAATGATGCCAAGTCATAGGCAACAGGTGCCAGTTGAGGCTCTGGCGATAAATCTAAGGCTCCAAGATAAATCTAAGCAGTAGGTCCTTGAGAAGCAGAGCACAGGCTAAAGATAATCATTGGAGAAACCGAGTCTAAGCAGTTTGACTCTATTCATCCCCCTCTCCACCATTAGGGGATTTTGTGACCTAATTTCCTATTCATATGAAAGGAATAATTTGGCTTGGGTGACAGGGGCAAGGGGTTAAATTGGGATAAGTAGAAAGGCAGCAGATTAATAGTAGCTCACTTAAATGTACCTGGATTTGGAAAGAGTGATGTGATAGATCTGAGTTGGGATAGTGGGTCTGTTAAAACTGAAATATGGTTTCGTTAAGTTAGCTTTTGGTTGGGCAACTTCAAAGGACAGCAAGTGTCTCCCCTAAAGAGCATGCAGAGCAGGAATCCCAAAGCAATATCAGTCTCAAGACTTGAAGAAAATAAAAAGCTAATCCCTTCTCCCCATTTTCATCCCTTTGAAACACATAATTCCTCTACGGAGGCTTGCATTCTTCTGAAACCTAGGCCAGAGAGATCACGGTCAGTAGATTTCCCTGTAACGATGAGCTAGGCAGAAAGTTCCAAGCAGGGAATGTTCTGGAAAATTCCATAAACGTTGGCCATTTATTATCAACAGAACCACGCTGTGGCTAGAAGAAACTTCTCCAGGACTGGGCATCAGAAGGTGCAGGAATTTGTGTTTTTAATGCTTCCCACTGTTTACAGCGTTGAGTTTACATGCACAACAAAGTTTGTGAATCAGCCTGGGTCATGGAAAGCTCTGGAAGGTGTCTGAGCAGGAACATTCATTCTTCCGAATGCCCTAAAAAAAGGAGAGGCTATAGCCCAGAAAGCCAGCAGCTGCCTCCTTCCTTTCCGCGCCACGCTCTATTCCTGCAGGGTCTGGACTACATTTCCCAGGATGCCCAATTGCTGTAGCTCCTGCGGGACTGGCTAGAACAACGCGGAAGTGATTACGGGTCGCCCAGCAACGGGCGGAGTCCTGGACCGTGACTGGATGCCCACGCCCCCTTGCCTGCGGCTGGGAGGTGGCGAAGCTCGACTCCATCTCCAGAGCCACAAAACTCTCAACCGGCTTTTACTTCCAGCCGAGCGGCCGTGCGAGCTCGTGGGTGCTTTCCCCCTAGGTCTTCTCAGGCCCCGCCTCCTTTGACTCCGGCAGCTGCGCAATTGCGGAGACTGGATTCACCTGCCGAGTCGGAGGAGGGGCTCCGGGCGGCACAGTGCGCAGGCGCGAGCGTTCGGGGCTCGCGGCGCGCGGCGCTCGGTTGAAGCGGGAGTGAGTTCTGGTCGCGGAGACCCGGCAGCAGGCGAGCTAGCGGGTGACCGGGCGCCTCCTCTGCAGCCATGGCAGCCCTGCGCTACGCGGGCCTGGACGACACGGACAGCGAGGACGAGCTGCCCCCGGGCTGGGAGCAGAGAACCACCAAGGACGGCTGGGTTTACTATGCCAAGTAAGGGGGCCGCCGGGGGGCCGCCGGGTTTGGGACGCAGCTGGAACCCTGCCGCTCACCTGCCCGGGACTCCGCGCTGCCTTCGAATGCCACCTGCGCGGGGAGGGCCGCGGGCTCGCGCTCAGGCTTGGCCTGGGAGGGCGAAGTGGAAGTCATGGTTGAAGAGCTTCAGGGGGAAGGCTGCCGGGGTCCTGAGGACGGGCCATCCCCCTCTCTGGCCCTGGGTCCAGCGGGGGTCACCTGGCGGCGCTCAGACGCGCCCTCTGCTGCCCAGTAGGCAGCGCTGCACGGTGCAAGGATGGCAGACCGGCCTCATTCCCTTTGCCCCCCCAAAATCAGAAAAAAATGCCGATGCCCCAATCCTTTCTGGGGGGTCTGGGTTGACGACCTAGGAGTGTGTATTTTTAACAAGTGTCCAAGTATAACTCTGTGTGTATATATATATATATATGTATACATATAAAATGGCTAATATAGCTTTACTATAGTTCTCAGCAAAGTTTTGGAAACACCAGGAGACCCTTTTTCCCACCACTTACTGTGTGACCTTGGGCCATTGGAATAACTCTCAGTCACGGGTTTCTTATCTGCTAAATACGTTGGTTGGAGAGTTTTAGTTGAGGCCCTGTACGTAAAGGCTTAGCACAGGCCTAAACATACTCAATGCTGGATAACTTAGCCTTTCCTGATTTCTGCAGCTGTGACAGCACCTTCTAGGCCTGATATTAGAATCACCTGGGGACCATCATAACTATAGATTTGGGGTCTCCACAGAGACGCTCATGCAGCAGGCAGCCAACATAGGGATTCTTTATTTTTTAAGCTTTCCAGCTGAGGCAGGTTACAGCTTTGAGAAGCATGGATGTAAATCGGTGATTTTCAACACCTGGGAAACAAACTCTCTTTTCCTGACTCCCACCTCCAGGGATTCTCATTTAATTTTCTTGCCCCGCCTCCCGCCCCTAGTGGTAGGTTGTGAAATCTTCCCACGTGATTCTAATCTGCCCAAGGTTGTGAGCCTCTGCTGCCTTCGGTGGCTTGCTAGAAAGAAAAACAGGAGGAAACGACCTTGGTGAGTTCATTCAAGACTCATTGGGAATGTATCCTGTGCCAGGCTCTTTGCTGGGCACTGGTTTTACTGAGATAAATAAGACCACTCGTTGGGATTTCCCTGGCCGTCCAGTGGTTAAGACTCCGCATCCTCAGTGCAGGGGGCCCAGGATCGATCCCTCGTCGGGGAACTAAGATCCCACATGCCACACGTCGCGGCAAAAAAAAAAAAAAAAAAAAGTAAAAACATAAGACCGCTTGTCACTTTCATGAGTGCCCAGTCTTATAGGACAGAGCGACGTGCAGTGACGTGGTCCCCACGCAATGTGTGTAGTGAGTGGCAGCCTGTCCAGCATGAGCTGTGTGGGTAGGTGGTGAGGTGCCTGGGGCAGTGGGCACCTGAGCTGTGCCTTAGAGCACAGGTAGAAGTGGTCAGGTCCAGGGGCAGGAGGGCAGCCCAGGTAGAAGAAACAGAGGCGCGGCCTGTGCGGTGGTGCAGGAACATGAAGATTGAGGTGGGAAGGAAGGACACAGTTGATTTATGGAGGCCTTTCTGTGCCTCGGAGGATCTGGGCTCTGTCAGCAGGACCCATGTGTCCACTGAAGACTTGGAGCCAGGGAGTGACCTCGGGTTTATGTCTTTAGAAGGATGATTTCTGCTCTGGAGAATTGAAGGGGCATTTCTAGCAGCAGGGAGCCAGGGGGCAGTTGGCCGGCTCCGGGCAACTCCTGAATGGGCATTTGCTGTTGCCTCAGCCTTCGCCTGAAGCGCTCTTTCATCCCTCAGAGCTGAGCTTAAATGTCACTGCCCACGAGAGCGTTCCCTTGCATCGGCCCTGCGCCTGCCTTCCACCACTTTGCTCTCCCTTGTCTGTAGTTTTCTACGCTCTACTCGGCCCTGTTTTGCTCTCTGTCCCTCCCCAGGTTGTCAACTTTGTGAGGGCGGGGACCTTTTCTCGTTCCCCTCTGTATCCCCCATGCTTAGCATCCTGGCGCCGTAAAGTAAATCCAGGGAACGAGTCAGTTAGCTCATCTAGGGAAGGTTTCCCGCGGGCCTCCCTGGGCAGGTGGCGTTCTAGGCCCTGGGGACACGAAGATGCGCACGGCCTACCTCCCGGCTTCGGGGGGCTCCTCTGCTCCTGCTCTGGGTGGGGCCTGTCCCCTTCGGGCCACTGCCCCCAGAGCTCCCTGGCTTCCTTTCAAGTTCCCCTGTAACCTTGCGTTCAGTCTGGAGGCCCCTTCGCCTTCGCTCACCCTGCCTCCTGCACCTCACCTTGTGTTGGGTGGCCTTTCCCATCTGCTGCCTTCCTGGGTGGCATCCACCGTCTGGGCTTGGGGTTCTTCTTTCACTCGGTAAGACCTACACGCACCAGCCAGTTCTGCTGACAGCTTCCTGGGAGCCCATGGCCAGGGGACTCCGTGGCGCCTATGCGGTCTCTGAAAAGTACGCCCCTCTCTGCCTCCTGCCCCCCACCCCCACCCCGGTATCTGGCCCTGTTGTTTACACTGACTGTGGTGACAAGGCTTGGCGGGCTCCCAGCTGGGGGGTGGGAGTACCTCTCTCCAGACTCTCTCTCCTGTCCTACCGGCCTTCCGTTCTTTGGCTTGGGGTGGAAGGAGGCCCCCGACCCATCCTGACCCTGGATTCCCAGCAGTCCCCCTTGATCTCTCCTGACCTGCAAGCATCCTGATCCTTCTTTTCACTCCTGATTCTAGAAGGTCACTTGTCCCCTGGGGTCTGGGCAACTTGGCTGATAGATTGCCCTTGCAGTCGTTCCTTTTTTCCATGGTCTTCATCCCACTGCGGCAGGGTTGTGCCCAAGGGCAGAGGCTGTAGCTCCCAACCAGGCCTCTGGGGTCTTGTGGGAAACCCCGTCGTAGTCTCGCCCCTCTTCTGTTGTGTGGGTTCTGTCAACCCCTCAGGCTCCCTCACACTCCCCAGGGTGCACTCAGACCTCAAAGACACACGTGTCCCCTGGCTCAAGGCCCCCCAGGCTGGGCTCCCATGGAGGGGACGTTCACGCTGCCGAGGACAGACCTGTTACCACAGAGAGCTGATGAGCCTTTCTCCCTTCCCTAGCACGGTCCGGAGAAGCCCCTCTGCCTTAACCAGGGGGTGGGGCCGGAAGGACGAGGTCTTGGTGCTGGGGGCTGTGGATGCCGTCGCCTGGGCCGTCCTGGGTCCTCCACTCCCGCCCCCCTTTTATTCTGAAGCCCGGGCCTCTTGGCAGCAGAGGGATGGCTGGTCTGCCCGGATGGGAGGCGGGCCCCTGTCCACAGGTGGCTCTGGGTCTCCCAGTTCACTCCAAGAAACTATGCTTAAGGAAGAAAAAAACAACTTAGAGGAAAATACTTGAAAGTGATAGCCCTGTAATGTGGTGTGAATTTAATTTTGATCCCTTTGTTTTAAATTAAGATCACTGTTAATTATCTTTTTAAATGACAAAAAGCTTACTGAAAGAAAAAAAAGGGCTTCTGTTTAAAGGAGAGTAAGATAATTTGGGGACATGTGTTGTAATTTTCTGTTCATTGAAAAGTCA
Organism: Monodon monoceros; assembly: GCF_005190385.1. Taxonomy (NCBI): domain Eukaryota; kingdom Metazoa; phylum Chordata; class Mammalia; order Artiodactyla; family Monodontidae; genus Monodon; species Monodon monoceros. Next base: position 9,831,009 of record NW_021703766.1, on the reverse strand, counting down.
TTTTAGATTACAATGAGAAAGGAACACCCTTTAATTAATTTTTATATAAAAGTTTATTTAAAATAATCCTTTTCTGTCAAAGGCACGGTTCTTAGTTCTTCACACGTTACTCACTGAGTCCTCTATGACCCCAAGTAGTAGGGCCATTGTTTTCCCCTTTGTACTGATGGGGAAACTGAGGCTGGAGGTTGAAAAACTTCTCCAAGGGATCTGAATTACCAAATGTAACCTGGTTCTTACTCCTTTTTGGGCTTCCTTTCTGCAGTCAGGGTTTGATGGTGGGGCGATAACACAGGTGGGAGTTGGTCCTTGCTGATACCCTCTGTTTGTACAGGGATCTAATTGTTCACCAGTCACTGTCCCAGGTATGGTGGCTCTTACCTTTCCAACAGCTCTGTGAGGTGGATGTGCTTCTAGGGAGACTGGCTCACTGAGTGCAGGCAGTGCAGGAGCTCAGGTCTTTGGCCTTTTGAGTCCAGTGTCCACTGTGTCCTTGTACTGGCCACCGATAATTTGCAAAAACACCGGAAGCCAGCAGTTCCTGGAAAGACCCTGCTTTTGACGTGCAACGTCTTACAAGAGCGTTCACAAGCTCTCTGTATTTATTCTCTTTAAAATCATGGATAGGGAAGGAATATTCTATCATCTGGTTGTCAGTGATTAAGTATTATTTTCTACTTTGGCCTGAGCATGTGAACTTTGAATGCCTCTTGAAACATGCAGCTGTTTCCTTGATGAAGTAATTTTATGTTTTTTTCTCCACACTGGATCAGCTGTTGACAGGTGTTGCTAGTCTGTTATTGGCCCATGGTTTCATTGATAACTGTGTGTGCTCTTCCGAGATGAAATGCTAGTTTGGCACAGAAATCAGACTAGTTTGTATATTTGATTTGTTGAAAATAATAGAACTTTTGAGGGCTTTTTATGCCAAGTACTGTGTTCAACCCTTTATTTACAGTATCCTCGTAGCATTCTCCTCAGATGAATACTAGGATTATTATGCAGTTGAGGAAATTGAGGCTCCAAAGGTGAGTGACTGACCTACGGAGCTGCCTTACCCTCTTGGATGAAATTAGGAATCAGTGCTTAAAAAACACTTTGAAGTTAAATCTGTGGAAAGAATAAACATTTAAGAAGATTAAGGTTATATCTAAATGGTACATGCATATCAGCATTATAAATTTGACTGAAATTTTTCAGTTTATCCTGGAATAAAACTAAAATGAAAACTAAAACAAGTACAAAACAAAACACCTCTTTAGGTATTTTGAGTGATTCAGCGAGATTCCTAGAGTTGACCCCCCAGTTGGGGTCAAGTCCCCTTCCTCTGGCTTCACCGCCAGCTAACAGATACAGGTTTTCGGGAGATTTTTCCCAGTCTGCTGCTGCTTCCAAACTAGAGAATTTGACCTGATGCAAACAGTAACGTTTATAGTCTGAATATTTCTTTCTGACTGTCTGACTTGAGTACTCTTGAGAGAGTATCACGTGGGGGACAAAAAAAATTTAATGCCATTGATTAATTTTTAGAAGTGGAACTTTTACTTACTACGTATTCCGTGGATTTTTTTTTTTTTTTTTAACAGTCACACGGAAGAGAAGACTCAGTGGGAACATCCGAAAACCGGGAAAAGAAAGCGAATAGCAGGAGGTTTGTATGTTGTTGTCGTAAAGCAGAGACCCTTGTATTTAAAGCATTAATCAGATGGGAAAACTGTCACAGGAGCTGGACTCTCCCTCTGGGGAGTTTGTAGGATTCGGTAGAAGGAAGTGACGAGCTCTTGGGGTGGAGTGCTTAGGATGATTTCTTAAATAAGAAAGTATTAAAATAATAGGGGCCTTGAATTCACAGTTCATTAGAGTTTTCCGTAGTTGCACTGTTTGTAAAGTTGGTCTTGGTTCCTATCCTGGAATTAAATATATCAGCGTTTGATAGAATCCGTAAAGCTTGCCTTGACTTGTAGGTGCTTCTGAGTAAGTGTGTCATGCATGGAATAGAAGTGTAAGGAGGTCCCTGCTCTCAAGAGGTTGAGGGTCCATTTGAAAAGACAACATGTGCCCTTGGGAATAAAGCGCAACCGGTCTATAACATGAATCTTCACAAGTCAGCATATGAACGGTATTGGGTGCCTGCTGTAGTGTAGATACATTCTGGGAATTCATTCAAGGGAGAATTCATGTTGGTTGGAGCAGCCAGTAAGGGTTTTGTGAAAAGCAGAAGCTGAATGGAGTGTTGAAGAATGATCAAGAACGAAATAGTATTTTACTTTATTTTATTTTATCTTTTGGCCACATGGCTTTCAGGATCTTAGTTCCCCGACCAGGGATTCAACCCAGGCCCAGCAGTGAACGTGTGGACTCCTAACCACTGGACTGCCAGGGAATTCCCAAGAATGAAATAATCTTAAAAACAGAGTTGCCATATGATTCAGCAGTCCTGCTCCTGGGCATATATCCAGAAAAAAACCATAATTCAAAAAGCTACACGCACTCCTCTCTTCATAGAAGCACTATTCACAGTAGCCGAGACATGGAAGTAACTTGACTATCGATCAGAAGATGAATGGATAAAGATGATGTGGTATTGGGTTGGCCAAAAAGTTCCTTCGGTTTTTAAGTAAAAATAAGACACGTTTCATTTTCCCAAGAACTTTATTGAACAACGTATTCACTGTTTTGTTCCACTACCTTCTGCCATTTTTCAGGCAACTTCATAATTCCATCTTCCCAGAACTTTTTATCTTTTTGAGCAAAGAACTGTTCCAGGTACCTTCTACTGTCTTCCAGGGAATGGAAATATTTTCCATTAAGAGAATTTTGTAAAGACCGAAACAAATGGAAATGCGAAGGTGCAGTGTCTGGTGAATACGGCAGATGAATCAGAACTTCCCAGCTAAGCTGTAACAGTTGTTACCTGGTCATCAAAGAAACATGCAGTCTTGCATTATCGTGATGGAAGATGAAGCGTTTTCTGTTGACCAATTCCGAATGCTTTTCGTCGAGTGCTGCTTTCAGTTGGTCTAACTGGGAGCAGTACGTGTTGGAATTAATCGTTGGTTTTCCAGAAGGAGCTCATATTAGAGGACTTCCTTCCAATCCCACCATATACACAACATCACCTTCTTTGGATGAAGACTGGTTTGCTGTGGTTGGTGGTGGTTCATTTTGCTTGCCCGACGATTTCTTCCATTACACATTATTGTACAGTATCCACTTTTCATCGCCCGTCACAATTTGTTTTAAAAACAGAGTATTTTTCTTACGTTTAAGTAGAGAATTGCATACAGAAATACGGTCAAGAAGGTTTTTTTTGCTTAACTTACGTGGAACCCAAACATCAAAGCGATTAACATAACCAAGCTGGTGCAAATGATTTTCAACGCTCGATTTGGATGTTTTGAGTATATCGGCTATTTCCTGCATGGTATACTGTTGATTGTTCTCAATGTCTCGATTTGATCGCTATCAACTTCAACTGGTCTACCCGGCCATGGAGCATTGTCCAGTGAGAAATCTCCAGCATGAAACTTCACAAACAACTTTTGACACGTTCCATCAGTCACAGCACCTCCTCCATACACTGCACAAATCTTTTTTTGCGTTTCAGTTGCGTTTTTACCTTTCTTGAAATAATAAAGGATAATGTGCTGAATATGTTGCTTTTTTCCCTCCATCTTCAATATTAAAATGGCTACACAAAAATTCACCAGTTTTGATGTTTTTTTTTAAAGGCATGCTGTTATGACAGCTGTCACAGTACAGTCTAACAAAATTGTTTCGAATGAAGTTAGACAACTAAGCACTAATAGAGTCATCTTATGGAAAACACTGAACAAATTTTTTGGCCAACCCAATACAAAGGAATATTACTCAGCCATAAAAAAGAATGAAATAATACCATTTGCAGCAACATGGATGGACCTAGAGATTATCATACTAAGTGAAGTAACTCAGAAAGAGAAAGACAAATATCATATGGTATCACTTATATGTGGAATCTAAAATGTGCCACAAATGAACATATCTACGAAACAGGAACAGATTCACAGACATAGAGAACAGGCTTGTGGTTGCGAAGGTGAGGGTGGGGGAGGGATGGATTGGGAGATTGGGTTTAGCTGATACAAAATATATATAGAATTGGTAAACAACAGGGTCCTACTGTAGAGCACAAGAAACTGTATTCAATATCCTGTGATAAACCATAATGGAAAAGACTATGAAAAAATATATGTCAAACTGAGTCACTGCTGTACAGCAGAAGTTAACGCTGTAAATCAACTATACTTCAATAAAATTAAAAAAAAAAAAGAATGAAATAGTGTTACTTCCAAGCAAGAGGCAGAATGTAGAGTCTGGTTGGGGTAATGGGCCTTCTGTACCTGCCATAGTTGGAGCACGTGACCTGCTGGTCTGGTGGGATAGGTCTGGGGCTGGAAGGGCAGGGGCTTCAGTTCACCCCACCCCACCCCCACCCCCACATAGACCTGTTGTCCTTCTGTGTTTCAGATTTGCCCTATGGATGGGAACAAGAAACTGATGAGAATGGACAAATGTTTTTTGTCGAGTAAGTGTCTACAAAGAAACTTCTCAGCCATCTTGCTTTTTATTTAATTAATTAATTTATTTTTAATACATTTATTTATTTTTGGTTGCATTGGGTCTTTGTTGCTGCACGTGGGCTTTCTCTAGTTGTGGCAAGCCGGCGCTACTCTTTGTTGCTGTGCGCGGGCTTCTCATTGCAGTGGCCTTTCTTATTGTGGAGTGTGGGCTCTAGGCGTGTGGGCTTCAGTAGTTGTGGCTCGCAGGCTCAGTAGTCGTGGCACACGAGCTTAGTTGCTCCACGGCATGTGCAATCTTCCTGGACCAGGGCTTGAACCCGTGTCCCCTGCATTGGCAGGTAGATTCTTAACCACTGGGGAAGTCCCATTCTGCTTTTTAATAGGAACTTTTTTGTACAAGGAATATACATTGATGGTAGGAAAATATTATATAGTGTATAACTGTAATCCTATCAGCAGGACTAACTACTTTTAGCAATTTTTGGATTTTTTTCTTCCAGTCTTTCTATATAAGTGCTTAAAAAAAAAAATGTATTGCACTAACTGTTTGGTAAACTGTTTTTTCCACATAATTCTTATGAGCATTTTCTCATATCTTTATAAATTTTTGAAGACAATGATGTTTAACGGTTATATAGTATTATTTTGTATAGATATACTGTAATTTATCAAATTACCTACTGGGCATTGATGTTAAATTCCTGTGATCTGGCGTCTGTACAGGCAGACCTTGTCTTATTGCACTTTGCAGATACTGCGTTTTTTACAGATTGAAGGTTTGTGGCAACTCCCCCTCAAGGGAGTCTTTTGGCTCCATTTTTCCAGTAGCAGTTGCTCAGTTCGTGTCTCTGTCACGTTTCGGTAATTTGCGCAATATTTCAGACCCTCCACTAGCAAAAACGTTGGTGACTCACCGAAGTCTGAGGTGATGGTTAGCATTTTTTAGCAATCAAGTATTTGTTAATTAAGGTGTGTATATTTTTTTAGACTCGATGCTGTTTCACACTTAATAGACTGTAGTGTAAACATAACTTTCATATGCACTGGGAAACCACACAATTTGTGTGACTCGGTTTATTGCGTGCGACACTGACTTTTTTTTTAAGTTTATTTATTTATGGCTGCGTTGGGTCTTCGTTGCTGCACGCGGGCTTTCTCTAGTTGCAGCGGGCGAGCGGGGGTTACTCTTCGTTGTGCGCAGGCTTCTCACTGCGGTGGCTTCTCTTGTTGTGGAGCATGGGCTCTAGGCGTGTGGGCTTCAGTAGTTGTGGCTTGCAGGCTCTAGAGCGCAGGCTCAGTAGTTGTGGCGCATGGACTTAGTTGCTCTTCGGCATGTGGGATCTTCCCGGACCAGGGCTCGAACATGTGTCCCCTGCATTGGCAGGCGGATTCTTAACCACTGCGCCACCAGGGAAGCCTGACACGGACTTTATTGCATTGGTCTGGAACTGACCCTGCAATGCAATATCTCCAAGGTATGCCTGTAATTATAAAGAATGTTTTGAGCATCCTCTTCTGTAAAACTATCCTTGGAATAAATTCCAATAACAAACAGCAACAGTAACCACGCATCTGGGACCTAACATGAGCCAGGCATGTTCTAACCACCTTATACCTGTAGTATTAGCTCATTCAGTCCCTGAAATGCCCTAAGGGAGGCGAGCGCTAGGCTGCCTGGCCAGTCATTTTCCCACTCTGATCCCGTTAGAGAGGTGTGCTGGTAAATGCTTAACAACCAGTTCCCTGGGGGGAAAAGCCCATATTTGTTTCCGTGGTATAAATACTTCCCCTATAGCTTATTTCCAGCTACCGAGGTAAAGTCACTGAGGAGTTGGGAAGAGAGATGCACATTTGGCTCTTGTGAGCCAGGTCACCCGGCTCCCCCCCTGCTCTGTCCTCTGTAAGACACTGGAGTCAAAATGCTTACCTGGCATCTGTGGTTATAAGTAAAATGAAAGTTGGATTATTCTTGAGCCTTAGTGTTTATGGGGTGATGAGTATTGATTTTAAACTGTATATAATTTTACACACACATACACATTACAAATACATTTTTTTTTAATGTTTTTATTTATTTTTTGGCTGCACTGTGGGGCTCGCGGGATCTTAGTTCCCCGACCAGGGATCAAACCTGGGCCCTCGGCAGTGCAAGTGCTGAGTCTTAACCACTGGACTGCCAGGGAATTCCCACAAATGCATTTTAAATCATGATATCTTTCTTTCTGGAGAGTTCTTAATAGTTTTCAAGATATTTTGAGGTCTATCTCAAACCCCAAGATCACATTTAAAATGTAAAAAATAAACCTGTTCTGTAAGGAGCAACCTATTCATCTGTATGAACAGGTTGTACTGATGTATTTTAATATATTGTTTATACTACCAGTATAGTTTAATATTATTTCTACAAGATTTCAATCAACTCCAAATCAAAACTATAGTGTGTGAGTACAGCCTTATAATGAAAATTATTAGAATTTTAGTAGGCTGGTTTCATATTTACTGTCTTTTATCATTTTGAGTTTTCTACTTCTTTACCAATCTTCTTAGGCCCTTGCACATAAGAGATTTAATTGAAATCTACTGACAAGAGTGCCTGATGGATCTTATAGCCACATTTACATGAATTAAAAGAGAAAAACCCCAAAGCCTACAACATGTTTGAGATCTGAGGGTACAAGGCAGTGCTTTGTAACAGCCTATTTTACAGGCAGTTCTGAAGAAAATGCTTCGATGGCTGTCTTTCTAGGCAGGAATATAATCCTTCTGGAGGCCAGAAGATAGATTAAATGGACCCGGGTCTTTCCGGGGTTAAGAATAAGCCTTTTTTAGTCCATGAAAAATGGGGTTTGCCTAGCCTAAACTATAAGATTATCTTGTAATTATAAATGCCTGTGTTCAGTACTGTAGGTTCACTGCTTTCTCCTTTTCTTTGCAGCCACATAAATAAAAGAACTACCTACTTGGACCCAAGACTGGCATTTACTGTGGACGATAATCCTACAAAGCCAACCACCAGACAGAGATACGACAGCAGCACAACCGCCATGGAAATCCTCCAGGGCCGGGATTTCAGTGGCAAAGTGGTCGTGGTTACCGGAGCAAATTCGGGAATAGGTAGGTTGTTAACTGACAGCGATGGTTGTTGTTATTATTATTTTTTTTTGTCACTGCTATGATGAAATCCGCTTTAGTCTAACCATTAGAAAACTTTGTTTGGTGGTTCTCTAATTTAAAAGGTATTTATAGCCTTTTCAGCTATCGTGTCATTAAAGTTCTGGGCCCTTTTTCAGTCCCAGAGTTTCCATGGAAGGAGGGCCGTGTCAGGGCTGACCTTGAATTCTCCGAAAGCTGAACACTCAGGGGAAGATGGTGGCTATTTTGGTTCTTAAGGATGAGAGACAGCTGGCTCTGTCTAGGAGTTTCTGACCTGGTCTGCGTGGTGTGCGGACATGGTCCAGTTACCTGGGTTCTTCGGCCCAACGCTGACTGGTAATGGAATATCGGGAACAGTGGTGTGTCAGGGCTTTGGGACAAAGGACACTGCAGCTGTCCGTTGGTTACGGAGAATATGATTTTCTTTGGAGAACAGGATCTTATTTCTTTGCAGAGTCGGAGAATTAGTTGCCCTCTTGGTTGCCCGCGTTTAACTGCGGTGACGGTCATGAGGGAGGGGCTCCGGGGGTGTCCTCTCCTTAGCCTCATGGGCTGGTAGAGAAGCTGCGGCAAAGCAGATGCTCCTGCGTTCACTCTCCAGATGATTTAATTCTTATTTTGCTTTGGTCCATTGACAGGAATATCTGACTCTGTAAGAACCAGCTGCTTTGAGTAAGGATATGCATCCTCAGGTTAATTTACAGAGACAAAACATGGAATTGTGTTCAGCTGTCTTCTGGCAAGTTCTCTCCTTTTCACCCTTCATGGTGCTCCCCCCTCACCGGCCTTCTCTCTCACCAGCTTTGTCTCCTCACTGGTTTGTGTATCCCCTGCACTTCTTTCTCTGTCTTGCTTAATTTTCGGTGACCTCTTCTTGAACTTGCAGAAGCATTCCCTGGTATCATCAGGGCAAGTATAGGAAGTGACATACATTCTTGGAGGATCAATTGTTGTATAGTACAGGGTTGAAAATCTAACAAGCTATGGTCCCAGAGCGGAACTTTTGACTGTACCTGTCCATTAAGGCAAAGAAGCGTATGGAATTTTTTTTTTTTTAAATGAAAGGGGTTTATTTAAAATCAACTCTCAGACCTCATCCTGGGCTCAGTATATGTTCAGTTCGGTTTTCTGAATCACATCGGGGTTCATTCTATTTAATTGTCATCGATAGGAAAAGCTGATGGTGCTATATTAAAAGTAACAGCTGGATCCTCAGTCATCCAGGAAGCAGTATGTTGTGTTGATGGCGTTGACTACCGTTACGTTAGCGTGTGGACCAAGACTGTAGAATAATTAAGAAAAAATAAGGACTTAAGTAAAATACCTCTTCTTATTTAACACTCAGTTAACCAGAGAATTAACTAAAAGATCTCATTCCCTTAATCTCGTGGCTAGACAGTTTCTTCCTTTCATTAGTAAGGTAAGTGACTACTGATGGTTTGTGCGTAAGTGTTCAAACTTGGCTCTGTCTGACGTTCGATGGCAGGCCTCCTGAAGCTCTGCTGAAGATTTGCCACGTCAGGCCTATGACATCATAATCCAGGACTAAAGGCACTGGTCCAGAATGTTCAAAGAGCTATGTGTAGTTGGGTATTGCATCCTGGTCGGAAGGGAGGAGGAGGTTCTGAAGCATTGAGAAGAAATGTGTCGTTGGTCAGAGTGGACCTCGGACCTTTCGGAGGCAAGCTCTGTGCCTCTTCCCAGCTACCGCTTCCCCTTCCTGAGGTCCCTGATCTTTTTTGTGGGCCCTGCAAGTAGGTGCCCGTGATCCAGTCTCATGTGATGGTAAGTCGGACAGCTCAGGCTGGAAGGGAGGTTGGGGAAGGTCTCCGAGCGCACCCCCCATCCCCATTTCCCCAGCTCGAACCTTTGTTGCCTTCAGCTCTGCCTGGTCTCCCCGTGACCCCTCCAGTCTCGAGAAGCCCGAGTCTAGGGGAGTGCTGGAGATTTGTCTGCTTAATATTTGAAATAACATCAGACCGAACATTCCAGGCAATCAGATCCTCGCAAAGAACTCTGGCGCTGCAGCCGTGGCATCAGGCTTAAAGAAAAGAGCCGAAGGCAAGCCCGTGGCTTTGCCGTCATCACTTAGGCAGCTTTTATATCCCACGCGGCTGCCTTAGAGAGTGTCCTTGTCCAAGTCGGCTGTGCCTTCCAGATAAATTTCTTCCTTCTCCTGAGCTGTGAAACACGCCAATTTAGAAATCGCTATCACCACTCTGTTTCTGCCCCTTTGAAATGGAACAGCTGAGCGCAGAATGAATCAGGCATCTTCACTCCCAACACTCCTCGGCGTCCGGGAGTCATCTCCTCTTGAAGCTTGAATGGTGTTGGCCTGCACTTTTCCTCTTGCTGCTCAGGGGAGCCCGGTTCCTACGTGTGAACTGTCCAGTCTTTAGCCTCATGGATGTCTGTGCTCTTGGGAGCAGAGTGGGCTGTTACAAAACATACCGGTCTTTATTTTGAGAGTGGTGATTCCACAGCTAAAAACACAGGTAACCTAATTGGCTTTACAAAGGTTGGTTTACAATTCTGGTGTTCCCAGTGATGCTTTTTGTTCGTGTTTTTGAATTCCCTGCAAGGCACCTCTCTGTTGGACTTGCCATTGGGAGGGGGCTCTCTGTTGTGGAAGGGGACGCTCGGGCGGTGAGAGGGGACGCCTTCCCTGGTGGACGGCAGGGACGTGCCAAGACACTGCCCCCTTTGACGTGGCCTCTATGCATATTCTCTCTTGTCGTCCGTGTTGGGTACCTCGCCCCCCTCCACCCCGGCTGTAAGTGATACAGAACTGTATTTTGAACTTTGGATATTTTATGTTCCGAAGGCAATTGGAGGGACTCCTGCTTATTAATTCAGCTTATAAAGATCAGGGTGGTTCAGGTCGGTAGAAGGATTCAGAGGAAATGCCACAATAAAGCGTTTTGAATTCTTGGAAGTTTGTAGGCAGATACTGCGGTTGACTGGGTTCAGCTGTCCAGATGGGGAGTTGGCAAACTACAGCCCGTGGGCTAAATCTGACTCCTGCCTGATCTTGCAAGTAAAGTTTTACTGGACCACGGCCACGCCTGTTTATTTCTGTTTTGTCTGTGGCTGTTTTCATGTGACCAGCAGAGTTGCATAAATACGGCAGAGACCCTGTGGCCTGCACAGCCTAGAATATTTACTGTCTGGCCCTTAATTGGAAAACGTTTGCCTACTCCTGCATCAGATGGTCTAATCCCTTTCAAAATAAGATCACCCCAGCATGCTGTGAGTCAGCCACAAGTTAGGTAAAATTTAGATAAAGTGGATGCCCCAGGCCACGAGGAAGATGGTGGCAACACATACGTGTCTGTTGGGGATGCCCCCCCAGTGCCTGTGTCTCCTGCCTCACCTCTGTCCCCAGCTTTAGGGAGCTGTAGGCCTTAGGACGTTGCAGCCTCTGAAATGACACTCTTCTCTCATCGACCTTTGTTTAATGAGCCTTCTGAACCCTAAGAACTTCGTGTAGATTGAGCGCTGTAGCTTGTGGACCTGTCTCGGTGGAGCTCAGCCTCTCAGTGTCCACGGGGAAGTCACCTGTGCACCCAGAGCTTCCTTCTGCCAGCAGACCACGAGGCCGGGAGCCCCGGTCCCGACGGCTAAGCCGTAGAGGCGAGGGAGGAGTTCATTTCTGTTTGTGCTCAGCTTAGCGCTGGGCAGGAAGGGGCGGGTGTCCACGGCGTCCTGGAGTTAGTGGCTCGATGACTCTGATTTGGTAAAAAAAGCGAAAACAAAAAAACGAATGGAAATGGCTTCAACATGGTGATCATTAAATATGGACCTTAACGCGAAGTCTCTGGAGAGGGGGTCTCGGAGGCTTCCTGTTGCGGAAGATCCCATAGCTGCTTCTCTAGACCCGGCCTGTCAATCGAGCGGACTGGGCTCTGCTTATAAATAGCTCAGTACAAAATGCTGCCTTCTCAAATCTGAGGGCTGACATGTGCTCCTCGAAGGCCGGACCCTTCTCACGAGGGGTTACCTGAATGCCTAAATACGGGGCGGCGCCTGCCCTGCACGCTGTCCCTGGGAGCGGGGACGTTTGTTGGAAATCGTGTGGATAGTTGCAGGGAGCAGGTCGATCATCGTGGCACCTACGGAGCGAAATCCAGGTTCTGTCAAACAGCCATTGAAGAAATATTAACAAGTATGCACAGCTTAGCCATTTTCAGTCTCCTGTTCACTGGCAATGATGAATGATAAAGCTTTCTTCCTAACTTCCAGTCTTAAACCAGTAGTGGTTAAAATTTGGTTTTTGAATCCCTTTCCGAGTATAGTCAGGATGAAAAGTTTCTTCGACCCTTTGAAGTTTCATAACACTGGGCTGTTTCGAATGTTGTGACTTGAAATCTGGCATAGCCTGGCCTGGTTTCGATTTGTGAGTCAGAGGACCCGTGAACAAGAACAAAACTGTTTTTTTTGCCTGAACATATACAAGCTGGCCACCTTAGCATACACCAGGAAAATGTATTTTGGGACTGACACTTTAATTTTCTATTGGTATTTATGTTATATATAATAAACCTCCCTAAGGTTCATTACAGGGATTCTAATAATGTGTGTACGTGTATACACACACTTACATACCAAAATTTATATACTTTGAGATATAAGAAGTATTTGCTCAAGCTATCAAAGTCAACCCCAAATTTGTTCTTGAAACAAAATGAAGGTGTTGGATTTCCATGTGGGAATCCCCAAATGTTGTAGTTTAATGTTGAAATTGGTTGTTTTGGCTTAGAGAGCCTGTTTTTTAGAGCTTGGGGTCTTGTTGCAAAATCATGTGTTGAAATTACAGTGTGAAGTGGAGTTGCCATATTGTTTTATCCTACAAATCATCACCGCGATGAATTCATATCTGGTGTAGATTCTACCAGTTCTCCGGTAATACAAGAGAAGTGCTTTTCTTCATGTAGAAAAGTGTATTCATTGTTAACATTTTAAACCCACACTTTGACAGTAATGAAGCAGACTCTCTTCCTCTCCACCCTCAGATCTTTGTTTTCTTTTCCACACCTAGTGTTACTAAAATTTGCCTTCTAGCCTAAATCATGCCTTTGACTTTTCTTCCTCAGTTTTTCCAAAAGATCCCATAAATTTGAGGCCATAGGCCACCTTAGAGTCATTTTCTTGGTTAAAACTTACTCATATGGGGTCATTACACTAGGAATCTTGGAATGCCTGATTACAGCTTCCTTTCTGGTTGTCAACAAGACTTAAACTAGTGGGATTTTTTTTTTTTTTTTTTTTCCAGTACGTGGGCCTCTCACTGTTGTGGCCTCTCCCGTTGCGGAGCACAGGCTCCGGACGCGCAGGCTCAGCGGCCATGGCTCACGGGCCCAGCCGCTCCGCGACATGTGGGATCTTCCCGGACTGGGGCACAAACCCCTGTCCCCTGCATCGGCAGGCGGACTCTCAACCACTGCGCCACCAGGGAAGCCCCTAAAACAAGTGGGATTTTGACATTTATCTTCTTTTTAAGAACCTGGTGCTCATTAAGTAGAGGAAAATTTTCTGAAATAATCTGATCTTTTGGGAATTCAGACTCCCATTTATTAAAAAAAATTTTTTTAGATTTTATTGTATTATTTTTTTATACAGCACGTTCTTATTATTTTATACGTATTAGCGTATATATGTCAATCCCAGTCTCCCAACTCATGCTTTCCCCCCTTGGTGTCTCTACATCTGTGTCTGTTTCTGCCTTGCAAACCAGTTCATCTGTACCATTTTTCTAGATTCCACATATATGCGTTAATATACTAAAATTAAAAAAAGATTTTTAAATTTTTAATTTATTTTTTGGCTGCATTGGGTCTTCGTTGCTGCACGCGGGCTACACTTCCTTGCAGTGCATGGGCTTCTCATTGCGGTGGCTCCTCTTGTTGTGGAGCATGGGCTCTAGGCACGTGGGCTTCAGTAGTTGTGGCTCGCGGGCTCTAGAGTGCAGGCTCGGTAGTTGTGGCGCACGGGCTTAGTTGTTCCGTGGCATGTGGGATCTTCCTGGACCAGGGCTTGAAGCCATGTCCCCTGCATTGGCAGGTGGATTCTTAACCACTGTGTCACCAGGGAAGTTGCCAGACTCCCGTTTTAATTTAAAAGCATTTGTGACCATTTCTCTTTTATGCTAAAATAAACCCATATATTGTAAGTAAAATGATTTTGAAATTATTTGTTCTGAGAAACTATTGAGATTTTTGACAATACTGGAAAAAGTCCTTGAATAATATTACATAAAAATTGAGAATTGGGGCTTCCCTGGTGGCGCAGTGGTTGAGAGTCCGCCTGCCAATGCAGGGGACAGGGGTTCGTGCCCAGGTCCAGGAGGATCCCACATGCCGTGGAGTGGCTGTGCCCGTGGGCCATGGCCGCAGAGCCTGCGCGTCCGGAGCCTGTGCTCCGCAACGGGAGAGGCCACAACAGTGAGAGGCCCACGTACCGCAAAAAAAAAAAAAAAAAAAAAAATTGAGAATTAGTACCTTATGAATTAGAGAACCTTTTTTACATTTAAATATTCTTAGACATTGAATATAAATGGGAATCACATGATCAGAGTATTTTAGAAGCTATATATCTAAAGGAAGAGATCAATTGAAATATTCTAATGAGCCTCATCTCATAATTTGGTAATCACATCTAAAAAACTTATTTAAAAACGTATGTAGTAGCACAGGGAGATCAACTCGGTGCTTTGTGACCACCGAGAGAGGTGGGATAGGGAGGGTGGGAGGGAGATGCAAGAGGGAGGAGATATGGGAATATATGTATATGTATAGCTGATTCACTTTGTTATAAAGCAGAAACTAACACACCATTGTAAAGCAATTATACTCCAATAAAGATGTTAAAAAAATATATATAGGGCTTCCCTGGTGGCGTAGTGGTTAAGAATCCACCTGCCAGTGCAGGGGACACGGGTTCGAGCCCTGGTCTGGGAAGATCCCACATGCCGCGGAGCAACAAATAAGCCCGTGTGCCACAACTACTGAGCCTGCGCTCTAGAGCCCATGAGCCACAACTACTGAGCCTGCACTCTAGAGCCCATGTGCCACAACTACTGAAGCCCACGTGCCCATGCTCCACAATAAGAGAAGCCACTGCAATGAGAAGCCTGCACACTGCAACGAAGAGTAGCCCCCGCTCACCGCAACTAGAGAAAGCCTGTGTGCAGCAACGAAGACCCAACATAGCCAAAAATGAATAAATAAAATAAATTTATTTTTAAAAGTATGTGATATATAATAATATATAAAGAATATGAGTTCCTCATTAGATACCAACTGAAACATTTTTGTCACATGAGGTCAGTTGAATTTCATACTTGCATGTAGATTGAGATTTTAATTTATTTCTTATAGTGTCAGCATACAAATGAGACTCATACAAGTTGCTATTCATTGCCAAAGTGGTTCAAAAATCATAATTTAAAAATATTTCTGCCCTAATTGAGATTACAAGTGTTTTATCAGGTTTGAAAATTTGGCAATTATTTTACTTAATACCCAATTTTAAAAATTTGGTCTTTTGCTTTTACGTAATACGGTGACATAGCAATTGTCAGGAAAGAAGGGGTCCTATGTATTTTATGTAAATTACCTAAAAGAGAACAGTCTTCATATATATTTATATTTTTCCTCCACTAGAGGGCTCTGTTGCCCTTTGATACAGTTAAACAAAAGCGGTAGCATCTCAATGCAGTTTTCTACCTCTCAGCCGGTCTTGCTTTCATTTTTGTTAAATAATGCCTTTTACTTTTCTAACGTATCTTTTAGGTCTTGTACTTCTTGGTGAAAGAGTTCAAACTGAAGACCGTTACTAGTGTCATGTTTGTTTCTTTCCTCCTTCTCTCCGTCCTCCCCCGCCTCCCGTCCCATTTTTTTTTTCCTGGTATGAAATACCAAGGATGAAGAGATCCATTTAATAAAAAGGTCCATTGTATTCAGGGAGCAGCCTGTTCTGCCAGACTACACAAGGGCATGTGTTTTCATGACATTATTGGTTTTGGGTGTGCTGGCCTATCAATAATGTGATTTTTCTTTTTCTAAGTGGAAATTGTTATATTTAAATATTAATGCCTCTGTTTAAGGTTCATTTAGAAGGCCTTGGTGATCTTATATAGTTTTTTCTTAGAACATAGCGTTCCTCTGCCCCCCCCCAACCTACCCAGTGTTATATAACTTATTGTAATTAGATTGTTTAATAATGATATGTTTTTGTAATAGAAAAGAATGTGTCTTTTTGGGCTTAGTGTATGTTTCTTAACTAAGAGGCCATATTAAACCAAATAATATGAAGCAAACAGCTAGTATCTGCACATACAAGATCTTAAGGAGGGCAGTTTTCATTTTGGCTGTATAACCAAAGTTTGAGGCAACCCATTAATTGTATGCTTCAGCTTTCAAACAGAAATTTGGCCCAGAAAAGGAAAACCATTTTGGCTGTGTAAAACTCCTTATTTTAAAATGGGGACAAAATGAATACACCTTATTACATACTTTTATGTATTATATATTCTTCTTTTTCTCAACAACTTTTTTCTCTCTTTAACATGAAAGAGCCAGCAAGCACTGTGAATATACTTTTGTAACAGTGCAAAAACTCCTTCACCAGAGTGAAAATATTTTGCTCGTTCGTTTACAGATGTGGTCTTTGTCTATCCAATAAAGATGGTTAAAACTAGATGGCTATTGCGGGAATTATTCCAGACTTGGTAATGAAAGGCGTGCCAACTGTTGGAACCCCCTTGACCATCGCTCATTTACACTGACACAGCCCACGTCCTTTCTTAATTTTCTGCAATTTATACACAGAATGTTCAGATTCGAGTCCTCAGCCTTTTCCAGAATAACGTCGTGGGCGGGGGGGGGGGGTGTGTGTCAGTAGAAGGGCCTTCTTGCAAAGATCTCTTAAATTAAGTCTCCGATATATTGATCAAAAGTAAATTCCAAACATCAGAGTTTCTTGCCTGAATTTATGATATTCCTTTGCTTAATATGTAACACTGCATTTCTTGAAGGGCCGGTCTTTATCTGCACCTCCCCACCCCGCCGTAAATGAGCTAAATGGGAAGTGTCCTCCTATTTAATGAGTTGTGTGACAGGGCTGGAATCTAATTGTTTCAAATCTGTGTTACTTGTTTACCAGGCTGTGCTGCTTGGTTTTCTGGATCCTTCTTGTTAGAAGCCACGTTGAGATGGTGCTGTCTCTGAAAGCAAGTCAAGGTCTCCTCCCTAGACTCTGAAAGGAAAACTAAGACAGTGTGCTCCAGCAGGGGGTGGGGTGTGTGTGGAGAGTGTCGACGTGTGTGAGATGGGGTGTGGGAGACTCATTCCAGTGTGTTTAATATTCCTCCCGAGGGTAGGATGGGAGGACTAGCAAGGTGGGTGGAACCAGGCCTTTCGCTGGAACAAATGATCCCCTGGAAAGAGGGACAGAATCAGAATCAAAGAACTTTCTTGTGTAGTTGTATGGAAACTGAAGTTAAAACGAATAACGTATTTTTCATTTTCATCCTTACCTCTGAAATGTACTTAATTATTCCAGATTACTATTTATTGATCGCTGTAATCTTGTCTCATATTGATAGCTTTTTAGAATTCACGAATATCCTGTACCTGTTGTCTTATTTAATTCTCGCCGCAGTGCTCACAGGTACCCTGACCTCCAGTTAGGGTGAAAGCACAGAGAGGCGAGGTAACTTGCCCGAGGCCACACAGCTCGTGAGCGGTGGGTGCCTACAGAAGTAGAGCAGAGAGCTTCGGACTCCATGCCCGGGGCCCTCTTCCTTCTCCTTGCTGCTGCCTTGTTCCAAGGAATAGTGCTCAGTTCTGCCCAAGCTCTTCCCAAGCAGCTTAGCCAGTCTGTCTGAAATCAACAAATTTATCTTAATGAATCTCCGAAAGCCTGCTCTGGGCCAGGCTGTGTGCTGAGTGTGGTGCCTGTTGGGAGGGGCGAGGCTGATGTGATCTCTGAACTGCTGGGTGATCCTGGATTAGTACACGGACACTTTCTCTCTTGAATTCCCCTTTGGTGTTATTTTAAAATAAATTTGGGGAAAGAATTACGGGGAATGGAAGCTGGCATTTGTCAAACTCACATAAATTCCAGGTGTTAGGCTAGAATTATTTATTATTGTTATAAAACATGTATTCCTTATGGAAAAATTAGAAAATGCAGAAAAGTAAAAAGAAACATAAATGCAGATAAGGAAAAAAAATCACCCCAAATTATTGCCAACCGGGATTAACTGTCAGTATATAGCATATATGATTCTCAGCATTTTCACATTCCCTTTTATTGTGATTTTTCTATTTAACTGTGGTTACGAGCATCTTTGCCTGTCGTAGAATATTCTACAACAGCTTAAGTGGTTGCATAACCTTGTATGGTTCTAACCATTCTCCCTCTGTAGCACATTTGGGTGGATTTCAGCTTTTTGATAGCCATGGAATGGAGGTGAACATTTTGTAATTAAATGTTTGTACCCATTCGTGACTATTCTGTAGTTTTATTTTCTGGAACTGGAATTGCTGAGTCAGGGCATTTGTTTCCTAATCTTAAAATCTTGGTTTGTTTTGTCAAACCACACCCCTGGAAGCTTGGACCAGTTGAAACGCCCATTTGCCCTGCATCCTTGCCAGCCTTGGCATTTAGCATTTTTTAAACAGTATCCCTTAAATTTGCATGTCTCTGATGATTAGATTGGTCAGCTCTTCCGATGTTTGGCCATTTGTATTTATTCTTTTATGAATCGCCTTTCCATCTTACATGCGTAACTATTGGATATATATTGATTGCTAATTGATTGCTTGATTCATGTGGCAAGATTTAATTTTCAAAATGTCCCTTTGTCTCAGAAGTTAATTTATCTCAAAGTGTCTATTACTTTAAGTACACATTCAATCTTGTGACCCAGAGGCAATTCGTGAGAAGAAAGTTGGCCTCGCTCCCCAGTCTGCTTCACTAAAAACTTCTAAGTCTATATCTTATCTCTTACACCAGCTACAAATCATGGGCACCGCTGCTTCATACCTGCATTTAAGGAGGGAGCACCCCAGGAAACTCAAAATCGGCCAGCTTACGATGGAGGTTGAGTCCCAAGATAATGCAGTAGGCGTCAATCAGTTCTTTGGGTTTTGCAGATTTCCCCCCAGATCTTCTATTAATGGTAGTAACCCCTCTTCAGAGCTTTTCTCCGCATTATCTCATTTGATGAGCCTGGCTCCCGCGTGGCGAAATTGTACCACTGCTGAAAATAGCTCTGCTGACAGGGGAAAGCTTGATAGGTAGTTTCTATCTGGAGAGGCAGCAGGGTGCAGGGGAAGGGATCAGGACTCAGGAAGCAGACGTGACCTAGTTTCCACACCTGGCCCCACCACGACTCATCGAGTGACTTGGGCCCAGTTACTTTCCTTCTCTGAGCGCTTGTTTTGCATCTGTGAAACATGGACACTATTTGTACTTCGCACAGTTTTTTTAATATACTTTTTTATTAAAAATTTTTTTAAATATTTATTTTTGTAAATACTTTTTTATTTAAAAAATTTTTTTAAAAATATTATTTATTTTTGGCTGTGTTGGGTCTTTATTGCTCTAAGCGGGCTTTCTCTAGTTGCAGCGAACGGGAGCTACTCTTCGTTCATTGCGGTGAGCGGGCTTCTCATCGCAGTGGCTTCTCTTGTGGAGCACGGGCTCTAGGCGTGTGGGCTTCAGTAGTTGTGGTATGTGGGCTCCGTAGTTGTGGCTCGCAGGCTCAGTGGTTGTGGCGCATGGGCTTCGTTGCTCCGCGGCACGTGGAATCTTCCCAGACCAGGGCTCGAACCTGTGTCCCCTGTATTGGCAGGCAGATTCTTAATCACTGCGCCACCAGGGAAGTCCCTGCGCAGTTGTGAAAGATGGGAACTCCAGAGCGCCCAGGGAATTGTCTGCCACGCACCACAGGCAGTTAGTAAAGTGTAGTCATTTCGGGAATGGGAGGCAAGATGATCAAGTTACTGACATTAGTTTGGTATTTTCCTGGCTTCCTGGTTCTTGGATCCTCAAAAGGCTGCCGTCATATCTGTGAGTTTGTCCTAAAACGACCTTTCTCAATAACTGTTTTAGGCGTCTCCTTGTCTTTGGTATGAAAGGAAACATTTTAGATATTTTTTGGTTGGAGGTCAGATGGTAGCTGCATCCAGGAAAAAGAATCAAGTGAAAGAAAGAAAGGAAAAAAAAAAGGTTATTTTTCTTGCAGTCAAGGAGGAAAAAAAGATCTATTAAACTTGGGGGAAAAAAGGAAGGAAAACTATTAAACCTGAAGTGAATGCATCATAGTAACATCTTTATTCCAAAAGTCTGGCATCAGAGCTCTGGTTCACTTGAGTTTGTGATGGTCTATAGGACTGCGTGGAATATGAAGTATAACTGTCCAGCTTAGCTGTCCCATTCGCTTGAGACTACCGAAGAACATCTCAGTGTGTGAATGGAATTTTATCAGCACTTCAAAAGGTATGATGGGTTTTATTGGAGACCACGGGAACATGTTAGGAGGAGAATTGGCTGCGAGTCAGGTGGCCTTTTGTGACCTAAGGCCTGTCACTTAGCTATCTCGAGCCTCCCTTTCCTCATCTGTAAAATAAAGAGACTCATACTTTGTCACCCACTCTTTATTTGTTTATTTGATATTGGAGTATAGCTGATTTACAACGTTGTGTTTCAGGTGTACAGCAAAGGGAATCAGTTATACTTACACATATACATATATCTATTCTTTTTTAGATTCTTTTCCCATATAAGTTACTACAGAATATTGAGTAGAGTTCCGTGTGCTATACAGTAGGTCCTTATTAGTTATCTGTTCTATGTGTAGTAGTGTGTATATGTCAATCCCGATCTCCTAATTTATCCCCACCCCTTTCGCCTTTGGTAACCGTAAGTTTGTTTTCTGCATCTGTGACTCTATTTCTGTTTTGTAAATCAGTTCATTTGTACCATTTTTAGATTCCACATGTAAGTGATATCCTATGACATTTGTCTTTCTCTGACTTCACTTTGTATGATAATCTCTAGTTGCATCTATGTTGCTGCAAATGGCATTATTTCATTCTTCTATGGCTGAGTAACATTCCATCGTATATAGGCACCACATCTTCTTTATCCACTCCTCTGTCGATGGACATTTAGGTTGCTTCCATGTCTTGGCTGTTGTACATGGTGCTGCAGTGAGCACTGGGGTGCTGTCACCCACTCTTTTGTCAGGATAAAACAACGTGCACATGCAGTAGTGGAGAGTCCAGTAGACTTTATGTGGTTGCTTGTAGTTGGGGGAAAAAAATCACCTAACGCTTGTCAGAAAAGGCCGTCCTACAGGACGAGGCTTCAGGTTTGGAAGATGGAGGAGGAAGGAGAGTGATTTAATTCCATGACGGATGGAATACAGTAGGATCTCTTGATCTTTTTTTGTTAGGACCCGCTGAGAGGTATGAGCAAATGTCTTCCCCAGGGTTCAGAAAGGTAACCAGACTTCAAGTACCTTTGTCGAGCCTTGGGCCCTGGATTTGGTGGTGATGACTAGGAAATTTTTTGTTGTGGTTTTTGGCCACACCACGTGGCATGCGGGATCTTAGTTCCCCGACCAGGGATCGAACCCGTGTCCCCTGCAGTGGAAGCGTGGAGTCCCAACCACTGGACCACCAGGGAAGTCCGACTAGGAAATATTAACGGATGCTGTCCCACCCGGGGCTGACAGGCTGTGCCGCTGGCCAGCTCCTCAGGAGCGGAAACCTGGGGTAACAAGAAGGGCACCTCTGCAGAGGCAGAAATGGCCCCGGGCTGCAGTCGTGCTGCGTTTCCATAGGTGAAAATGTTGCTGGCTCTTGCACAGCTCATTTTCTGGTTGCCTTCTACTTCAGTTGTCCAGGCCCTTCCTCACCTCTGTTCGCAGTGCCGAGCGAATACAGATGTACATGGGGAGAGCGAACTGGGTGCTCTTGGCTTGTGGAAAATTAACAAATTTTCCAGTAGCATCTCCATTCTGGACGCTGTTTTCCTTGTGATTGCACGAAGCAAGAGAGTGAAAATAATCTCTTTCAAACGGAGAGATTCTCCTGTGGTAGCCACCAATGGCTGTAAGGATGAATCTCAACACTTTTTGCATTTCTCAGTATAAGGTCTGCTGACTGCCTTCAGTTTTTCTGTCTGGTGTGTCATACAGGAGGGCGGCTCTGGCTTCTCCATTCAGCAGCTGGGTTTGAGAAGCTTCTGTCAGCTGAGAGATCATCACTGTATTCCAAGCGGCATTACCGGAAGGAAAAAAAAAAAAGGGAAAGAAATGCCATTACAACTTTATCTATTAGCAAAGGAAGTTTCCATTCCAAGTCCGTGTACAGTTACCACATTGAGTGTTTGGCAAGGTAGAGAGCAGTGTTAACAGATCCATCTGGGGAAACGTCTCAGTCAGGGAGCAGAGTCAGATTTTTGGCAAACGACACCCTCCTTGCAGCCTAAAAAGCTGAGATGGGAGCCGCCGGTCTCTGTGCCTGAGGGCCTTTCTCTACGGAGCCTGGCTATGGCCGCTTGCCCTGTGTTTCTCTTTTATTGCCCGTTGGCCTGACTGGGGAGGGACTTGACCAGAGGAAACCAGTGGTGTTTGTGTGTCATCACCGTGGGGCTCTTACACTTACCTGAGGGCACACATGTGCATCTGTCGTTATGTTCCTTACCCGTTTACTTAATTATTAAACACAGCAGCAACTTGCTTGCTTGCCGTTCTGCAGGTCAGAAGTCCGAAATCAGTCTTACCGGCTGAAGCCAGGTCGTTGGCAGGGCTGGCTCCTTCTGGAGGCTCTCGGGGGAGAGTCTGTTTCCTCACCTTTTTAGAAGCTTGGCCTGTGGATGTTTCCTCGACCTTCGAAGCGTGTCACTCCCCCGTCACACCACCTTCTCCTCTTGTGCAGACAAGTCTCCCTCTTACGACAACGGTTTTCATCACCTGGGGTCCACCGGGATCTGCCAGCGTAATCTCCCCATCTCAAGACCTTCATCACGTTTGCAGAGTCCCCCCTACCATGTAGGGTGACATTCACAGGTCCCAGGGACTCGGATGTGGGCATCTTTGGGGGCCATTCCTCAGGAACCTCAGAAGGGGATGGATTATCTCTAAGCACTCTTCACCTGCAGCATTGAAGTCTCTGTCCCCACCCCACCTCTCCCCTACCTAACTGTTTCTTTGGGCTGGGTGATTTTTTTTTTTCTAGAAAAAGTCTGGTCCTGTGCCTCGGCGTTCTGAGTTTGGGAGCAGCCGTACGATGCCTCTTGTCCTCCATTCGGGGTTTGTCTGAAACAGGATGGTGTCTAAATGTCCGGGCCTCACTGTAGTGCCGCTGAGTGACTTCATATCACGTGATAGTGATTAAGGGAGGGGGACCATCTCACACTTGCTCATTCCCTTAGCTGGGGGCCATTTGGTCGAGAGTAGAGCCTCCCAATCAGGACACAGGGGAAACTGGAGTCTGTAGCCTGGATCTGGCCCCCAGGTGATTTGTTTGGTCCGCGCAGAAATGACCTGTGGTGTTTTCTGTTTTGTTTTAGATTAACTGCTGACATGTTAAAATCAAGAGCATTTACTTAAAAGTAATCTTGATTTCTTTTTTTTTAAATTTTATTTATTTATTTTTGGCTGCATTGGGTCTTCGTTGCTGCGCGCGGGCTTTCTCTAGTTGCGGCGAACTAGGGCTGCTCTTCGTTGCGGTGCGCGGG
This sequence comes from Monodon monoceros, assembly GCF_005190385.1. NCBI lineage: Eukaryota > Metazoa > Chordata > Mammalia > Artiodactyla > Monodontidae > Monodon > Monodon monoceros. The sequence goes on along the minus strand of NW_021703766.1, from coordinate 9,807,538 downwards.
CTTCTCATTGCGGTGGCTTCTCTTGCGGAGCACGGGCTCTAGGCACGCAGGCTTCAGTAGTTGTGGCACACGGGCTCAGTAGTTGTGGCTCGCGGGCTCTAGAGCGCAGGCTCAGTAGTTGTGGTGCATGGGCTTAGTTGCTCTGTGGCATGTGGGATCTTCCCGGACCAGGGCTCGAACCCATGTCCCCTGCATTGGCAGGTGGATTCTTTTTTTTTTTTTGCGGTACGCGGGCCTCTCACTGTTGTGGCCTCTCCTGTTGTGGAGAACAGGCTCCGGACGCGCAAGCTCAGCGGCCATGGCTCACGGGCCCAGCCGCTCCGCGGCATGTGGGATCTTCCCGGACCGGGGCACGAACCCGTGTGCCCTGAATCGGCAGCCGGACTCTCAACCCCTGCGCCACCAGGGAAGCCCAAGGCAGGCGGCTTCTTAATGACTCTGCCTCCAGGGAAGCCGTAATCCTGATTTCTGACTCAAAAAAATCAGAGCTGGCAACACTGGGCCCTGTTCCCAGCAAGCAGAATTGCACTGGGCCGTGTTCCCAGCAAGCAGAATTGCACTGAGGCTGTTTCCCTGCCGTTAGGCAAAGCTGTTTCCTATGAGTATGTCCTGTTACCTGCCTGGTCTGTGTGGATTCTTGAGTCTAGAACCCTGGTTTAGTGTCTGGGATGAGGGCTGTGTGGAGAGAGAGGGCTGGCTGGATCATAGGCACAGACACACCCTTAATTCCATCATTTCTGCAGTCAACAAACATTGAGAACTAGGTGCCAACTCTTCAGCGTTGAAGCAGACAGGATGCCTTGCCCCTTTGGAGCTACAAACTAACCAAAATATCAGCCCCTTGATCTTTGTGCTTCTAGAGAATGTTTACATTTATTTGCTTTATGGTATAATTTTTTTTTTTTTAACCACACATTTCCGTGTACACATGGATGCCTCTGGGCAGTTTATAATTATTTCTGTGTTTCTCTTTTTGTATTTATTTTTATTTTTTAAATTAATTTTTACTGGAGTATAGTTGCTTTGCAGTGTTGTGTTAGTTTCTACTGTACAGCAAAGTGAATCAGCTATACGTATACATATATCCTCCCTTTTTGGATTTCCTTCCCATTTAGGTCACCACAGTGTATTAAGTAGAGTTCCCTGTGCTGTACAGTAGGTTCTCATTAGTTGTCTATTTTATACATAGTATCAGTAGTTGTCTATTTTATACATAGTATCAGTAGTGTATGTATGTCAATCCCAATCTCCCAATTCATCCCAACCCCCCTTGCCCCCTTGGTATCCATACATTTGTTCTCTACCTCTATGTCTCTATTCTTTTTGTATTTCAAAGTACAGGATACTAAAGCCTTTTTGGTTAATTCTTGAGAAGACATCTGCAAACAAATCACCACATAGGTTTTTGTAAATTAAAGACAGTGTTTGCTATCTTGACTGACTGATGCTTTTTAAAAAAATTTTTGAAGTATATTTTATTTTTTTATACAGCAGGTTCTTATTAATTATCCATTTTATACATATTAGTGTATATATGTCAATCCCAATCTCCCAATTCATCACACCACCCCACCCCCTGCCATTTTCCCCTGTTGGTGTCCATATGTTTGTTCTCTACATCTGGGTTTCTATTTCTGCCCTGCAACCCAGTTCATCTGTACCACTTTTCTAGGTTCCACATATATGCGTTAATATACGATATTTATTTTTCTCTTTCTGACTTACTTCACTCTGTATGACAGTCTCTAGATTCCTCCACATCTATACAAATGACCCAGTTTCGTTCCTTTTTATGGCTGAGTGATATTCCATTGTATATACGTACCACATCTTCTTTATCCATTCATCTGTCGATGGGCACTTAGGTTGCTTCCATGACCTGGCTATTGTAAATAGAGCTGCAATGAACATTATGGTACATGACTCTTTTTGAATTCTGGTTTTCTCAGAGTATATGCCCAGTAGTGGGATTGCTGGGTCATATGGTAGTTCTATTTGTAGTTTTTTAAGGAACCTCCATACTGTTCTCCATAGTGACTGTATCAATTTACATTCCCACCAACAGTGCAAGAGGGTTCCCTTTTCTCCACACCCTCTCCAGCATTTGTTGTTTGTAGATTTTTTGACGATGCCCATTCTAACTGGTGTGAGGTAATATTTCACTGTAGTTTTGATTTGCATTTCTGTAATAATTAGTGATGTTCAGCAGTTTTTCATGTGTCTCTTGGCCATCTGTATGTCTTCTTTGGAGAAATGTCTATTTAGGTCTTCTCATTTTTTGATTGGACTGTTTGTTTTTTTAATTTTGAGCTGCACGAGCTGTTTATATATTTTGGAGATTAATCCTCTGTCCGTTGATTTGTTAGCAAATATTTTCTCCCATTCTGAGGGTTGTCTTTTCATCTTGTTTGTAGTTTCCTTTGCTTTGCAAAAGCTTTTAAGTTTCATTAGGTCCCATTTATTTATTTTTGTTTTTATTTCCATGACTCTAGGAGGTAGGTCAAAAAAGATGTTGCTGTGATTTATGTCCAAGAGTGTTCTTCCTAAGTTTTCCTCTAAGAGTTTTATGGTGTCCAGTCTTACATTTAGGTCTCTAATCCATTTTGAGTTTATTTTTGTGTATGGTGTTAGGGAGTGTTCTAATTTCATTCTTTTACATATAGCTGTCCAGTTTTCCCAACACCACTTATTGAAGAGACTGTCTTTTCTCCATTGTATATCCTTGCCTCCTTTGTCATAGATTAGTTGACCATAGGTGCGTGGGTTTATCTCTGGGCTTTCTATTCTGTTCCATTGATCTATATTTCTGTTTTTGTGCCAGTACCATATTGTCTGGATTACTGTAGCTTTGTAGTATAGTCTGAAGTCAGGGAGTCTGATTCCTCCAGCTTCGTTTTTTTCCCTCAAGACTGCTTTGGCTATTCGGGGTCTTTTGTGTCTCCATACAAATTTTAAGATTTTTTGTTCTAGTTCTGTAAAAGATGCCATTGGTAATTTGATAGGGATTGCATTGATTCTTTAGATTGCTTTGGATAGTATAGTCATTTTCACAATATTGATTCTTCCAATCCTAGAACGTGGTATATGTCTCCATCTGTTTGTATCATCTTTAATTTCTTTTATCTTGACTGATGCTTTTTAAGTCTTCCTATGAGTCTCTGATTTTTCTTAAGCTTCATCTCCATGTACGCCTCTTCCTGAAACTAAAACATGAAATATGGAACTCACTCCTAAAGAGTTGAGTGCGCCACCCTAAAATTTTCAAAATTCTGCAATTCAGCTGATGTTTAAATTTTACATAACGGGTGATAAAAAAATTTTTTGCTTGGAATTTGTAAACTCAAATACTGTCCAAAAACGTGACCACTTTCCCTGCAGCCTCGACAGAATGTAAAATCCTAAGTCTAGGCAACGATTCTCTACCTCATGGTTACATACTGTGCTTTGCAGCTGCCACACCAGTTGAGGAGCTGGAAAATGGATCGGAGCAAAGAAGAATCGTGGCAATTATGAACGGTAAAGGAAAGCAAAACCTGTGAGTAAGTACAGGGTGAGCGAAAACTCCCTGTTAATTTGAACAAAGCGTGGATCTGTGGTCAGGTGCCATCGCTTACCTGTCGTTTGTGTTAATCACAGTTCCATTGCTTGCCCTGTAGTAATTAGCATGCAGCTGTATTAGGATATTTTTAAAGCTTCTTCTCTGCCTTTTGATGTTTGTATTTACAGTCTAAGCCGTTATGTACTGCTCAGATAGTATGTGCTAAAAATCAGCGGTTCGTTTGAGTGGCATGCTTACTCATTTTGTTTGGTGGACAGATTTCTTTCACAGTCGTGGCTGACTTTCCTGTAACTGGCTTCTGTGCTTCGCTCCGTGTTTTGACTCAGCCTTGGAGCTCTCAGCCCGCTGTTCCTCCCGCCACTGATGGTATAGCTGAGCTCTGCTAATGCTGTTATTAATCTGGCAATATATACCAGGGAGGTTTTATAATTGCCACGATTTTTCTTTGCTCCGATCCATTTTCCAGCTTCTCAACTGGTGTGGCAGCTGCAAAGCACAGTATCTAACCGTGAGGTAGAGAATCATTGCCTAGACTTAGGATTTTACATTCTGTCGAGGCTGCAGAGAAAGTGGTCACATTTTCGGATAGTATTTGAGTTTACAAATTCCAAGCAAAAAAATTTTTTTATCACCCGTTATGTAAAATTTAAACATCAGCTGAATTGCAGAATTTTGAAAATCTTTAGGGTGGTGCACTCAAGTCTTTAAGAGTGAGTTCTAGACTTCATGTTTTAGTTACTATAAAGCTGGTCTTGTTTGGATTGAAGAATTTAATAATGTCTGACTTTTCAAAGGGTACAACTCTAACCATCATGTGTTCTGTTTAAACTGTCCACGGAGAAGTATCATGAAAGTGAAATAGTTTCAAATGAATTCCTAAAGAAGAAATGCTGATGTCTTTAAATGAATTTTAGAGATTGAACTACTAAAGCTTCCATATTGCACATCATAGGTGGCTAATCCTGGGGACGCTAGTTTACAAAAGCGAGTGATGCACTTAGGAGGCTGAGCTGAACTGGGCAGGGAACAAAACATGACAGTTGTCACGTGTAGAAATAAGCGATTCCAAGTTTACAGTCAGTGTCCTCCTAATAGATTTTGTGGATCTTACACAGGTTTTAGGGAGGTCTGTGTGTTTTCTTAAATGTTCCTTGACTCCTCCCCCCTTTTTTCCTAATATTTATTTATTTGGTTGCGCTGGGTCTTAGTTGTGGCAGGCGGGCTCCTTAGTTGTGGCATGCAAACTCTTAGTTGTGGCATGCGTGTGGGATCTAGTTCCCTGACCAGGGATCGAACCTGGGCCCCCTGCATTGGGAGCGTGGAGTCTTATCCAGTGCACCACCAGGGAAGTCCCTTGACTGCTCCCTGTGACAGTGACTTTATATTGTATGGGGTGTGTGTGTTCACGTCGGTGGGGAGAATCAGCTCTTGTGACAAATAAGAAACAGCAAACATTGTTCATGTTGACTTAACCGTTTGCGTAAATATTAGTATTGGATCTCAGAGTCAACATGCTCGCAGGATGGCTTTGTTTTCAGTAAAGGCCGTGTTAGAAAAGTATCTGCTCTTCCCGATAGCATTTCTGCAAAGCTGTCAGAAATCTGCACTGAGAAACTTACCCATATTCTTAATTCTGGGCATTGCGATAAACGGTAGTGTGGACTTTGCACAGACTATTTTCTGCGCACATAATGCTTGTGACGCCTGCGGAATTTTACCTGTTCCCTGAGTCTTTGGGGAACCATTAAACCCCCTTTCCTTAGTTTCCTTAACCTTTTTTTCATTATGACAGTCACTGTGAGAGTTCGCTTTTTCTTTACTTCTGTGATTCAGAACCCAAATCTGGCTCATCTCTCCGTCCTCTGTTTAGTTTCGTATTTTACTTTAATCTTTCTGAACATCAGTATCTGTCACTGTGGTATTTAAGCTCTTGGAAGAATCGGGCAGTTGCCAACTCTTTGAGAAAATAAAGCCCTCTGCCGTTGTGGTGTTCTGCTTAGGCCTAGTTAAGAACTCGTATTGTTTGGCTAAGGTTGGGATGATTTAGGTGCTGTTTGTGATTAATAGCAGGGACTCTCTGCTTCGTCGTGAGGAGCGTAACTTCGGTTTTAGAAAGCTTGATCGTGTTTTTTTCTCCACGGTAGATGTGAGAAGAACCAGGAGAGTACGAGGACATTTATAAAATTATCACACAGCGGTCCCACTGTGCTGATGTATCCAAGAGAGAAAATCTGAAAGAAAGCATTAAACTGCAGCAAGAGGCAGTTACTGGCCTACGGTGCTGTTGGCCCAGTGAGATGGAAGAGGAAAGAAGTGTGATGCACAGATAGCGGGGGAGAGGTGTTGCCTGCACACTGCAACATCCTAGTGCCGGGGCGGGGGTGTGTAGACCCTGCAGTGTAGACACAGCTGGCTCCACTGTCCTCTGTGGATGAAGATAAAGAGTGTAGACTCTCCCCCATCAGGTTCACCTCCTGGAGTGGAGGTGCAGCGACTCGGGAGGAGTTGTTTCCCCAGCAGAGGATTAGCAAGTTCAGGGCAGCGTTTGAAACGTGCAGCATGACTTTTAAAGTCTGGTTCAGAGCCCGTCGCTGGTCAGCTCCATTGTGGCTCACCAGATGTCGGGGAGGACTTTTTAGAGGGGAAGGCTTTTGTTTCCTTGAAAGTGAATGTCTGAAGTAGTGTTCACATTTCTTCTTAGAAGCACAAGAGAGAGAAATGCAATAGGGAGAACTTGGATTTTCAACTAGGCAGTCACTCTGGTTTTCTTATCCCAGTAAAGGAAATTTTGTTAATTGCGTTCAGATCCTAGAGGCCAGCTCTGTCGACTCCTGTACATTTGATCATACGAGGCTCTTCCGTTCTGTGAACTGAGATTCTTTCTTCCATCCATGACAGTGATCTAAATCAGGCTTTCTACTAAATTTTTCAATTAGCAAGAGGCTAAAAGAATAATTAGACTGAAAGTATTACTGGGGGAAAAAAATTAAACCACTTCCACTAAAACTGATCCAAAAAGATAATGGGAAGGAAAATGATATTTGTAGGCGTGTCTGGCTGATTCCCTTTGTACTTGATATGAATTCTTTTAGGAGTTGAACATAGAAGCATGTGTGCATTTGTGCAACTTTCGAGATCTCTAGGATGGAGAATTCACCTCTCTAACTGGAATTTATTTAGCATGCAAATGTAGGTAGATGATTGTTTTATGTATGCCTGGTATTGAATGATGGGGTAGGTGTGATAACTATGTATAAAATTAAAGTCCAAGGGGTGCTTTTATGGCGGCAGGCTGGAAATGGCATTGGATTTTCTTACGGCTTTTTCATGTCCATTTTGATGAATATATTTATTACTTCTATAATGAGTAGTACACATGGTTGGTTAGCCAAGGTATTGAACTTTATCAACCTTGGCTGAAATTCACAATGCGTGCCAAACTTGTTGTAACATGTAAGAAATTACATCTGGGCTCAAAGGTTCAATAATGATTACTCTTATAATGGAATCTTTTACAAAGCATGGGATTTCATGATATGCCTCTGCTTTTTAAAGAGTATAGTGATACAGTGAAACAAGGAATAACACAGCTGAAAAAAGGATCCTCTTGTGGTATAGATTCAGACTTAGAATAGTTTCCTTCGACTCTCAGGACGGGGTGAGAAAATGTTTGGATCTTGTCTCCTGGGTTATGTGTACTCTGGCGTTGGCTCTTACACGGCTCTCTCTTTAGACGTCTCTCGAGCGAGCCTTAATCACGTGACTTGTGAACCTTTCGGGTCTAGAAGACAAAACCTAATAGTGTGCTGTTATATCCCATCTGTTTATAAATTCCAAACTGATTTGAAATGTGCAGCCACACTTCTTTTTTTTTTTTTTTTTTTTTTTTGCGTAACGCGGGCCTCTCACTGCTGTGGCCTCTTCCGTTGCGGAGCGCAGGCTCAGCGGCCATGGATCACGGGCCCAGCCGCTCTGCGGCATGTGGGATCCTCCCGGACCGGGGCACGAACCCGTGTCCCCCGCATCGGCAGGCGGACTCTCAACTACTGCGCCACCAGGGAGGCCCCCACGCTCTTCTTAAATTACAGTGACTCGAGGTCCGTAGAACGTTTTACTCTACTGAGAGGAATCCAAGCTCAGATTGGTCAGGTCGCCCGTCAAGAGGTGTGGACGTTTCAAGGCCCCAGCAAATAGCACATTTTCCTCCATTTTCCAAGTTATGAACTGATTGAGAAATAGGACACAGTGTAAGGCGAACATAAGGCTAGTGCATCACCTTAACGCCTGGCCCAGCGCATGTTGGGGAGCATGGCCTCTCCGTGGGGGCCGGTGGGCTCTTGGATCCTGAACCCCAGAATTTGACGGGGATGGCTTGGTGCTGGGTCCCACCAGACCACCCCTGAGGGCAGAGCCCCCACCCCCGCCCCCCGCAGCAGGCACACAGCAGAGCAGAGTGGGGCGTGTGATGTCTGTACGAGGAGAGGAAGGACAGGGCCCTGTGGGCCCCGTGCTCTCTCCTAGATTTCCTAACCACACAGGCTGTCCGGCTGCCAAGGGCAGGAGTCAGGATAAGAGGATGTTAACACAAGTGGGGATCCCTTCACCCAGAAAGACGTACCTGAAATGGGAAAGCTGGTAAAAATTATTAAGTCTTGGGACAGTAAGGCTGCAACATACATGTGTATCCACTGCCTGGTTTTATTTTGCATTGTGAGCCCTCACTCTTTCTTGGATAATTAGACATGCTTTTTTTGTTTTTTAAACTTCTATACGTTTCAACTTGGTAACCCTGGGGCCTTGTTCCCTGTTCTTAACCCCTGAGTCTCAGTTTCCCCGTCCGTGAAGCAGGCACCATGACACCAACGTCATAGCGTCGTGAGACTTCAGTGAGATGAACTGAAGGCACCCAGCGTGGTGTGTGTCACCTTGTCTTGTTCACCATGAGTTTCCTTATCTTTCATTTTGTTTCTGGGACTAAGTTTTAAACTTAGCTTCTTAACTTTTTATCAAGGGCACTTTTGTATGGACGGCAACACAGAGGGAATTATGTTTTTGCTTAAGAGGTAAAAAGGAGCTGGTGTCACGTGCACCCTTGTATGAAATAGGGAAGGAAAATCAACTGCATTTTAAGTTCACGGACCGACCTGTTGAGGGACACCTTCACTTGTCACCATCTCTGTCCTACTTTGGGAGTTCGATACATATTTGCCTGTTTTGTTCGACTGCCCTTTGGCAGTGGACGCAACTGTCAGTGCACAGCAGAAGGGATTTCTGCGAAGCCATGGCTTTGTATGCCCCACTTGGACGGTGTCCACGCTTAACACAATAGACAGAATAAAGCAGGCCTGTCTTTTCCCACATCCACTTAGTTCAAGCCTCAGCCTTTCCCACAGCGCGGGAGCATCGCGAACCACAGACACAAGACAGTGTGAAAAGGGCAGACCAGGGAGAGGGTGCCTCTCTCCGGGGAAATGCGAATTCTTTGGAACAGATCAGCTTTCCCAGTGGCCAGAAGGATGACAGTTGTCCGGAAAGTGGTTGTCGGCTGACCGTCTGAATGGTTTGCCCCTCCGTCTCTGGGAGAGCTGATGGTAGCCCTCGCTGTAGAATTGCAGAGTATCACACAGCCACGCCGCCCCTCTGATACGATAGCGGGAGCCACCCCACGTTTGCTGATGGCACAGCCCGCCTTTCAGTTATTCTGTCTTCGATGAAATATTTCTCTTTAATTCTATTAAATTTACTTCTCATGTTAAGAACCATGGTATTGTACTTGCCAACGGACGTTCACAGCATGCACCTAATTTGTTTTATTTTTTATAATGCTTAATCAGAACTCAGTTGAGCAGTTAGGAAGTGTGTTGTAGGGTCAGCTCAAAATAAGAATGGGAACACAGAAGGGGAGAGGAAGGTCAGCCTGAGCCCAGCCCTTTACCCTTCAGGGGCTCAAGTGTCAATTCCTTCTGGGTGCCGGTCTCCTAACCTTGGGAACAGGAGAAGAGAAGAAGGCGAAAAAAAAAAAAAGAGCAAACATCTCTTGGTTTAACTGAACTTTTCCAAGAAAGAAAGATATAAGGATCCTTATCCCTTGATTATTTTTTAAAAAAATGGTTGAATTTTTTTCCTGTATGATAATAAAACCCATTGGGGGATGGCCACTCTGAGTAGTCACGGGGCGTTCGTCTGCCGTCAGTAGCGATCCCCCAACTGCCGTAGACTGCCGGTAATCATTACGCAGACCACGTGCTCGTGCAGCGGGGCAGCAGGAGTGAAGTGTTTAGTGCGCCTCCACCCATGTAAGAGGGGAGCATGTATTGAAGACGGGCCTTCTCAGCTGCAGTCGTCATTTGGCATCTCTGTTACCTACAGCTGCTCAGAGAAGTTTCTACAAGGCACCATTGCTTGCAGCCCTTAACATCTGCACCAGTAAAGCGTCTGATGCAGACGACCTGTTCACACCTTTGGTTGGCTGAAGCTTTCATGGTGTTTTTGGTCGAGAAAGGTAAACAGCGCTAGTGATCAGACCACATCTAGAATACTGTGGTCATTTCTGGACGGAGCACAGACAAGCAAAGTCATTGAATCCGGTCCTAGGAGCATCTGTTAGTTAACTGGTGGAAGAAGGGGTTGACGTGCATTAGTTCTTGTGATAGTTCTGCTGGAGAGAGATGAACCTGGCTTACTTCGAGGCACAGAGGTGGGACCAATGGACCGAGTCCTATAGGGAAGCAGCGTTCAGCTGATTAGAATGGGGTGGGAAAACTTGCATAATGATTCAAGTTTTATAAAAACTAAACTAGTAAGTTTGTGTTCTATATTGAAAATGTTTTAAGAGGTTTTCGTCTTAGCTTGGTCCCCCTCCCCGCCAAACCTGAGACAGAGGCTTATTTGTAGGTAATTTGGGGTGTGGCCTCGGAGGGCGTGAGTGAGGGATGGAGGCTAAGCAGGGCAGGGGCGTGTTATGAGTCGGGCAGCGCTGTGGGCCACTGGCGCTCAGTCCAGGGACTTGCTGAGGAGGCTTATGAAGTGCATCTCAGAGCTGCTGGCCTTGCAGTGAAAGGGGAGTTGCATTTAGCCATCACCTCCCGCCCCATCAGATCAGGGTAGCCCCACAGGTATTAAATACCCTGGGTTTTTTGGGTTTCAAATGTGTGGGTCCCGAGCAGATTTCTACGGGTGTGCCATGCTCCACGACAGGAATGGGGTGGGGTGCACACTGCAGCCCCAAGTGAGGCTGTCCAGTTGCATTTGTGTGAAATCTCTTGACAGCTGCACAGAGACGGTGGCCGCAGCAGCAGCTGGGGTGAGATGGGACCGGGAGAGTGAACGTGGGTATGAGAGGTACCCAGGACAGTCCACCCCGGAACCGTCACATGGCATTCTCCTTGTGTGTCTTCACATCATCTTCCCTCTGTGTGTGACTGTCTCTCTGTCCAAATGTGTTTTTTTTTTTTTTTGGCCGTGCTGCGCGGCACGCGGCGTCTTAGTTCCCCGACCAAGAGTCGAACCTGTGTCCCCTGCAGTGGATGCGTGGGGTCTTAATCATTGGACTGCCAGGGAAGTCCCCAAATGTCTCCTTTTTATAGGGACACAGGTCAGATTGGATTGGAGCCCACACTAATGATCTAATTTTGACTTGATCACATCTATCAACACCCAGTTTTCAAATAAAATCAGCTTCCGAGCTTCTGGGGTTAGGACTTGGACATACTTTTTTTTTTAGTTCTTACAGTTCAAGCCGTAAGAACCATGCTGTTGGGCTTCCCTGGTGGCACAGTGGTTGAGAATCGGCCTGCTAATGTAGGGGACACGGGTTCGAGCCCTGGTCTGGGAGGATCCCACATGCCACGGAGCAACTAGGCCCGTGAGCCACAACTACTGAGCCTGCGCGTCTGGAGCCTGTGCTCCGCAACAAGAGAGGCCACGATAGTGAGAGGCCTGCGCACCGCGATGAAGAGTGGCCCCCGCTTGCCACAACTAGAGAAAGCCCTCGCACAGAAACGAAGACCCAACACAGCCAAAATAAATTAATAAATTAATAAACTCCTACCCCCAATATCTTCAAAAAAAAAAAACAAACAAAAAACCATGCTGTTAAAGAAGCATTGCTTTCTACTAGGGATGCTACCAGATGAACAGCAGTCAGTCATTCACAAGCCATGCTTGCAACAAACACTTATTGAGCGCCTACTGTGTACTCGCACCGTTCTGGGACCCGGGGATACAGCAGTAAACAAAACATTCCCACCCCTGTGGAATGTACTCTTATGGCGATTGATTTTCAGAAGTAGTAGTTCTCTTGTCTTCATCACCCATTAGGAACCAAGCAGGGAATTGCCTCATTTCCAGAAACAGAGCAGGCTGCCTTGAGCAAGTGAGTTCCCCGTCACAAAGGTGTTGAAGCGTAGGCTGGGTGGCTACTTACTGACGATGCGGCAGAGGTGACTTAAGTGCTGGGCAGGGCTTTGGATTTGTAATGGTTAAGTTCCCCTTCTGACGCCAAGATGGTCAGATTGCGTGGATGGACTTGTTCTGAGACTCCATCTGTTTTGTCAAGTACCATACTTGGCTTCTTTCTGTATAGCTTTCAGGGGGAACAAACAGTGTTTTCACAGCTTTCTCATTAAAAAAAAAAAAAAAAAAAATCCAGGCTTTTGGATTTTAACCTTCTTTTTGCACCCTTTACTCCTTTGAGAATATCATGGGACCTCTGGCTTCTTTCCACAGGGGGAAAATCAGTGCATTTGTAGCCTGGCATTTCTGTACAAGTTTGGGTGGGAGGGAAGGATAGCCCATGGATCCCGAATTAAGAAATCCTGATAGTTTTCAGGAATTACAATCGTTAATAGCAGTTAAATACATATACTTGCTTTAGAGAGTGCTTTTATTCATAAAAAATCATTGAATTGAATAGAATTAGAAATAAAAATATGCCTAGAGAGGTTTAAGTTTTTATTGTCATGGTTGCTTTTCTGATAGAAATTTATCAGCATTTAATTAATGAAGTATTATTGATTTCAGAATTACCCTTTGCTAAACAATGGAAATTTCCTAAATACCTGGCAGGTAATGAAAAAAGTTCAGTTACTGACAGCCTGTCATAGTTGAATCTAAAACCTAGGGGCAAAGTACATATATTCTATGTAGTTTCCATTTCTAGAGCCTGGATTTCTAATTTCTTCCCTATAGAATTTTAAATTTTTCTTTTTTTTTTTTGAAAGATTGGTCGCCCCCCCCAATTATTGATTTCCTTCTTTTTATAATCTCTTCATAGTTTTGATTTTCACATGGAAGGTAATTATTAAAATTCGTCTTTTGGTGGTCAGTAAATGTAATTGATTTAAGAAAACTGGAAACATTTGGTATCTTTCCAGTTTGGAAGGTCCATGAGGAATGTTTATGGAATTGAATTGGGGCTTTGCCGCACTTCCAACAGCTTTTAAAAGTGTAATAGTTACTGCCTCTGTGGAAATACAAATTACTCAAATATTACGTGATGAAAAACTAATGTTAGTTTACTTAGAACAAAACTGTGTAGCAGTGTGTTATAGCCACAGGAACTCCTCAGCTAAATGTTAAGTAAATGCAGTGAAAACATTTGTAAAAACATCATGCTACAAAAGAACTAGTAGTGCCAGATACCCCGCAGTAGCTGGATGCTCAAAGACACATGGGTTGTGAGTCTCAGCACTGTATTCATGGTATCTTTGTGATCTTTCACCTTGGCTGTGATTAATTACCTGGCACACCAGAAAAACATTGTTTTGCTTAAGCATCCTACATTTGCGTGTAGGGTGTTGCTTGACAACACGATTATGGGTGAATCACTTGAAATAAATCCTTTTCCTCGATAGACAACGTTGTGCTCCTTTCCACAGAAAGATGAAGTTAGTACCATTACCTGTAATGGAGGTTTGCATTTTTCTAATTTCTTATTTAGGCTGATCTGAGTGAAGATGTTCAAATTTCCATTTATTTAAACAAGATGGAGTTCTTGCTATGCTGAAGGAATATTTTTAGCTTAGTAATTTACTTAGAAACTGCCTCATTCAATATTTGATGTTAAATTTGAACTAAAACACAGAGCATCATAAGACATGGGTTCTTACATTAACATTTTGTTGGACTGGAAACAGACTCAACACATTAGTCATCTTAATTCATTTAGGTTGGCTTTCTCCAGAATTCTGGAATCCAAAAACGACACATTTGTCAATTTTACACACAAAGGGAGAGGCAGGATATAGTTTATAGTTAAACATCCAGCTTTGCAATGAAAAGCTGATGCAGTTACAGTAAGTTGAATGAAATTCAGGGTGAAACAAACAGTGTAATAAGACTTTGATGCAAACTGAATACTTTAAAAATTTGTTTTATATTTGTTTAAATGAGATTCACTTTATAGAGACTTTTATAGAATCTCGTAAACTGTCTAAAATTAAGTTTTCTTTGGTCGTTATCCACAGGAGTTCTGAACTTGGCTGTTGTAATTATTAACATTTTCTTTTGTAGAAAATCTACAGGTCAAGGTCACCTTCTTGTCCTCCCATGCTTTGTTCTTGTTTGGCTTCAGGTCAGTTTAGAATTGAACGTTAAAAGTGCATTGTCTATTCCAGGGGTCAGCACACTGTGGTGCATGGGTCAAATCCAGCCCTTCCCTATTTTTGTAAATAAAGTTTTATTGTGACACAGAGGTATTCACTCATTGACTTACTGTCTGTGGTTGCTTTCATGTTTAAAACAGCAGTGACAGAGACCATAGGGCTTGCAATGCTGAAAATATTTACTATCTGGGCCTTTATAGAAAATGTTTGCCAACTCCTGGTTTATTTTTTTTAACATGTGTTTCTCATATAGGGATTCCTCTGATAAAATTTCAGAGTTGTTGAAATAAAGAATTGGTATGCTCTTTTTCATATAATAGAGAGGGCACTATAAAGTATTCTATTTCCTTTCTTTACCAACGTTGCCAGGAAGCTCAGAACTAACATTTAAATGCTCAAGTGAGAAACTAGTTTACTTCAGATTCCTGGTAGATCAGATTTTTATTTTTTCCTTCTTAATATGGGTACACATTTCCCCCTTTTTAAAATAATCAACTTTTTTGAAGTATAAGTTACATATAATAAAACACACACATTTTAATTGTACACATGAATGACTTTTGACAAATGTGTATACCTGGGGAAACCACCACCCCAACCAAGATACAGAACATTTACTTCTCCTCGGCAATTTTCCTCCTGCCTTTTTGCCCCAGGTAATTTGTCAGTCTCCTTCCCCACCCTGACCCCAGGCATCTACTGATTTTCACCTTATTCTTAATTTCTGTGTTGCATGTGGGTGTTTATTATGCAGTGCTTTAAATACTTCTTGGGAGGAGTTGGGGCAGTGATTAGCAGTTGAATAGCTCAGCTGCCTGAGTAGCTAAGGTTCCTTGATTCTGTTGAGTGTCCTGCACAGATTTTTAGATTTCCATAGGAGAATGTGAGATGTAAATCACGTGGAGAGCCTTTTAGCAAGTGTTGTGTTAATAGGAAGCCTAATGTATTGAAAACTTGCTACTTGCCAAGGATTCTGCATAGTTATTTTATTTGATGTTCCTTACAGCCCTGTCAGAATACATCTTAATATCCCCCTTTATGGTTGAAGAAAGTGAGGTTCGTAGAAGTTAAGTGTATTAGTTTCCTAGGGCTGCTATAACAAACACTGTAGACTGGTGGCTTAAACAACAGAAGTTTTTTGTTTCACATTTCTGGAGACCGGAAGTCTGAGGTCAAGGTGTTTGCAGGGTTGATTCCTTCTGAGGGGTGTGAGGGAGGGGTCTGGTCTGGGCCTCCCTCCTTGGCTTGTAGATGGGCATCTTCAAGTTCATGTGGCATTCTCTCGGTATGTATGCTCTGTCCAAATTTCCCCTTTTTATAAGTACACCAGTAATATAATATTAGGACTCACCCCAGTGACATCACTTTAACTTGATTACTTCCACAAAGACCCTACCTCCAAATAAGGTCACATTCTGATTCTTAGGACTTCATCATAAGAATTTTGAGGCAGGAGACATGGTTCAACCCAGAACACCCAGCATCCTTTTCAAGGCTCAGAGGTTCCTAGAAAGTGGCAGAGGCAGGATTTTAACTCAAGTCTGACGCCCAAGAGTAGCCCTTGCAGGATGGTGCTAGGAAGGGGGTGGTGGTGGGGGGGCAGTTCTCCGAAAATGACAGCGTCGCCATGGGGGAAGCTGTAAGGGGTTCTAGAGGCATCATGTCCTAGAGGCCAGTCTTTACTCTTCCAGTGAACTGTTTGGCCTTGCCTTTTCTGAGCCTCAGTTTCCTTATCTGTATAATAGGGATAACAGGATCAAATACCATGCTGCTGAGGGCAGAGTGGGACTGATGTAAAAGTGGTGTGTACGTGTGAAGTGCTAGACAGCGTGTGTGTTGGAGAAGGTCAGTCCTGGGCATTAACAAGGCCAGAGGATTTTCACCTTGAACAAGTACCGCAGTCCCCCGAAGGCTTATTAGAACACAGAATGCTGGCCACAGCTCCCAGAATCACTGATCCAGCAGGTCTGGGGTTGGGGCTGGAGAATTTGCGTTTCTGACAATTCTCAGGTGATGCTACTGCTGCTGGGCCAAGTACCACTCTTTGAGTAGCAAGGAACTAGATCTCCCTCTCATTTTTTTTTTTTTTTTTTTCTTCTTCAGTTCTCTTAAGAGAAACTCCAAGGAGAAGTTAGATTTCTGATAGGAGTCTCACCTCCTCCCTCTCAGTTACTTGCCTCATGTAGGAATGACGTAAACACTTACATCTTACTTCCTGGTGGTTGAGGCCAGGAAGCTGAGGGAACATTGCCTTTTCTCCTTTTAGATCTAGTTGATCAGGTCAAAAGCAGCAGTGTTTTATTCGGTTCGATTGTTACAGCAAACTACCACAGACGGGGCAGCTCCAACAACAGAAATTTGCTTCTCACAGTTGTGGAGGCTGGATGTCCAAGATCAGGGTTTGAGCAGGGTTGGTTTCTCCTGCGGCTTCTGTCTTTGCCCTGTTGATACCTCCTCCTTGCTGTGTCCTCCTGTGGTCTTTTCTCTGTGTGCACCCGTCCCTGGTGTCTCTCTTCTTATAAGGGCACAAGTCCTATTGGATCAGGGCCCCACCCTTATGACCTCATTTAACCTTCATCACCTCATTTAGGCCCTGGCTCCTAATACAATCACATCAGGGGTTAGGGCTCCACATATGAATTTTTTTCTTTCTTTTTTTTTTTTTTGCGTTACGCGGGCCTCTCACTGTTGTGGCCTCGCCTGTTGCGGAGCACAGGCTCTGGACGCGCAGGCTCAGCGGCCATGGCTCACGGGCCCAGCCGCTCCGCCGCATGTGGGATCTTCCCAGATTGGGGCACGAACCCATGTCCCCTGCATCGGCAGGCCGACTCTCAACCACTGCGCCACCAGGGAAGCCCTCCACGTATGAATTTTAAGGGGACACAGTTCGGTTCATAACAACCAGTACGGCTCCTGATCTGTTTTTCCTCCAAGAAATTCTTTGATTGCATGTTTACTTCTTATTATCTATCTGTCGCAAAGCACTGAAGAAAATCTAGTCCACCTTGCCTTCTAGAGCCTCTAAAATGTTATATGCTTGAGGGGCAGGCTGCATGCTTGAGCCAAATAAAAAAATTGAGCTGAGCGTGCTTCCTCAAGCTCTCTGATCTGGGAGGAAAATCTCCACGGGAGTCTTTTGCGGCTTCTCCCCAACGGCATGGGCTGCCACTGCTGGGAGCTGGGAAGCCTCCAGGCGTGCAGGTTGAACAGAAGTTCTGTGCGGGCCTGAGTCCTCTGTTAGGGCTCGGGTGCCTTCACTGACTCTGACAGTGCTCCCTCCTCTTCGAATTGAAGTTAAGCCTCATCCCTAGCCGTGTATGTTAACCTGTGTGGGGACTCTGACTGTGACCCTCTTGGCCCAGAGGCAGCAGCAGCTGCACGAGGGGAGCCAGATGCAAACCTATAGCTGACGGAGGCCCCAGGAACCAGGCAAAATCAGCCCCAGCTGGAAGGCACTGTGTGCATCTCTGCCATTCATGTCAGGCAGGTGCATGATCACGGTCATGGTTAGATCGCATGTTTCCCGAGAGGTACACATTTCACAGATGGTATGTTTCGCCAGTCCTTCGTCATGGTATTCCAAAACAGAATGTTATCAACCTGAAAACAGACAGCTCTTTCCCTTCTCCCCCTTCCAGCGAGTCTGACTTCGTTTAGGCAGCTCTTCTTAGCTTAAAAAGCGATGGAGAATTTCTTTTACAAATTATATGGCCCCTGGGGACCCAGGCACTGTAATCACTGGGTGTGTTATACCAGAAAGGTAAGCATCAAACATAATGATTCCTTGTGTTTCGTTCTGGGCACCTTGGCTTGTGAAAGGAAATGAAGAGTTTTGTTTACTTCCTCTTCTGGAAAGCTAGTGTTGCTGGTACCTTCTTCCCAGGATTATTGTGGACTGTCTTATTGCAAGAGAAATCACCCGAAACGTAAGCTTACTTTTTTTTTTTTTTCCTATTATCGAGTTGAATTGAAATGATTTCAGCATTCGTATTTTTTAAAAAAACAAAACAATGACAGAAACACACACACAGCTAAGCCAACAGTTAGATTTTACAGAACTTAAAAAAAGTGATTATATTAAAGATGTCCTGGGAGAGTGTGGTCTGGTTTATATAGCTTATCGGGGATACTTTTTTTCTTAATGACGACAAGGTAAGAGTTACCCTTCAATTAGGTGTTTTTTGCATTAAAATCAGTTTGCTTTTAAAGTGCTGTATGTTTTGTCTCCTTGGTGTATCGTTCATTTTCGTAGTTAGTGCTTCTTAATCAGTAAATGGTTACTTCTCAGTAAATGTCTGCTTACAGATTTTCTTTCCACATAAGGGGATGTTGTAGGGGTCACTGATTTTAGGACAGGTCATGGTGGACCCAGAGAGCGCAAAGTTAATAGAACTTTCTCCCTGTGCATCTAGCTTTCATGACTGAATTTAAGTCAGGCTTCTGAGAAGTTGCATCATACAAAGTAAAAGTCAGTTTGGACCCTTTAAAAGTGAGCCTCAGAAAAGTGCTGAGTTTTCCCAGCATGGTGTTCTGCACACCTCCATATGACTTTGGGAGCATAAAGAATTTAATCTTTTCAAGTGGCAAAGTCCTACACCACTTTTTTAAAAAAGGTGAGAGCCAAGGTCGATCAGAAATTTAAAAAAAAAAAAAAAAAAAAAAAGGGCCTGAATTAGGAAAGTAGTTAATATCGCCACATTGAAGGTGTAGGCTGGAGCAGACTTTTCGTTTCTGGAAGCTCTCAGTGGACTAGAGGAGTATTTTTTTTTTTTTTTTTTTTTAAACAGTTCCATCCTGACCACTTCTTAATTGACAGGAGTGGAAAATATGTTGGTAGACAGGCGATCGTGGCCGCTTTGGTCGTTAGGAAGGTAAAAGAAAGGGATCTCTCTTTGGACAAGTGCGGGTGCAGAACCGACGTGGCTGCCCTGTTTGCTCTAAATCATAAAGAACCTTGTCTTGAGCAGAGGACAGAGTAACAGCGGCTGCCGTTGTGAAAGGAAATCCTGGCCCAGCTGTGAAAACAGTGAACCACTCGGTAATATAATACAAGTGTGCTTGTGAAGTCAGAGCTGGGTTCTCTTCTCCTCTTGAAGTGGGTATAAATTCATCCATCAAAGTAAAAAAAGGCCAAACTTCAAGGTAAATCTTTCCACTCCTAACCACGTAGAAACACTTTGGTTCTCTTAGTAGATACGGCTGTGAGTGCGAATTAGAAAAGGTGACATCATAGGTGTGTGTGTGTGTGTGTGTGTGTGTTTGGTGTGTGATTTGTTAGTTACAGAAAAAGGCTTGCCTTCCAAAGAACGTAAACTTGAACAGAATAGCGTATGCTGGGTTTGGAATTATAGAGCCACTGTATTCTTTCGTTTGTTAATGACAGTGAGTTAAAGAAGCTTTATCTTGTTGAGACCTTTTAATACATAGTGGTCTCTGTCCAATAAACTAGATTAAAACATTTTTTTTTTTTTTACTGCGAAGCCTTTGTTTTTGCTTCTTCTGTTTCATCCTGTTTTTTTCTTGCTAAGGACCTGGGCCAAATTTCTAAAAGTGCCGTGCACTTTGTTAAAAAATCCAACGTGGCATGACTTTCTTCTTATAGGGGGTGGTCTTTATCTTTGATTTTAATAAGGATAGTCCTTTTAAGTTTGGCACTGAAGCCTTTTAGAAATTAAAGAGAAAATTCGAGCATAACTTAGAACGGCCATGGTGTTAAGATTGTCCCTTGTAAAACAACTCATTGGTTGAAAGCATAGAGGCAGGGTTAAATTAAGTCCATACTTTTAAGTTATTGACCTTGGAGAACGTGGAGAGAAAGTTTATTTCTGTGGATTAGTTTTCCCGTCTCATAGGCCTTACACAGAGAAGCGTTTGTGAAAGCGAAGGATGGTGTTAATTCTGAGCCCCGTGATGAAATATTAAATAAGAGAGAAGATAATTTGATAATGCCTCACGGTTTGGGGATAGATTCCGTAAAGTAAGTACTTTTATGTAACAGAGTAGCTGACGAGGCCTCAATTCTTTGCCTCGACATGGTAACACAGAAAAGAAATAAGCATTGGTAGACTGTTGACATTGAGGCCCACGGCATTTGGACCATTTCTCTCTCTTTCAGAAGGACAGTTGCTTAGTTTAGCTTACATTATGTGAATGCTACAAATGTGAACATACCTCATAACAGCCACAAAGAACATGTATCAAATTCTCTAAGTCATATTTAACAGGTAGAGTTAGCAGACAGTTGGGCCGGGTGAGCTGTGTTCCAGATTGGTTTCTCCTGCCCTCAAGGAGCTCCTAGTGTGTGCCTGGAACTCACATGGTGAGTGTGGTGGTTTGAGGACCCCCCTGCCTTGAGCTCAGGCTACACCACTTGGGGATCCTTCTCCATTTTTGCCCTCTGATCTCAGTGAGTCTCCTTAACCCCTGGGATTGTCGGTTTTCTCATCTGTGAGATGAGGACAGTGGCGCTTCGTAGGGCTTTTGTGAAGTGTGCCTTCGATTAGATAATGTATCTCAGAAAGCACCTGGCCACAGTG
Source organism: Monodon monoceros (assembly GCF_005190385.1). Taxonomy (NCBI): domain Eukaryota; kingdom Metazoa; phylum Chordata; class Mammalia; order Artiodactyla; family Monodontidae; genus Monodon; species Monodon monoceros. The sequence continues at coordinate 9,786,839 of NW_021703766.1, read as the reverse complement.
CTCAGCATGTAGTAACACCCCCCTGGGTGGTCCTCGTCTTTCTACAGTCTTCTCTGAAAATAGAGCGTTTGGAATGAGAACGGGTTTTCCTTTTCTCCTTTCTCCCTTGCCTTGATTTCTCTGTATTAAAGTTTATAAAGGCTTAGAAATGGTCCACTAGATACCATTCAGTTTTTAATTTTGAGTTTCTTACCCTAACAGGCATGCACGCACCGTGCTAAAAATGGAAACAGGATAGATGTTATCAGATGGAAAATAAGGCTTCCTTGCCCCTGACCAATAATAGCTCTTTTGCTGAAATTATCGATGTTAGCGCATATTTAAGCATGTACGTCCCCTCTTTTTGTTTCACCCGTGGGATCATACTTGCTGGCTAATCTGTACTTTGATTTCTTTTTTTTCTTAATGACAGAACACGGCCGTGTTTTCTTGTATCCATCTCGTTTCACCTCGTTCTTTTCTGTGCGTGCCATCAATTTATTTCACCTAATTGATGAACGTTTAGGTTGATTCCAGGTTGTTGGCTGTTACGAACAAGGCTGATTGAATATCCCTCTCACATTGTTTGCCCATGTGGGCAAGTATATTTATAGGCTGCATTTCTGGTTATGGAATAATTGGGCGAAAGGGCATGTCCACGAACACTTGGATAGAGTCCAGTTGCCCCCAAAGATGTTGAGCCGCTTTATATTCCACTCCGCAGCCCCTCCCCTGTTAATCTGTGAGGTTGCCTATTGCCCCCACACCCTTACTGACATGGATACTGCTGGATTTAGTTGCCCTTACAGAATCTGTCTTCTCTGGGTTGCCTAGCACCGTGTTAATTGTAGTCTTTGGGTACTTTTCTCACTGTGATTGCTAACACACTGGAATCTGGACTGTTACTGGCAGGTCAGGTGAGAACCTAATTCAGCCAGCTCAGTGGCAGCACTGGTGGGCAGCCTGGGGTCAGTCTTGCCTCTTGAGAGATCCCGGGCAGTCAGTTGGAATTTATAATATAGCTTTACAAAACATGGTGTCTGCATTATACTGCCCAGAGCACGTAAACGCCAGCCTGTTGATGTTTCAAAAAGGTACTACTGCAAGTGAGCCGGTCATTTCCTGATTCTCTCTTCTCTTCGCTTGGATTGGCATCCTTCTTTGGTAAATATTTATATTTAGGATCTTATTTCTGTTATTGGGTGTGGAGGAGCCTCTGTGTGGTACTTGTACGTAGCTGTATAGAATGCCTACATGTAAAAGCAGGGCTGGCTGTGACTTGACTTCTTCTGGAGAGGTCTGTGTAGTTCTGTAATTTCTTACGAGTTGGAAGCTGTGGTTAGTGTTCACTGAGCACAATCTCTAAGTCTTTGGATTATCTGGTCGCTGCCTTTGCGGTCTTGATCTTAGAGTTGTAGTGACTGCATCTCCTCGAATTTCCTGGGAAATGCCCTTGGAGCGTCAGATTTCAGTATCGTGGTCAATGTCGTGTCACCAGAACTTTGTTTACATTAATCGGGTCAGTTAGGAAAGTAAGGTCCTTGTGTTGATACTCATAGGAGAATGTGGGTGAAACTCGCATCCTTAAAGCTAGTGGTTTATAACACAAACATTGTCCCCAAATTTGAATTGTCCCAAGATCTAACTCAGGATGGAAGACATTAGGCTCATCTTCTTGCTCTATACGTGTCAGTTGATCTCCAGGGAGGGAGACGCCTTGTGCTGGAAGATTCTGCAACTTGTTGATTGGTTCTTACAGGTTGCTTTAGTGGTATGTTCTAGGGGCGGGAGGTGGGGGGATGATGGTGCAGAGGGGAGAAATCACCATCTCTGTGGCCTTTTACTTTTTATTTTTTTAAATCTACTTATTTACTTTTGCTTGTGTTGGGTCTTCGTTGCTGCACGCAGGCTTTCTCTAGTTGTGGCGAGCGGGGGCTACTCTTCGTTGCAGTGCGTGGGCTTCTCATTGCGGTGGCTTCTCCTGTTGTGGAGCATGGGCTCTATGTGCTCGGGCTTCAGTAGTTGTGGTACGTGGGCTCAGTAGTTGTGGCGCACGGGCTTAGTTGCTCCACGGCATGTGGGATCTTCCTGGACCAGGGCTCGAACCTGTGTCCCCTGCATTGGCAGGTGGACTCCTAACCACTGCGCCACCAGGGAAGCCCATGTGGCCTTTTAATTGGGTACAGTTATAAGTAACATTTGTCTCCAGCGCTTCACAATTATAAGTTAATAATAACAACCCATTAGAAATTACTGTGTTGTAAGCCCCAGCTCCTTTGGGCATCTTAATAAAATTGATAATTAAAACCATAATTTACAGTAAATGGGGACACTGCCCAAGTAAATCCACAATTTGGGGAAAATTTAAAAACTCAAACCAGAAGGAACCTTCCAAGCGCTGGAGAGAGAAATGGCCTCGTTCTTAGCTCCGACTTCAGCGGGAACTTTGTTGGTATCTTTGGGGCCTGGCTTCCCACCTTGATGTTCTGTGTGCCTGGGGATTCTGTGACTCCGCCCCCATCTGTCCGACCTGCCTGTGAGTCTCACTGGGTGTGGCCACTGTTCTATCCCCTTCCATCACCAGGCCCAAACCCACCACCCATCCCCGGATTGCCTGTCTGGGTAAACCAATTGCCAACCTCACCCATGGCACGGATGGCATCCCTGGAGACCTTGGATAGTGCCTCAGACTTAGATTCAGGCTTTCTGCTTCCCAGTGGTTTTCTAATTTTCCCCTTAGCTGTTCAGCATAAGAAGGTATCTCATCCCTGCTGGCTGTTTACAAGGCTTCAGTATCTTCAGGCAGTTGATCTTCTGCATGACCACCAGAGGTATCTTAAATGGCTTAAATAACAACAACAATAGTAACAACACTAATAATGATAATTCATAGTGCTACTCTGTGCCTAAATCCTTGCCGGTCTTTGATCTTGTTTTGCCGTGCACCCAGTCTCTTTTTCGCTTGACCGGTTCATTTTTATGCCCTTTGGTCCCAAAGTCGTTCTAGGTCCAGAGTTCCTGTGACCACTCAGGGACATTTGGGAAATGCAGGGTAGGTGGGAAAAGGAACTGGTACCACAGACCCAAATCCCTGCAGGTCCCTGCATCATTACCATTGTATTTTCCTGTGCAAAGCTGAGCACTGCTGCCATTTCTACCAGGCGTTGGTAGCATCCTGGCCTCCTTGTGCTTGACAGAGTGGGGTTTGACACGCCTTAAAAAAAAATCTCAAGCAGATCGGTGTGAAGGCTTCTTTGAGATATGGCAGATCACACGTGAGGATTCTGATTGAGGCAGTTTCGTGGTCAGGCTTGAGCCATTGTCTCTTGCAGGGATCTTGCCCCCTTACGATGTGCGTCTGAGCATCAGATGCCCACAGTAGCCTGGCAGGTGACGCCAGCATCGGGGGTGGTGACCGTGGCCAAAAGGAGAGCCTAAAGCCCATGTCTAGCCTGCAGGGGCTCCTCAGACCGCCTGCTGGTCACCAAGTGGAATTGGGAGCCCAGTATGTTCCAGTTGTAAGCTTTTACAGAGAAATTGACATCTAATCCAACTTCTCTGGAGTTTGGATATATAATTGCCCCAGGTTTTTAATGCTGGCAAGTAATTTGTACTAGGAAGGAAGGGGGAATAAAAGGATGCAAGAGAGGGCAGGACGGAGAGAGAAAAAGGGAGGAGGGAGGCAAAATGTGGGCCAAAGGAAACAAGTCTGTGGGCTTGATTTACGCTGTGATTACCAGTGTGTAACCTCTATACTAGACACGGAAACCTAGTGTAAGATAAGCAGGCATTTAATATTTTTTTGGTATGTTTTCCCTTTTCTGGTACTTTAATGTTTGTATGCAAAGCTTGAAACCCAAGTCAGGGAAATATTAAATCTCCACAGCCACTTGGTTTTCCTGATCGGATCAGACGTAACAAGTGCTGGAAAACCGATGATGCCCATTGTTTTAAAACGTCTTCCATTATTTTCTTTATATTAGTAGTTTTTTTTTTTTTTTTTTTTTTTTTCTTACGGGGGCCTCTCACTGCTGTGGCCTCTCCCGTTGCGGAGCACAGGCTCCGGCCGCGCAGGCTCAGCGGCCATGGCTCACGGGCCCAGCCGCTCCGCGGCACGTGGGATCTTCCCGGACCGGGGCACGAACCCATGTCCCCTGCATCGGCAGGCGGACTCTCAACCACTGCGCCACCAGGGAAGCCCGTATATTATTAGTTTTAAATATTCCTCTGGACACACTCTTGCCACCTCCATGCAGTTAAGCTGGTTCAATTTAAACATTGTCATAAAGTTAATTTTTTATAAGATGAATCAGGTTATTAAATTTAGTAAACCATTGCCTTCATTATTTTGTGCAAACTTTGGCACTGTGCAGCATTGGCTTAGCACTACTACATTTAGCTAATTAAACTGGTCATCAGCTGCATTATTATGGGAGTGAGGGATGCTATTCTCACGGGCTTTTCCTGGATTTTAGCAGTAGGTAGCATTATTAAACTTTTTTTTTTAATTTATAAAACTCCACACTCAAGAGATATGGTTTACTATAAAAGTGTTACTGTCCTTCATGTTAAACCATCATCTTTTGAAATATCCCTGCTTTGTGTTGCTCCAAAGGCAGTTGTACAGGGTAAGAAGACGGAGTTGTCCGTTGCAGCTTTTAAAAGTAGACTAGCAATATGTAACACATGGCTTAGATAAAGGAAGATAGATGTAAAACTCAGAGTGTAATTTTACACGACACAGGGACAGATGGTTTAACCATAGCTACAGTCAGGAATTATCTAAAGGAGAGAGGGTGCAGAGTGGTGCCTGCAGCCTGTTGCCGCCATAGTGTCAGATGTGCTCTTTTTGGTAATAAAAAGTCTTTTGCCATAGGTTATTTTGTCAAGTGAGATGGCGTGACTTAACAAGTTTGTCTGGGAAAATAAATTTTGATAGCAAAGCGGCATGCCCTTTTCCCTCACAGATTCCTAGGTAGTGTCATTCAAAACTGTAGTGAGCAGTATCTTTGCAGGATTCCAGTATTTATTCATTGTTTAAAAGGAAGTTAGAGGGCCATCAGTACTGTTTGAAACAACTTGGGTTGTTTTAAAACAGTCTGGAGGGCTTCCCTGGTGGCGCAGTGGTTGAGAGTCCGCCTGCCGATGCAGGGGACGCGGGTTCGTGCCCCGGTCCGGGAAGATCCCACGTGCCGCAGAGCGGCTGGGCCCGTGAGCCATGGCCGCTGAGCCTTCGTGTCCGGAGCCTGTGCTCCGCAATGGGAGAGGCCACAACAGTGAGAGGCCCGTGTACGGCAAAAAAAAAAAAAAAGTCCAGAACTGTAGCCTGTTAGCAACCTGTAAGGACATTCATTTCTTGGCAGTTATTTATTGAATCTTACTGGGGCGTTAGTGCTATGGGCCATAGAGATGAAAAAAGCACAGATTCTAAGGAGTTTACGGTTGTCCTGGTAAATTAGATAAATAAAGCCCTGGGGCCTGCCTGGACCTGTGTTGAATTGATGCTTCTTCAGTCCATTAAAAATATGTTTGCTAATGAATGACGAGGCATTGCATCCACCATCTATCCCCACTCCCCTGTGTGACTTTTTTTTTTTTTTTTTTAACACTCTTGGATGAAAATGTGATGAGAAATATGTCTGATGATTGTCCTGACCTGGAAATTTTGTAGGGACACAGAGTCCATCATTTTCAACAAGATCCGGGTGTGAAAAGTCCTGTGATTGCAAGTGAAGTCGTTCTTGGCCACTTCATGCTATACCTCCATATGGCTGTCAGCATTTCATTAGCTTGATTGATGTAGCACATCAGTCAGCAAGATTTTGTCCCATGCCCGCACCCATCCAGTTTTGGAACAGCTGGGCTACAAAACCTGTTGTTGTACTTCTCTCTCTTTCCCCAAATGATCTGGGTGCCTCTTGCTCACTGGGGATAAGGGGTGAAATTGGCATCATGGATCCAAATGAGTAAATTTCAGGTTGTTGTTTCTTGCCTTGAAGATACAGCTCCCAGCACCTTTTAGTACAGACACCAAAGAGGAGGCAAACAGATTTAGATGTGCAGTATTTCAGATTTGAAATTTTTTGTGTAATTACTTTAACCTCAGAGTCAAGTATAGAAGGTAATCCTTAGATAATGGTAAGTGAATATCTTGGGATATAGTGCTCAGCATAATCAAAGTTCAAGTGTGTTCTTAAGCCAGTACTCAGACAAATGGAGCGGTAGATCTTGTAGCTAATTTCTTTAGATTCTGGTTGGTGTTAAAACCAGTTAGCTCATGGCTTGCTGTTGGGAGCAGACCTAGGAGAGAGTTTTTTTCAGTCATGATGGCTGTACTATATTTGCTAGTTCATATAAATCAGGACTTTGCACTGAACTGGATTTTGGAAAGGATTGGGAACTAACATTTGTTTTCCCACCTACTGTGTTTATATTAGGTTCCTAGTGTATGTTTACTATTCACTCCCCATTTTAAGAAAAATGACTGAGTTTCTGATGGGTTAAAGGCACAGCCTTAGGTCTGATAGCTTATAAATAGCTGGAGCTGGGTCAACACATATGTGTCAAACTCCTGAGTTTGAGTTTTCCACTATGCTGTGCTGGCTTCCCTTGAGAACTAGTTTATATAAATAGACTGGCCTCCATGAAGATTAGATATATGGAAGTGATATGAATGCATGACCTTTGCTTGACTCTTTCACATGGCAGTCTCAGTAAGATAATGATTCTCTGATTGTTCATACATATTAACATTATCTTGGAAGCAGTAATCTCTGATCATTTGACATGGCTTTGGCTGAATTACATTGCTACCTTCTCTAGTAGAATTGATTGCTTTGTTGGTACAGCGTACTCTGTAGGATTTTCCACATAGCTTACAAGATGTGGTATTTTACACTTTAGAACAATGGGGTGATGTTCAAGCTCTGAAATGAGATCCTCCTCTCCCCTCCCCTCCCCTCCCCTCCCTTACCCTCTCCTTTCTCTTTTCACATCAGTAATGTCTACGAGTTCTAGTTGCTCCCCATTTTTGCCAACATTTGGTGTGGTCATTATTATTATTTTTAATTTCTAAAAAAATTTTAGCCATTGTAGTAGTAGGTATGCAGTATTATCTCACTGTATCTTTAATTTGCATTTCCCTAATGACTAATGAGTTCAAGTCTTATAAAATAGTTGAGTTTTTCTTCTTTTTCTATTCTGTGGAAGAGTTGGTGTAAGGTTGGCGTTTTTATTTTCTTAAACGTTTGGTAGACTTTACTGTTCAAGACAAATGGATCCACAGTTTTCATTTTGAGAATTTTCTTTAAAAATATACATTTTTTTCAATTCTTTCTCTCCTTGCAGCAATTTTTAAGTGGTGTGTTTCTGGGAATTTGTCTTTTTCAACTATATCTTAAATTTATTGGTGTAAAGTTGTTCATCATATCTTTTTATTTTTGCTTAAAAAATTTTTTTTTTAATTTGAAAATTTTTGGCTGCGTTGGGTCTCTGTTGTTGCATGCGGGCTTTCTCTAGTTGCGGTGAGCAGGGACTACTCTTTGTTGTGGTGCGCAGGCTTCTCATTGCGGTGGCTTCTCTTGTTGTGGAGCATGGGCTCTAGGCGCGCAGGCTTCAGTAGTTGTGGCATGTACGCTCAGTAGTTGTGGCACACGGGCTCAGTAGTTGTGGCTCGCGGGCTCTAGAGCGCAGGCTCAGTAGTTGTGGCGCACAGGCTTAGTTGCTCCGCAGCATGTGGGATCTTCCCGGACCAGGGCTCGAGCCCATGTCCCCTGCATTGGCGGGCGGATTCTTAACCACTGCGCCACCAGGGAAGTCCCCATCATATCTTTTTACTAGGATCTGTAGTGATGTCCTTTTGTTCTCCCCTGCTATCTGCCATTTGTGTGCTCACTTGTACACTCAAGTGTGTGTCCTGGTGCTCGCTTGCACACGCTCTCTCTCTGTCTCTCTCACTAGCCCTTTTTCAGTTTTATTACATTTTTCAAGGAAATGACTTTTGGGTCCTTTGTTCCTCTGTATTTTATGTTTGTTTTAATTTTGTGTCTTTATTTTCATTGCCTTCCTTCTGCTTTCTTTAGGTAATTAGCTGCTTTAAAATTTTTCTTACTTAATAGATGCTGAGCTCATTTTCTGTTCTAATATATGTATTTAGGGCTGTAGATTGGCCTTCATCCATGGCTTTACCTGTGTTCTGTAAGTTTTGATATGTAGAATTTTTGTAATAATTCAGTTTAAAATATTTTCTGATTTTCATTGTAATTTTTGGAGTCACAGTTTCTTATTTAGAAATGTGTTGCTTAGTTTCCAGATAAGGGAGTTTTCTAGGATCTTGTGTCGAGGTCTGATTTTATTCTGCTGTGGTCAAGGCCATGCTTTACAATTTTAATCTTTTGAAATTGGTTGAGACTTCTGGCCATGCACATGTTCAATTTTGGTAAATACTCTTTAAGTACTTGAATATACGTTTGCAGTTGTGTTCAGTGTTTAAGCATATTCAGTTATTTCCAGTTGATCAGTTACTTTCAGATCTTCTATTCTTTCCTGTTTATCGACATTTTTATGTTACTGATAGGTTAAAATCTTCCACTCTGATTATGAACTTCTCTATTTCTCCACTTAATCCTGTGAACTTTTGACATGTGTGTATGTGTATAAATTTAGAATTGTCACATATTCCTTATGGATTAGAACTTACCATTATGAAATATTCAGTTTTTTCTCTTATAATACTTCTTTTGGTTCATCTTTACATGGTATATCTTTTCCCATTCTTTTAATTTTCTTTATCCTTATGTTTAAGGGTATAAAACATAACATACTCACTTCTGTAAGGAGCATATTGTATATGTGTTTTGTTCAGTCTGACAGTCTTTGTCTTTTGATTGCAATTTTTAGTCCACTTTAATGTAATTACAGATATATTTGGGGTTAAATATACCACTTTATTATTGGCTTTCTATTTATCTAACTTGTTTTACATTCCTTGTTCTTCTTGCCTTTTTTTAAAAAATTATTCTTCTTCCCCTTTGTATTAACTGGTTAAATTTGTATTATTTTACTGTTCTCTCAGTGGTAATTGGAGGCATTACATCTCTCAGCAGTAATTTTAGAGATTATATTTTTGACTTATTAAGGTCTCATACAGATTAGTATTTTATCACTTCCTGGACAATGCAAGGGTCTTAGAATATTTTAATACCAAGTACTTTCCTCCTAGGTTATATGTCATTATTATCAGTATAGTAATGCTCACTAGGTATTGTAAAATTTACAAACTAATACTATTATCATTTAGATTTTTTCATCTGTTTACCCTTTATGTTACTCTGTCATTTTCCGCATCTCGAGATTTCTATCTAGGGTCATTTTCCTCCTATCTGAAGAGCATTCTTTAGTATTTCCTCTAGTGTAGACATGCTGGTGATATATTCCCTCAGCTTTTGTTTGTTAAAAATTTTGTTCACCTTTTTTTTTGAAGGGTGTTTTCACTGGGTATAGAAGCACCAAATGCTGGCTCACCTCTCTTGGCTTTTCAGCTTTTCCAGATGTTGGCCCCCCAAATTCTCAAGCATAGTGTTCCTCTGATGCCTTCAGAGAGGGTGTGTGTGTGTGTGTGTGTGTGTGTGTGTGTGTTGTTTTGTCCAGCTTTTCTAATTGTTCTTAGTGGGAGGGTGGGTCTAGGAAACCTAGTTGCCATCGCTGGAAGCAGAAGTGCTGGAAATAGTGCAGAGCACATTGTCAGGAACTTAACAAATGTTGTTGTTTTACTTTCCAGGTTTACTTTCCAGTGTTCTCTTATTAGACTGTAAACTCTTGGAGGGCAGTGACCATGTCTAAATATTTATGTATCCTTACTCTTTATACTGATCACACGATTTGGTTGTTATTAAGCAGTGGTTCAAAGGCTGGCTATGCCGCGAGCTCTTCTGTGGCTTGGCCTTCACCTTTGAAATCACTTGGTTCCTGGGGCAGCTTTGCTCAACCTCAACCCTGTAGATATTTGAGCCAGATGATTCTTTGCTGAGGGGGCTGTCCTGTGCATTGTAGGATATTTTGTAGCATGCCTGGCCTTTACCCGCTAGATACCAGTAGCACGCCACCTCAAACTGTGACTACTGAAAAAACGTCTCAAGTTATTTGCAAATATCTTCTAGCGGGCACAGTCGAGTCTGGTCGAGAACCACTAGGGTAATGCGTTTGGCACTCAATAAAGGCCATTCAGTATGGCTCAGTGCTTTGCATTTGTGTTTTCTAAATTTGATTTTCCTTTAAACCGTAGGGTTTGAAACCGCCAAAACTTTCGCCCTCCATGGTGCACATGTGATCCTGGCCTGCAGGAACATGACAAGAGCCAATGAAGCCGTGTCACGCATTTTAGGAGAATGGGTAAGTGAGTGCTTGATTTTTTTTAAAATAAATTTATTTATTTATTTATTTTTGGCTGCATTGGGTCTTTGTTGCTGCGTGCGGGCTTTGTCTAGTTGCGCTGAGCGGGGGTTACTCTTCATTGCTGCGTGCGGGCTTCTCATTGCGGTGGCTTCTCTTGCTGCGGAGCACGGTCTCTAGGCACACGGGCTTCAGTAGTTGTGGCACATGGGCTCAGTAGTTGTGGTGCGTGGCTCGCAGGCTGTAGAGCGCAGGCTCAGTGGTTTTGGCGCACGGGCTTAGTTGCTCCGCGGCATGTGTGATCTTTCCGGACCAGGGATCTAACCCGTGTCCCCTGCATTGGCAGGTGGATTCTTAACCACTGCGCCCCCAGGAAGTCCTGATGTTTTTAATTGTCAAATATACATGCTGGGATAAACACATGGAGGTTTTAGTACAGTTCATAAAGTTTATTGCTCTTGGAATAATGTTTTCTTTATTTTTAAAGTCATATTCACTTTATTTTATGAATGAAAGGACAAGCAAGCCCTTTCATAGTTTGTTTATAGTTCATTGTCAGTGTCATCTGCTTTATTAGTCAGAGGTTTGAGAATGTTTACTCATTCAGCTCATTTATTAAGAAAAACAAAATGTGGTTGACGCCCGTGGATGCAACTAAGAGGTTATTTACGGGTTTTAGGATGACAAAGTAGCCAGCTTTAACCCTGTCTCTGGTTCTTCCTTTTTGCTTTTCTCTCTCTGTGCGGATGTTGGCGTTGATATGCCTGTGCACAAACATTCATTGAGGGCCTGCGGTGCTGTTGGGGTTAAGGGTAATAGCGTCGAATAAAACACAGTACCTGCACTCATAGGCTTCTAGGTAGGAGAAACAGACCCTAAAGGGATAATTAAGTTTAATATTTAATGTAATGTCAGGTTATAAATGCAGTGCAGGACAGTAGAGCAGAGTGAGGGGCCAGGAGTTGACAGCGTGGATTATTTCAGATTGGGTGGCCAGCCGGGACCTCTCTAAAGTTGTGACATTTGATCCAGGGTCTGAAGGTAGTAAAATGGTAAGCTGTGCAGAAGTCAGGGGGAATACTTCCTACACACATGCAATGGAGGTAGGGGCGTGCCCGGAGGATTCTAGGATCAGCAGGGACGCTAGCGTGGCTGGAGGGCAGTGAAGCGGGAGGAGGTTGCCAAGGGACTCTGAGTCAGTGGTGACATGAGAGGGTTTGAGCCAGAGTGACACAGGTTGGTTGATTTTTTTAACACGTCACTGGGCTTTGGAGTGATGTCCAGACTGCATTCATTCATTCCCGTATTTGTGAAGTGCCCCACTGTCAGAGGCACTGGGCGTCCGGTGTTAAGGAAAAACAGGTGTTGCCACTGTTCTTGTAGAGCTTTCAGCTGAGGGTGGAAGACAGCTCAATCCAAAGAAAGGCAAACATCAGTGTAAACTTGAAATGATGGAAAGTGGCACGAAAAAAGGATGTGGCGCTCCAGAGTGGTGAGTAATGCCAGGGAGGCGGAGGACACTTGGGAGTCCCCAGGAAGAGGTGACTGAGCCGAGATCTCAAGAAGGATCAGGGGAAGGTGGGAGAAGGGTCAAACCGGGCAGACGGGGTGGCCTGTGCAGTGGCCCTGGGGCGGGGGTGGGAGTGGGGTGAGGGGGAGACAGTCAGGTGCCTGGAGCAGAGCATGAACGGGTTGGATAATACTTGCCAAGACTGTCTTCATTCTCTGAAAAGCGTGGAAGATTTCTTGCCATTCGAAGAAATACACCATGGTCTGTTTAAGAGAATGTCCAGTGTTCTGGACTGAGAAGTTATGAAAGTCAAGAAAAGGGAGATTTATTTCTGTTTTTTCAAGCAGAATTTCAAGTTCAGTATATTTCAAGTGAACTCTTGTCGTGATCTCACTGGATTCATTATTTTGAGTTAAATTAAAAAGAAAAAAAAAGAAAACAGGGCCCGCTTTTTTCCAGTTATCTTAGCATCTTTCTAACTCCAAAGTTAAAAAATACAATAACCTCCACTAGGTGGTATAGAGCAATCTTCAGAGATGTGCAGAGAGCGAATGGTAATACATGCATATGGTTTGAATCTTCATAAAGTGCGTAAAACGAAAAGTGAAAGTCCTCTGCAGTTCTTCTCTTGGGAGGTAAATATCACTAACTGTTTCTTGCATGTTCTTCCAGAAAAAGGTTGTGCATACTACGCAACACACCTACATACTGTTACGTACCTTGATTTTTTTTCACTTACTACTAGAGGAGGGTTTTTTTCTTAGCAGTGCATAGAGGTCATCCTCATTGCTTTTAGCTGCTGTATGATACTCCATCACGTGTTTATGCTGTCATTATTTAACCAGGCTCCCTTTTTGGTGGACATGGAGGTTGTTGTCATTGTTCTGCTCTTCCAAGTGATGCTCTCTTAAAGTTCAGTCTCTCTCACATTTTCATCCCAAATTGACTCTAATCTCTGCTGCAGTGAGCGTTCTTGATACATGCTTTTGTGAATACACCGTAGGGCAGAATTTTCGCAGTGGACCCATTGATTCAAAGGGCAGATGGACTTAAAGCTTGGGTAGCCGTTTCCAGTTTTCATCTAGTAAGTTGGGCCAATTTCTGCCTCCACCGAAAATGTTAGAACGGTACCTGGGATCGAGCAGCAGGGAGTATCAAACTCGTAAAATTTTGCCCATGTGACATCATATTTAGACAAAAAAAATCAAATTCCAGTGTCAGAACCATCTTGTACAATGTGATACTAATGTTTAAACCAGACTTGGAAGATAATGCTCAAACCCAGTTATCTAAGCATTTTAAAAGTTGTCTTCCTTTCCCGTCATATATGAGGACAGATTCATCTGGATTTATCCCATTATCACTCTTGTTTGATGCGTAGGGGCAGAAATTTTTGGATCTGCCCTCATTAACTGTGGGACTTTGGAAAGTCTCTTGATCCATTTGGTGCCTCCGTTTCCTCGTCTCTAAAAGAGAAGGTTGAACAGGATGATCTCAAAGACCCGCCATTTAGTTCTTCTTTCTTGCTTTCTAAGCCATAACTGGGTCCCTGTGAGTCAGTGTCAGAAGCCCGCATTTATCATTGTGTAGATACATTCTCGCGTAGAGTAACTTGAGGACGACCAGCAAACAACTCCCCCACAGGAAGAATTATCCAAAAATATTCGCTGTCAGGGATGTGAATAGAGGAAATAGGAAAGAAAACCAAACTTACACTCACATGGAATTTCAAATGTTCACATTAGATTTTAGAGGTTGTAGACTGAAGAAACTCAGCCCTTTTATCGTCTCTCGTCTGTTCACTTGTTCTCTGTGAACCCCATTGGACCACATTCCTTACTCCCCCTAGATTCTGATGATGGAAGCTCCAATTTAGCACCAAAAGCCGTCATTACCATTTCGCCTCATTGCACCGTTACCAGAGTACAGAGTGTGTGAGAAGCTGCCTCAGCGACCTGCGTGGAGCCGCCTCCCCGTGACCTGTCCCCATGTCCCCACCCTGGGTCTGTGCTACTTGGTTTCCTCCAGGCCTTTCCTTACCTGGTCTCTGCATAGGGATTTTGTCTGGCACGTTAGTAGATGCCACCTTCTTGTGTTTCTCGAGGTCCGTACTTTATCTGGCATGAATCACATCACAAACAGAGCCTGGAAGGTACTGCAACACAGTGGCGCCGTGCCGGAGATTCTCACAATGATCCAAAGTTTTTTGTTGCAGCAAAAGCTCCCTCCGAGGTCTTTGGGCATTTAGCTTAGCATTGGCTCACACGTGCTGAGGCTCTGGGAATGGAGTTCCTCCCTGCCTGGTGTTTCTCTTCTGGCCCTGCCCAAATCGCTGCATCCCTGACACTCATGTCTGCCTCCAAGCCAGTGGAATGTAACTCTCACGTCCACCACCCGGCATCTAACAGCCACCATTTATTGCGTCCCTGTCATGTGCCCCGTCCTGGTCAGGGCCTTTTGTATCCCTTTTATTTATTTATTTAAATTAAATTAAATTAAAGTTTTTTGTCTGTGCTGGGTCTCCGCTGCTGTGTGTGGGCTTTCTCTAGTTGTGGCGAGTGGGGGCTGCTCTTCGTTGTGGTGCGAGGGCTTCTCATTGCGGTGGCTTCTCTTGTTGCAGAGCACGGGCTCTAGGTGCGCGGGCTTCTGTAGTTGTGGATCACGGGCTCTAGAGCACAGGCTCAGTAGTCGTGGCGCACGGGCTTAGTTGCTCCGCAGCATGTGGGATCTTCCTGGACCAGTGCTCGAACCTGGGTCCCCTGCATTGGCAGGTGGATTCTTAACCTCTGTGCCACCAGGGAAGCCCCTGTGTCCCTTATTTAAGATGATGCAAAAACCTGCTTTTCCCCATTTCACAGGGGAGCCCGTGGAGGTTCAGAAAGGTGAAGGGACTCCCCCAGAGTCACACAGCTGGTGAGCGTGGAGGTGGGTCCCGGTGTGTCCATCTGGCCTCCACCCCACGGCCCAGCTTTTCTACCACGTCCAGCCTCGTGTGTGTGCGCGTTACCTGTTCCAGGCTTTGCTTTAAAAATTGCTAGATGCTATTGGAGTGATTAATGTCAGGATTAATCATATTTCTCAGAGGAAGCTGCTCTGATGTCCGTTATTTATTGTCCTAAGCAATCGCTTTTCATTCAAGATGTCCTTTATGGAGTCCTCAGGACACTTTGTGGGGGAGATCCAGCTCTTTTGTAAAATATAACTTAAATGGCACCACATTCCACATGGAATTATATTGAGAGCATATATGTAATTACTACTACTACTGATTATTTCAACGGGAAATGCTCTCCTGCTGAGATGTTTTAGATGCTCCAAAGTTAGAAATAAGAGAAGCATTGAAAACAATTAAAATTGGGTAATGTGGACAGTGCAGAAATAAACTACCCTCTTAAAGGGCCAGTCCATTTAGCATAATTAAAAAGAGAGGGAGGACGGGGGCGTCCATGAGTCCCCAGGTATATTTAAGTACAGAACCTCTGGAAATGAGGTTCCTGCCTGTGTTGTTAGCAGTAACCGTATGAGGATGTGGTTTACCTCATTCATATCCTCAAGTGGATTACTTGCTCATGTCCCTTACTTCTAAGACACATGCTTAAATTTTCTCCTGGGTATTTCAAGGACCCCAGATGGCTGGCTGAGTAGGAAGTTCGTATTCCTATTTTTGGGATGGAGTGGCTTCTCTTTTCCTTAGCAGCACTGTCTGTATGTGAGAACTCCGTGTGCGTTCTCTAAGTCTGGGACTCAGGTGTGTCTGAATCCCTGCAGTGCTGTGGCTTACTCTTTCCTAAGTACTTATTGGAGTGGGGTTTTGTCGCTCTGTTTATGGAGGTCTGGCACACCCCACACTCCATCCTGAGATCTGAAGACCTCCAAGGGGTGTTGTCTGAGAAGAACAATAGATGATTAGCTATCAGAATGCATCTTATACACAGCCACAACAAGACTCCAGCATCCCAACGGAGGGCTTTTGAAAGTGGGGCTCCCTCCTCCCTCTTACTTTATTATAGGTTCTAAATTTTGGATCTCTAAAACTTCCGGTCCTGGGGAGGAAGGAGGTTGATTAGAGCTGGAACAGGTGGGCCTGCAGTCGCCCGGGCACCTACCAGTGTGTGCGGGGAGGAAAAGGTCTGGGGCCATGGCTGGCGTGGAAGGGGGATTCAAAGAGGGCACGGGATTGTTTTAAGTGCCCAGCCTGCATCATGTGTACCAGGCCTTACTTGAGCCTGCTTATCGTGGGGTGACATGGGCAGTGTCAGAGAGCTAGCTGGCCTGTGGAGGCCGCTCGTTAGTGAATGGGGGGCCCAGGAATGTTGTGAAGCTCCAGCATCTCCTGGGGATTGAGATGACAGTGAGGTGGGCAGGGTGGGCTGGCCTGGAAGAGGGGCTGACGGCCCCCCCGCCACCGTGGAGTGATTAGGTGACCTACTCCTGATTCTCCAGAGTGCATCTTGTATCCATCCCCCTATCAGAAGGGAGGAGGGACCCAAGTATGTTGAGGTTGGCGAGAAGGCTTGGTCCCCGAGAGACTGCAAGCCCAGGCTTTCCTAACTTGTCTTTTTATTTGGCCTAGACTTCAAGTCTTCCCAGCGACTGGTTAGGATGACATACCATTGGCCAGGAGCACACAACAGGGATCCGGCTCGGCCACTCTTGTGTTTTCTTGGGTTATCTACCCGAGATTTCCAAGAGGTCTGGAAAAGGCAGGCAGTGTGGTCTTCAAGATGCCTCTTGGGCACGTGTCTTTTGGGGAGGCAAGTCATCTCCAGTTGATAAACATGGCTCTAAAATATGGTGCATTATATTGGCAAAGATTAGAAGCAGATACACTCTGTGACCTTGGGCAAGTTTCTTTTCTAAACCTTAGTTTCTTCATCTGTAAGATCTAAATACTAGTATCTGTGCCAGGAGATTCAGGTACCTATGAGTATTAAGGCATTGACTGTATGTGTATTTAACACAGTGCTGGTGATAGATTCAGTGTTCAATTAAATGTTAGCTGCTGCTATTATAATTTCTTTTAAAAAATGTTTATTTGATATTGGAGTACAGTTAATTTATATTGTTGTGTTAGTTTCAGGCATACAGCAAAGTAGTTCAGTTATACATATATCCATTCTTTTTCAGATTCTTTTCCCATAGAGGTTATTACAGAATATTGAGTAGAGTTCCCTGTGCTCTACAGTAGGTCCTTGTAGGTTATCTATTTTATATACAGTCGTGTGTACATGTTAATCCCGAACTCCTAATTTATCCCTCCCCCCGCCAGCCTTTCCCCTTTGGTAACCATAAGTTTGTTTTTGAAGTCTATGAGTCCGTTTCTGTTCTGTAAATAAGTTTATTTGTATCATCTTTTTAGACTCCACGTATGAGTGATATCATATGATATTTGTCTTTCTCTGACTGACGTCATTTACTATGATAATCTCTAGACCCATCCACGTTGTTGCAAATGGCATTATTTCGGTTTTTTATTTGCAGCTGAGTCATATCCCATTGTATATAAGTACCACATCTTCTTTATCCATTTCTTTGTCAATGGACATTTAGGTTGCTTCCGTGTCTCGGCTATTGTAAACAGTGCTGCAGTGAACATTGGGGCGCATGTATCTTTTCGAATTATAGTTTCCTCCAGATACATGCCCAGGAGTGGGATTGCTGGGATTAAGTGTTCAATTAAATGTTAGCCGCTGCTATTAATAATAATTTCTTATTCATACATGAAAGTACAAAGTGATGTTTACTTTTCTTAACCTCTCCAAGTGGCTGAAAGAGGAGCTGTAAGGAGGGTGTTTATCAGCATGATTCCAATGGAGTTGCAATTAATTCTTTTTCTGTCTTCATATGTCTGGACTCCTACATTTTAATAGATGTGTATTTAGTTTGTTGATGAGTATTTTCCAGTGGAGCTTGTATTAGCCCTCAACTGTCATTTGAAAAGCCATCTTAATTATTTATGTGATTGCTTTTTCTTTTGTATTTACAAAGAAATATACTTTGCATATATTTAGGAAAGATGATTGAGGGATCAGTCATCAGGAACAGCAAGCAGTGGTTTATATCAGAAAGCAGGGAGACGAGGGGTACGAGGAAAGATTGATTAGTCAGAGGTAATGGAATATGCATATGTTAGCGAGAGAAGAGCGCATGCTCAGCTCATTGTGGCCACACGGTTTGATACTGGAGAGAGTGAAGTGTTGTAATTATCTTAGCTTTCAATAGCGTTGATACTGGGTCTATTTATCTAGTTGGAGTGAAGCCATGTGGAAAGGTGACAGTATCATGTCATATTGCAGCCTCATTGATAAGCATCGGAAGTAGTGATTTCACTGTTATTTCCAGGTATGGAGTACTTGGTACCAGCCAACGTATTAGGCACGTGGGTTCCAACCCTTTGCTCTGCCTTTTTTTTTTTGCGGTACGCGGGCCTCTCACTGTTGTGGCCTCTCCCGTTGCGGAGCACGGGCTCCGGACGCGCAGGCTCAGCGGCCATGGCTCACGGGCCCAGCCGCTCTGCGGCATGTGGGATCTTCCCGGACCGGGGCACGAACCCGTGTCCCCTGCATCGGCAGGCGGACTCTCAACCGCTGCGCCACCAGGGAAGCCCTGCTCTGCTTTTAATAGATACCGACAACCAGTTTTCATGACGTGATATTAAGGAGTGACGGGGAGGACGCTGAGTAAAAAATTGCTTGCACTTTTAAGAACCACTGGAGAAATCCAGCTGCTTTCATGCTCTCTCCAATCCACTCAGTGACTTTACAATCCTGTATGTCTTTGGTGTTTGTAGGCATTTCCCCCATTCTCCTTTGATAATAGGAGCTTAAATCCCATAATTTGCCTTTGCAGATCCAAGGCCTTAGGTGCGATGCCTTCTTTTATGTGATATGTGTGTGTGTGTGTGTGTGTGTTGGCGGGGCGGGGGCGGGGAGGCATGCAGTGCATGGGGTGGGTGATCTAGGAGCCTGATGCCTGTCTAAGCAGGTGACTTGGCTTGGAAAAGCTGATCGTTATTCAACGCATCACAAGTTGTAAGGCTCATCCCCATTGTTTTGAATGATCTCTAGCTAAACAAAAATATAAAAACTATTAATATTATTAACAGTTATGGATTATTGGGAAAAGTTCATCCCACATCAGCCATTAGATTCGTTCCTCATTTCTTTGCCTTAAAAATTGTTTTTATGTATAGTATTGGATTTTCAATAAGTAAAGTATGGTATAAACAAGTTGGCGAACCAGCAAGAACTATATAAACCACTTGCTTTAATCAATAAGCGAGCGAGCGTGCACATACACACACACGCACATACACACACGCCTGAAGGGTCTAGAGTTCTCTCTTGGGACATTTTTGTTTACAAAATGTCATCTTACTATCATCACCCGCAGGTGGGGTTGGATATTCATAGCTGTCTGTACTAGGCACTCTGCTTAGCACTTAGCAGTAAAATATTTATGTCATGTGTTAAACCCATCTTGCAGATGAGGCATTAGGGGCTGGAAGAGGGGGAGAGCCTTGCCTGAGCTTACACAGCTGCATGGTAGATCCAAGATTTGAAGCCATATCTCCTGACCCCAACGCCATCTTGTTACCCAATCCAAAATTACTGGTGTGTGTTGTGTTGGAGGGCTGGCCTTTCTTATTCAAGGACTTAGCCAAAGATTGTCTTCGTAGGGATTTGCGTGTTTCTCTGTTCATTATGTAAGGGTCCCTGTGGTTACCTAGGGAAGAGGGCTTCCCAGGTGGCTTCTTGTAACCCGATGGAGTTGATGAAACCTCCCCTCCCCCAAGGAAGCTCTTCCCAGACTTCCATTTCAAGTGCTATGTAGTGTATATGTACTCTTGCACTGAAGCTGCCTCTTTGACCTTCCTCTTCATAGGCTCCGGAAAGGTTCTTTATCAGATAATAAATTATTCATTCCTCTCATAGACATAATTGGTTGCTAAAATATTCTGAGTTTCCTCTGACTCCAGAATGCCTAAAACTTGTGATTGGTCCTTCTCCTCTAAGTTTTGCATTTCATTTCTCATTCTGAAAATTTTGCATTGACTTAATCTCGCCTGTTATTCATTGTCTTTGATCACCGTCTTCGTGTCTTCTTTTTGTCTGTGTTTTGGTTTTTTTCACTCAGTCTTGAACTGAATATTTCATACTTTATATCCACTGTAACCTTCGCATAACGAGGGCTGTGATTTACTGCTGAGTTTTAAAGAGTGAAAGTCAAGCATACATGGGTAGCTCCAAACCATCACTCCCAATCATGTGAAACTCAATGCAGATGCATTCTTTCATTAATATGGGGCCCCCTGAGTTCTTGTTAAACAGTTTTGACGTGCTTGGAAGAGATGGATTTCATCTTCAGATGGTGTTCAGCCAGTGGTCGAAGGTTCTGCTTCTGGCCACTAGGCATTTAGGGTCCATTATTTAAGCGGGAAAAAGTATGCTTGAGATTGTTTTTCATATTTATTATGGGGGCATTTACAGAGAGTCTCAGACGTAGCAGTTGTTAGATTAAGCAGAGAGGAGAAGCAGTCCTTGTGCCAACAACATCTTCCAGGCAAGGACAAATAGAGAGAGAGCCGTAAACGAGGCAGCCAGTCTCAGGATGGGGCAGCTCACGCTACAAAAGGTTAAGGTTTATTTTAAGCATATATTTAAAATAGACTAAGCTTTAATTTATAGGCAGGCAGCCCAGAGGAGTAGAGGGAGCCCCAGCCCTAGAGTCACACAGACCTGGGATTGAATCCTGTGCTCACTGGGTATCTCTGGGCACATTTGGTTATGTCTTTGAACCTTGGTTTATTTACCTGCAGCATGGAAATGGTGCTGACAGTGGCCCTCAGCGTTCATCAGGTTGAACTGAAGTAACGAATATACTCTCTTGTACAGAGCCCGGCACGTAGTAAAGACTCAGAAAAAAAAAAAAAAAAATTGGTAGTTTCAGGAGAGGGTTAGTTGTTCAACACAGATCCCTAAATTAGACAAATACTCTCAGAAATCTTGTGGGAAAATGTGTTTCCTCTTATACCTTTTTTTAAAATATATATAAATGATCAGAGTCCCAGGAAACAGCCGAGCCTCTCTCCATCTTCCCATCAATGTGTCAGGTAATACTGAGATGAGCCGAGGTGAGGAACCGGGGGCTCCTTCCGTCCCTAGGGCGTGAGGGCAGGGTGGGGAGGTGGCTGTCTGTATCCCCGGAGCCCACGTCCTGGTGCGGAGCTGGCTGGGGTCCGCAGAGGCCGTGGTTAGTGCCAGAGAGACGTGGGGCTGGCAGAACCAACTCTGTGTACCTGGGGCGCTCACCTGGAACTAGCCCCTGCCCCTTAGCCAGCTGGGGGGTGCAGATGTGACTGATTTTGAAGACCTTAGAAGTGCTGTGGTAGTTTTAAAATCTGTCCACGCATTCTTTGCTACGCCTCCCTTTCGGAGGCGGAGCCTGATTCTCATCCCCTCAAGCGTGGGCTCGTCTTAGTGACTCAGTCTTCACGAATAGAAGGTGGCTGAATTGACAGAGTATGACTTCCAGGAAGGGTCTTCAAAGGCCGGTGGCTTCCTCCTTGCTTGCTGTCCTGGATCACTCACTGCGCAGAAGCCAGCTGCCATGCTGGGAGGATGCTCAGGCGTCCCTGAGGGGAGCCCGTGTGATAAGGAACCGAGCCCCATGCGACAAGCCTCTCGAGTGAGCCCTCCTAGACTCCTCTGAGCTCGTCAAGCCTGCAGGTGACTGCGGCTGGCAGATCAGTGGCACCCTCATCAGAGATCTCGAGTCAGAGCCATCCCAATTCCTGACCTATAGAATCTTACTGAAAAACCAAATGCTTACTGTCTTAAGCCACTGCACTTTGGGGAGAGGGGTGACATAGCATTGGGTAACAAACACAGGGGTCATGGCCTCAGGGGAGAAGGATCTCAGACAGAAACTGGACAGTAAGTTCCAAGGACAAGGCGTGAGGACTCACCCAGCGATTGCCTCTTAAATGCAGGGAATCCTAAGTTCTTAGGGTGGCGTCAACCATCCAGGTCCCCGTGCAGACCAGTTAAACAGCATCCCTGAACAGAGCTCACCCGGCATTCACTTACACTCTTCCAGGGATGGGTAAGCTCCTCCCTTCCAAGACAGCCCATCCTATTTCTGTGCACCTCTTAATTAGAAAGTTCTCCCTTATACCGAAGCGAGAATCTTCCTCCAAGCGTCTTCCACCCACTGGCCCTGATTCTGCCTTCCGAGTTCCACTGGGCTGCCTTCTCATCAGAACCTGCCTAACACTCACATCCCTCAAATTTCCTAAATAATAAATCCAAAGTTATTGAAGGCATCAGGTTACTAAAAGTTGGCAGTGAGGCTGGCCCCTCATTTCTTTGCAACCTGTGTCCCTCTTTTATTATTGGAGTTTGGGATGCACATGGTAAGGCTTTAGCAGCTGGGGAGAATCCTGTCTGCTTTGGTCCCCTTCAGCAGGTACCAGATGCAGAGCCTGGACCCACTGGGCCTTCCCTGGAGTTAAGGCATCAGTGCAAACAAAGTGCAGAGTCTCCTTTTAAATGACTGAAGAACACTGCCCTCATTTACCTGGCAGTTCTCACATTCTAATTGTTTCAGCCACAATGCGATCTGTAAACTGGGTGGCTGGAAGAAACTTCAGTGCATCTTTGTAATGGCTTTGTTGTTGTTTATTGAGAGGGACTAATTAACTTTGATTATTGCACTAATATTATGGCACTTTGACAGCCCTTCAGATTTATGACTCTGGGAAAATATAAACAAATGAAATGCAGGTGCTGGAGCAGAAAGAATAAGTTATTACTGAACTTTAATTACTTGGAATGTGTAGCCAGGAGAGAATTTGTTGATGAATTACAGGATGCTTGAAATCTACATCAAATTGTGAGCAATATGCAGACAAAAATGAAAAGGGGGGCTGGGAGGGTGCTGTTTTTAAGACAGGGAAGGATAGGGCACATCTGTAAAGATCTGAATGGTGTTTCATTGATTAATCCCTATTTCCAGTGGGGCAGAAATTTACACGGTGCTATTCAAAGCATGGTCCCTGACCCACACTGTCAGCATCGCCTGAGAACCTCTTAGAAATGCAAATTCTTGGGCCCCACTGCAGACCTCCTGGATCAGAAATTCTGGAGGTGGAGTCCAGCACTCTGTGTCTCACAATCCCTCCAAGAGATGCTGACTGCTGCTCTGCAATTCTCATGCTGTTTGATTTTTTTTTTTTTTTTTAAATAAAAGGGCAGGTACAGATTTTTACCTCTGTTTACCAGAATCAGGTGTTCTTACAAGCTCGTTCACCAACTAACCCAGGAATTTTTAGACTGCTTAAAAAAATTGTATAAATATTTATTAAACATCTATTGTGTGTAACGGGTGATATATGTCAGTTTAGAATATAGTAAGTCCCCTACGTACAAGTTGAGAACTTTCAAAGATGCGTAAGTTAGTTCACGTGTGTGGCGTACATTGTCACCTGCGTGCATCCTCTACAAGCGGTTGTGCTTCTGTGAAATTTACAGGACTGTATAGATACAGTAGTACAGCGTCTTTATTTCAAGCCCAGGATGTCCGGAAGCAAGCGTAAACACAGCGGTGTATAGCCGATTGTGTTAGTTGGGTACCTAGGCTACCTGTGTTGGACTTATGAACCCACTCTCGGAATGGAACTCGTTTGTGTGTAGGGGACTTAACTGTATTATCATTGCCCTCAAGGACTTGACAAGTGAGGCGATACCGCCAAACTGTAACCCGTTCTGGGACCCGGTGAGCATGGGAAGCGTGGTGGTCTTAGGACTCGCGAAAGATGCTTTTCCCACGTGCTTCAAAGCAGGATCCTTGAAGAAGGCAGTGTTGGCAGGCTGCAGTCAGCCCCGGTAGTGAGGGCACATTCCAGTGGAAGGAAGGGCACGAGCAGAGCATGGAAGCGTGTCCTGGGAGCGGCGCATAGTCAGCTTTGGCTGGAGTGGGATGCGGGTGTCTCTGGAGGCCGGAACCTGCCTTTTGAAACCAGACCATTGAAGACCTCGGATTCTGTCCTTTTAGGAGAATGGGCTTTCCTCCCTCGGTCCTGGCAGCCACTGAAGGATCCCCATGGGGGTGATGCAGTCCACACATAGCGATGCAGAAAGCCAGATGCTCAGGCTGAATCAGAGAGGGAGTGTGGAGGCCGGGAGACGCGTGAGCTGTGCTCCGGGTAAGCGGTGGTTAAAGTGGCAGCTCGGAGCTGGAAAGGCTGAGAAGGATGCTGAATGCACTTGCTTGTTTTCTGACATGTAAGTCCATGAACTGAATCCCAAAGGAGAAGGATAATCATCCCTTCCAACTTTTCCTGCTCTGAGAGCCTTTCACAGATTGTGGGGGACACGTTCCTCCATCTCAGAAACTCTGTGAAAATAGAGCAAAACATGTTTACTTACCCGCAGCCCTCTCTCAGGAGTAGGGTGACCGTTTATTCTTCAGACCAGGAAATGCGGAGAGTCACAGAGTCATAATAATTATACCAGGAGAGCAGGCATCAGCAAGGAGGGAAATTGGGACGTCTGAGCAGCCCTCTCAGGTGCGGTTACCCCAGTAACCTGAGCAGACCACCCATGGGTGTCTGGGCCTGGCTTGGCTTGATGACGAAGAGGTCAAGTCTGGCTTCTGATGGGGCAGATTGAGCCTCACACCGGCCTTCGTCCCTGTAGTTCTGGGTCGTCTCCTAATTTTTCCTTTTAAGAACTTGCTGTTTTCATTCCCACAGAAGGCCGGCCAGACTCCAGCCCAAGGTTGTCTCCATTCCTTCGAGAGTTGCAAAACTAACCGTGACTCCAGATCTTTTGTGGAGTTTCTGTTCCAGAGACCCTTCCTTTCGTGTGATTTCTCCCACCGCCCGGAAGCTTCCAGATCCCCCCTCTTATGGATAGTGCTGTGTACTTTGAGGAAAAGAAATGCATTCTTGATGTTAGGCTGAGCCAGGCCCTCCCCAGTGTGAAATCTACCCAGAATTCGTAGAACGCCGTTCAGAGCTAAACAGTGGTCATTCAGAATTGCCTTCTGTTTGGGATGGTTCACGGCTTGTCTGGTCTGTGAACGTGGACGAGGGAGAGCTGGTTAAATGTTTATTTTCAGCCCTGGGTAAATCTGCAATATTGGAGGAGATGGTGGGGCACGTGGCAGTGACGTTAGTGATCAAAGTGCTATCGCGGGCTTGCTGGCCTCCTTGCAGACCTGCCGACACAGACAGTTTTTCAGAGACATCATAGAAAAGCAGGAATAATTCTACGTTACTATAAGGCATCTGTGAAAAAAATAAAGTTCTTTTTAGTCATATATGAGCCACTGGGTTTGACATAACTCTTTTAGCCATTACTTTTAGGGGATCCTGCAAAGATATGAGCCAGTTTATGCAAGAGTGTTATAATGGAAAATTCAGACACGAATTAGTGAAGTCGTTTGTTTTTCAGAGAAAGTTTTGAATTACAGGATCACATTTGGGTAGACTGTGTTTGTAAAGCGGTAGCATTTGGGGATGGAAAAGGACTTTCTGAGATCATCCAGTTTAACTCTCCCACTTGACAGGTGGGAAAACTGAGGCCCAGAGAGGGTAACTCACCCATCCAGTGTTACTTAGGCAGTGATGCCTTTTTTTTTTTGCGGTACGCGGGCCTCTCACTGTGGTGGCCTCTCCCGTTGCGGAGCACAGGCTCCGGATGCGCAGGCTCAGCGGCCACGGCTCACGGGCCCAGCCGCTCCGCGGCATGTGGGATCTTCCCGGACCGGGGCACGAACCCGTGTCCCCTGCATCGGCAGGTGGACTCTCAACCACTGCGCCACCAGGGGAGCCCAAGTGATGCCTTCTTTTGAGACAAAGTGTCATACTGCCCATTTGCCTACTGTGGAAAAAAAATGTGTGTATGTTTTTAAAAAGGACATAGAATTGCCTGTGAGACAGGAATAGAAGCACCCAACACTTCATGCTCAATTGGGCGGCAGGTTTAATTCTCCTTCTTATTTTGATCTTGATGATGAGGATGGTGATGCTATCATAATAGTAATGGTAGTAGTATTGTGTGCCAGCCACGGTGTGGAACACTTTAAATGCCTTAATCCAGTTCATTTTTATGACAACCCCGTGAGGTAGGTAATAGTATGAATCCTATTTTCAGATGAAATGAGGCACAGAGAAGTTGAGGAACTTGTCTAAGCCCACACAGCAAATAAGCAGAAGAGATGACCTGCTGTAGGAGGACGGAAGCCTTGCCTGCTGTGTTCCTCTCGGTATTTCCCCGGTGTGTTGCACATTGCGTGGCCGTTAGGAGGGACTGAGTAAGTGTTTGTTGGGTGAATGACTGAAGGTTGACCGTTGAGCCTTGGGGCTAGAACCCGGGAGGCAGTACCCTATCACTGTGGGAAGGGATGCTTGGGTTGGTCTGCTTCTGGAAAAGCAGAAGGTACACATAAGCAGAATATTTATCTGGAGTGCTCAGCTGTGTCAGTCGATTTTCGTGTTGGTGCCGCTGAATTCCCCGCAATTCTTCAGCTACCTGCTGGCTTGTTGAAGACGGACTCGTTCATGGGACGTGGTGTGAAGCGCCTCGCGTCCCAGTCCTTTGAAAATCACTAGCCCCGGTTTGGGCCTTCTCAGTTGGCCAGCTCCCCTCGCTGTTCTGGAGAAGTGGCAGCTGGCTCACAAATCAACTTGATTTTGAAGGATGGAAAAGTGGATCAGCTGGAAAGGCACAGCCCAAGGAGTCCGTGGAAGGGCTTGTGGGTACATCCAGGAGCCTTCTGGTCTCTACTTGGAGAGTGTATGTGATCGAGAGAGAGAAGGTTGACCAGAAATCAGTAACTTCTTGTTTTTTTAAAAAATAATTGATTTAAAATTTATTTTAATTTTTATTTATTTATTTTTGGCTGCGTTGGGTCTAAGTTGTTGCATGCGGGCTTTCTCTAGTTGCGGTGAGCGGGGACTACGCTTTGTTGCTGTGTGTGGGCTTCTCATTGCGGTCGCTTCTTTTGTTGAGGAGCACGGCCCTAGGCACATGGGCTCAGTAGTTGTGGCTCGTGGGCCCTAGAGCGCAGGCTCAGTAGTTGCGGCGCACGGGCTTAGTTGCTCTGCGGCATGCGGGATCTTCCCGGGCCAGGGCTCGAACTTGTGTCCCCGCGTTGGCAGGTGGATTCTTAACCACTGGGCCACCACGGAAGTCCTAAATCAGTAACTTCCCTAAAAATTAAAGGCCTCGGGTGATGCCTTTGGAGGTAGATATAGAAACCTTCTTTTTCCTATTACTTAGGTCAGAAAACCAGCTGGGGTGGGCTTTGCTTCTAACATCCCTTTGCCTTTCGGTTAATAAGTAATTGCCCTGAAACCTGTCAAAGACAGACGCTTACTGAAAGAGAGATGAGCTGGAGAGAGAGAGAGAGAGACAGAGAAAAACAGAGCCAGAGTGGGGGTGGGGTGGAACAGACATACAGAGAAAGACACACAAACGGGAGGGGGAGGGGGAGAAGGGGGAGAGAACTAGTCTCTGGAGTGTTTTTATGGAGGTTTTTAGTGCCAGCCTCTGCACGATGGGTTTGATCACTGTTTTCAGAGTTCTCTCATCATTTCTTGCTTAGAAAGGAGGAAATTAGAAATGTTGAGCTATGATTTGTTTTAATCAGAAAGAAATTGTCTAACATAAATCTCCCCGTGAGTGCTGGAAAAGCCCTAAAGCGGCCAAGAAAAAAATATCAATACTTTGCAAAGGAGGAATGATTGTTCCAATCCGTGGCTTAATTGATTTTAAGGCTTAATGAAACGCGGACCAGAGCCTGCTACACACACTTGGTGTCTGGGATCACCAGTGAAAGCTACATGGGGAGAGGAGGAATTTGGGGTGTTTATTTGGTTCTTTGCTATTGATGTGATTTTCTAATCATGTGGGGTACCTAATACCAGATAGTAATTGTTTTTCTACGAAGAGAGTAAATTTTTTTCCCTAACACAGTAATTTATTTTAAATTACAGCTTTTTCTATTGGAAGCATTCACTTATGTTAGATTATCGTTCCCCAAGTGAAATTTCACTGATGCTGTATAATTAAATATAGATTTTTAAAAAGCGATAGAATATATTTTAAATTTATAAGCGGACAGACTGGGGTATATAAAGACTTTATTTAACAAGAGTAAATAGCCTACCTGATCAACGTGACGGCTACTGGAAAGGATTCCTTTAGCCTCAGTGTATCCTTATTCAGTGCCAGGCACCTTCTTGGGAAGGGGTGCTAAAGCATGCTAACTTAATTGGGCTAAAAGGATTGATCTGTAAGATATGTTATATGGGTGTAAGCAACAGCCTTGGGCTCTGGTCTGCTCGAGTTTGAATCCTATTTCTTCCCTTTACAAACCAGGTGCCCTTCACTTCCTGTTGCCTCAGTTTCTTCATCTGTAACATGGGAATGCTAATAGTACTGGAGTCACAAGGTTGTGAAAATTAGCTGAAGTCTTGCACATAAAGCGCTTAGGATGGTGCCTGGATATGTAGAACGGTACCCAGGTACCTAGTGTGTGCTGTACAGGATTAAAAAAAAAATTTGGGGTCCCTGTGTGGTCTGGCCCCTGCCTACCTGTCCAGGTTCATCTCCGACCATTCTCTTCCTTTTCCCAATTATACCGGCCTCATAGCTGTTCCCGAACCCTCCCGTCTCCTTCTGTCTTGTCACAGAAGACTTCCTCTGCTTGGGGTGACCTCAGCCAAGCTCGTCCACCTGATGCCTCTGTATGCAGTGAGTCTCTGCCCACTGGTGTCTTTCCCCTAGAGTTTTCCTGGACTGCTTTTCCCCCTCTCCTGCCCACCTTCCCTCCCTCCCCTCCCTTCCCTCAGCAAATTGTTAGCAGCCCCTTTCTCTGAGTGACGTGGCAGTGACAAAGAAAGCAAACGTTCCTGACTTCAGGGAGCTTAAAGTCCACGCTTTGGTTTTTAAACATGCATGCATCACAGCGCTGATCACATCACACATTGATTGTTGGCTGAAGGTCCCATTATTTAAGCAACAGACATCTGTTGGAACTTTATTACATGCCAAGCATCCCACTAGACGGTGAGCCTGTATAGGTACCTAAGATGTTGTGCTTGCCCTCAGGGAGTATAGGTGTGTTGACAGACATGTAAATTAATAATAATATCAACACTCAACTCGGAGGAGGAGGGCAGGACCTGGTTGACGGTCCAGGCTCAGTAATACTTGGGTAGGAGCAGACCCAGTACCTGTGTTTCTCATCACTGTTGGAAGGTGTTAGACCAGCTGGCTAGAAATATGAGGGCTCTTCTTTGACTCCAGCTGCCGAGTTCATGGCCGCCAGCCCAGATTTTGGAATCAGCCCGACCTAGGTAGGAATCCTGGCTCTCCACCTGCTGGCAGTGAGTATTCTCAGTCCAGGCTCTCCTCCACGTGCCTCTTCAAGCTAACTGCTTCCCTGCATAGGACGCTTGTCAAGATTAAGTGAGGTGGCAGTGCCCGGCTTGTGGCCCGCACTAGGTTCCACCCACTGGCGCTGCTCACCGCGCCGAGAGCTTCTGGAGGTTACCTCTCTGTGCCTTGCCTGTCCTGGGCTCTAGCCCATCAAGGCCTTCCTGCTTCCCCTATTCCCGCCAACAGCTCTCGTGCCCACGAGGGGCCGGCCTCCTCTGTGCCAGACAGAGCCTCGTCCGGGTATGTTTGCTCTGTGTTCAAACAGAGCTTCCTTGCTGTGGTATTGGATTCTGTGGGACAGTGACAGTTTCCAGAAACCTCTGGTCCGTGAGCCAATTTGGAGCAAATTAAACCATTCTCTGTGCCCCTCGGCTGGCATCCTAGAAGGCTGCCCAGACACTCCGGGCAGGCTTCAGCACCTTCACATCAAGGACTCCATTACGGCTCTGAAATAAAAACGTTCCCCGTTGCTCCCTGCGTGCGAAGCTGGATCGTGTGTGCTTGGCACACACCTCGGCAGGGGCCGTAACCCCGCTCCCACCCAATCGGAAGGTCCTCCTGCAGGCAGGAGCCACTTAACGTGCTCGGTGCTTCTCCCTGTGAGGATGCAAAAAAAGCAGGAGCTCTCAGGACCCCACGTGTCCAGGTGCACTTCCAGCTAGAGGTAGGGCGAGTCTTTTCAAGTGTTCAGAGAGGTTATTTCATATGCAAATTTGTGGAGCCGGGCTGGGGAGAGGCCACAGTCCTCATTCACTCCACAGTTTCTCATCTTGTCAGAGAAGCTGACCTCATAGCCCCACATTCATGTTCTCCTTAGCAAGGACCCTCCTGTAGGAACAGTCATGAATTTGGCAACTAACGATCATAAGGGTTTTAGGATTTGTGGAGAATTTATCTGTGAAAGAAAATGGATGAATTAAAAATACTAACCAGCTTAGCCAGCACCCGCATGGATGAATCACTGAGATCTTTTTTTCTTCTTCCCCCTTCATACTATAAACATATGGCATGAATTTTCTGCTCTCATTACAGATGCTGAGAGAAGGCAAAGACAAATATTTATATTACATTCATGTTTTACAGTAAAAACACTGTTTGGTTTGTTTATACAGTTCCACTGTTACAGTTTTTATGGTTGGTAATGAAACCACTGTAAAACCCAGCCTGGGTTATATAGCAGATACGATAAGGCCCAAGTACTCAGGGAGAGACCCTGGATGGAATAGTTGATGTCACGCGTAGGGAATCGACAATTGAATGATGTGTTAGGACAGGCCAAGCTAGACCGTAATAACAAACGACCTCAAAATCTCAGGGGCTTAAAACAACTGAGGTTTATTTCTCGTTCCAATGACATTTCCATCGTGAGTTGCTGGGAAGGCTGTGCTAGATTGCACCTCGCTTAGCCAACCGGAGTCGACTCGCGTCTCTGGGTGTTGTGACAGGAAGAGAAAGGCGTGCGGACCGTGCACTGCCCTTCAGACTCATGCTCAGGGTGATGCTGTCGCAGCTGCTCACGCTCCCTGGGCCAGAGCCACAGGTAACCTCTAGGTGCAGGGGGTGCACACCTGCCACGGGAGTGACAGGAGGTGGACAATTAGACTCACAGAGAGCAGCCCTCAGGACTTCCTTCTGGTTACTTCAAGGGTTTTTGTAGTTATTTAACTGATATTCTGTGTTTAATGCAACTTTGAATCATAAGGGAACAGGGAAGGCATCAGAGACCCTCCTGCCCACCACCCCCAAACTCCTTACAGCTAATGAGACTCTGTCTTCATTCTAGGATGACCTGGATAGAAAGGACCCGCCACTGTCCCCAGGAATATGTCACAGTGCAGAAAAAATTTCACATCCAGAAAACGTTTTCAAGTTGAACTGTGATTTTGGCTGTGGGGGTGTGTGTTATTTTAAAATAAGTGTATGTCTAGAAACTCATCAGTAGACGGCACTCCTTTAGATCTATTACCCTCAAGTGGTGTGCACTGCCACCATCAAGTAGGCATGAAATGCTGGAGATAACCATTCATCCAAAGGAAATAAAAAGTGTAAGTAGGAAAGCAGCTCCAAGTGACTTTTCACAGCCACTTATAGGTGGTATCTAGAGTGGAGATGTCCAGTATGGTAGCCAGGGGCCACATATGGCAATTGAGGGCTTGAAATGCACCTGGTCCAGGTTGAAATGATGTGTAAGTGTGAAATAAAATACCTTTCAGATTTTGAAGACATAGTATAAAAAGGTAAAATATTTTATTAGTGTTTTTTATATTGATTCCATGCTGAGATGATATTTTAGACACTGGGTTAAAATATTAAAGTTCATCTCACTTGTTTCTTTTTACCCTTTTTTTTTGACTTGACTACTAGAAAATTTAAATTACATGTGTGACTTTCATTAGTTTTATTGAATGGTACTGATGTAAAGGGTAAGCAACAGAGAGAGAGAGAAAAAAAAAATTTGGTGTCTTTCTCACAAATCCCTAATGGTTAGAACTCACAGTTTAACCTGAAAATTTATGTCCTTTGACTTGTTGGCATTTTCTACTTAAAATTTTTTTTTTAATTTAAAAATAATTTTGGATTCTCATAGACGTTGCAAAGACTAATACGGAGAGTTCCTGGGTACCTGACTGTCACCCAGCTTCCCCCAATAATAACATCTTATATAACCATATTAGAATGATCAAATCTAGGAAATTGACATTGGTACATAATTATAAACTAAAGAATTTATTTATATTTAACCAGTTTTTACATGTACTTGTGTGTGTGTGTGTGTGTGTGTATAGTTCTGTTAAATATAGAGGTTTGCATAAGTACCATCACAATCAGGATACCGAACTATTCTGTCACCTCCCAAGAAACACCCTTTACATTAGTTTTTATTCTTTGAGTTACTTCTTTTTTTTCAATTGAAGTATAGTTGATTTACAATGTTGTGTTAGTTTTTGGTGTACAGCAAAGTGATTCAGATATTACATGTATATTCTTTTTCATATTCTTTTCCATTATGGTTTATTACAGGATTTTGAATATAGTTCCCTGTGCTATCCAGTAGGACCTTGTTGTTCACCACTCTATATATAATAGTTTGCTGAGTTACTTCTTAATTAGGGCTGTTGCTTAGAGTAAAGCTTCAAGGCAACCTAGTAGCAAAAGGTGCTCTTGGCTTGGAGGTCCATGGATTTGTCGGTCCATCCCACCCTTAGAATGTGGCTGAGTTATCCCAAGCTTTGCACGAGGTGCTGAGCAGATGCAAAGAAGAGAAGCCTGCACTCAGGGAACTCCTGGTCTTTGGAGGGTTACAGAACTAGTTTCATTAGAAGGTGAGAAATGGCATAATAGAAATTGGTACCTTAATCTGCCAAAGAGAAGAGAATGACACAGGGTCTTTTTTCCAAGTTTCAGAACCTAAATCTCTTGTCCTTCCTTTACCTCGCTTTAAGTAGCGTCACAGTGGTTCACATCTCTTTAGAAGGCAGTTACTTCCTTACCCAGTTTGAAGGGCAAGAGGAATGCCTTCCCCTTAAACAGGTAGTTGGTATGATCCATATGAGCCAGGTGTTCTGGAAGATTTACACTGGATCTAACTCCCAGATTTTTCAGGTTTTTTTTTTTTGCGGTACGCGGACCTCTCACTGTTGTGGCCTCTCCCGTTGCAGAGCACAGGCTCCGGACGCGCAGGCTCAGCGGCCATGGCTCACGGGCCCAGCCGCTCCACGGCATGTGGGATCTTCCCGGACTGGGGCACGAACCCGCGTCCCCTGCATCGGCAGGCGGACTCTCAACCACTGCGCCACCAGGGAAGCCCCAGGTTGTTCTGTTTGTTTCTTTTTTTTTTTTTTTTTTAAGAAAGAGCCTCATAAGTTGAATTTGGTGATTTTAGAAGTAGTTAATATTTGTTGTATTGCAAAGCTTTTTTAAACAGGAGGGTTAACTAGGTATTTGTTTCTGTGGCTACTTAAAGTAGTCTTTCTTGATATTTGTGTCCCAAGATTTGTATCCGTTTCTTGTTGTTAAGGTGGAGGACAGTTTGTCATAACTTTTTTTTAAACTTCTATTGTGTCATAACTTTTAACATGCCAGGAGGCCACAGAGAAGCACCTGTCTGCCTTTTCTCCAGGCTAAAAACCCAGGGGTGTGATCAACCTCTCCTATGGCCCCTTGTGCTTTCCCACATCCTTATTAAACGTATTGTCTAGATACAGACACACTCTTCCTCAGTTTACCTTTTTCTGAAAAAAAAACCAGGAGGGTTATGTCACCAGCTGTACAGGTTATGTATCAGTGTAGCATGTTCTATGTTTTATAATGCAGGAGTATGTACACCTGCCCCCGCCCCACCCAGGATGGAAATGTATTTGCAATGCTTGTTTTCCACTTTAAGATCTGTTATGACTTTGGAAATCTTAAACAAACAAAAGGTAGCTTTGAATATAAAACCGGTGACCATTAGAGTCCCACGTGATGATGGAAAGAAACCTAATTTCTTTGAGCCTGAGTTTCCACATGTGTAAATTGAAGAGACTAATAATGATGATTATCGCGTGATTTGTTGTGTTGATATTTGAATATCTTGTATTTGGTGTAGTGTGAGGCCCATGGATGACATTCAGTAAGCTTTTTTTTGGTCCACATGATCATTGTGTAATTGTAGCAAAAATAGACAAAGCTTCTAGGACGTGGTGCTTATGGGTACTCAATGAATGATTTCTTCTCAGTTGCTTTCTCCTGTTTGTTGAATGAGGGAGTGAATGAATGGATGAATGAATGAACACACTTGAATTCTCCCGTCAGAATTAGCTTTCTTCTTGAAGGTTGAAAGAAATTCTAAGTAACTGAGATAAATTATACAGAACCAAATCAGAAGACATATAAAACAACACATGGAAGGAAGATAGATGAAGTTTCATTTTCTTCCTTAGTCCATTTTTTAAATCTAAGTCTTGATAGAGATGAGGCTCCCGCCCGCGCAGGGCTGGGAGCCTTGCAGGTTAAAAACGGCTTTCCCATTTGCTGGCACTTGTGATTCCCGCTCCCGCCCAACGATGTGTACTCTGTCATCGTCTCCACTTTACAGATAGAGAAGCTGAGGCCCCGAGAAGCGAGGGGACTGTATCCGTCCAAGGCCACGCGTACCCGTGCCCCGAAGATAAGTTCATTTCTTCTCTTGTGCCCACCTATGTCCCACCTCACTCCGCCTTCCAGCGGCTCAATCTAGATGACACCACGTCCTCCTTGGCTCCTCCCTAAGCATGTAAGAGGACATAGCACACAAGTTGGTGGTGATGACAGACCCTGTGTTGGACTCACAGCCAGCCAACAGCACTGGGGAGATGGATGGACTGTGCCCTGAGCTATTGCTGATCCCCCGACCTCTCTCTAACCGTGGACTCCTAGAGCCTGTCCAGAGCCCCTGTCCTTCTGGGAACCCTCCACCTCTGCCTGCTGACCCAGGCTGCCTGCTGGTAGAAACCACAGCAACTGAAGAGGACACAGAGAACATGGAGATCATTGTGGAAGCAGTAGCTGGAAATCTGTCCCCAGGTGCTCCTGGAGAGACCCCAGGGGACACAGGTTCGAGCCCTGGTCTGGGAAGATCCCATGTGCTGCGGAGCAACCAAGCCCGTGTGCCACAACTACTGAGCCTGTGCTCTAGAGCCCGAGAGCCATAACTACTGAAGCCTGTGCGCCTAGAACCCATGCTCTGCAACAAGAGAAGCCACCGCAACGAGAAGCCCGCGCACCACAACAAAGAGTAGCCCCTGCTCACTGCAACTAGAGAAAGCCCATGCGCAGCAACGAAGACCCAAAGCCAAAAATAAATAAGTAAATAAACTTAAAAAAAGAAGCAAATTGCCAAAAAGTGACCCCAAAAGATCTGAAAGGATATAGACCAAATTATGTGTGTGAGGTGGTTATTCTTTGTATAGTTCTGTTGTTGCACTGAATTTTTATTTAAACAAAAGAATAATAAAGAGAAAAAGAACCACCAGAATAAACGTAGGACAAACCTGGGCTCCACCATTGACAGGCATGGTGGCGTTAACCTTGCAGCATCCCAGGTCCCTCTTCTCATAGGGCAGTTGGAGGACCAAGCAAAAGTGTTTCCTAAGCCTTTCTTTGTCAAGGTCCTGCCAGTTGCTTAAGAAATGGCAGCAAGCGGAGCAACTAGACCCATGCGCCACAATTCCTGAGCCTGTGCCGTAGAGCCCGTAAGCCACAACTACTGAGGCCCACGCGCCTGGAGCCTGTGCTCTGCAACAAGAGAAGCCACCGCAATGAGAAGCCCACACACCTCAACAAAGAGTGGACCCCGCTCGCTGCAACTAGAGAAAGCCCGAGCGCAGCAACAAAGACCCAATGCAGGCATAAATAAATAAATAAATAAATTGATTAAAAAAATAAAAATTATCATAAATCTAAGTATTTTTGTATGATGCAAATGATAGGGTTTAAACAGATTCCTTGGAAGATGTGGGTGGGTTTCAGGGATTTAAATGATGTGGTGGGTGTGTCGCAGGCATTTAAGACCTCCTAAGGCTTCCATTTCCATTAAGCATTATGGATGCATTCCAAGAATTTAATTAATATAACATCTCTTCATTCATTGTAATTCCTCACGAGGGTTATGAGAACTTGGAAGTGTTCAGTTTCTTATTCAGCTGATTAAAAGGTACTTTCTATGGTTTTCCAACTAGCTATTTTCTATGGAATTCAGTGGTTGTCCATGAATATTAAATCAATACAGCTAAAATGATGAAAGTAGTGAGAAGTGCTTTTATCTGAACATAGAAGAATAGTTCGCTTGCCTCAGTTGGGAAAAATAAAGTTTTAAGGCTACAGATTGGTGTAAAAGGGTCGTATTTGAAAAATCCCAGAACAGTAAGAGTATTATTTGGAAGTTTTGAGGGGCTAAAATTAGAAAAAAAATAAAACAGTAAGTCATACTTTATAGAGTGGCACTAAATTATGGGCCCTTATGATATGGTCCAGGTGGAAAATTCATTGGCTCACGTAAGGGTATCGAAAGATCTATGGATGTTAAGATCCCTCATGGGTCTTGACCAGGCTGGGTGGGGTGGGGTGGGGGGGAAAGGACATTCTTTTTGAAATCATATAAATGATTTTCCTTGGGGCCACCGGAGAAAATGGAACCTACATCTGATGAAGTACGGCACATCTTCTGTTTTGATTCTGTTTTGATTCCGTGCTTGGCTAACCATAAAGATTAGATTAGATCCTGCTATAAAACTATTGAAGAGGGATGGAGAGGAGGGGGCAGGGCAGAGAAGGAGGGTGAGTGGGCAGGAAGGATTTGGAGGGGCAGGCAGAGGAGAAGTCAGCACCAGAGTTCCTGGCATTCCAGTGCAGGCATGCATTTGATCCAAGCAGTGGCTGGGAGGGAGCAGCTCATCTGCAGGATGGAATTGCGAGGGGCAGGTTTGGGGCTGAGTCATGCTGGTGTGGAACAAGGAATGTCGCCCACCATTGGGTTCTACAAGGATTAAGTCGTTAGCCACTGAAGTACACCCTGAAAGGAGTTCAGGATGAGGCACTCTGTGTTTTGGCAAAACAGGCCCCTTAGAGAGTTAGATATATTTCAGAAAAAAATTTCATGAACTTGGATTCTTTTTTTTTTTCCTCATTGATTTTTATTGGAGTATGGTTGATTTACAATGTTGTGTTAGCCTCCACTGCGTGAACTTGGATTCTTGCATCTTCCCGGATATAGAAAGGCACTAAAATCATTAACTGGATACCTGTTCCTCGTGACTGGCAGTAGGCTTCTACCGAGATGGATGTTTGACTGCACGTACTCTTTAGCCAAAATCAATATAGATGCACCCACTAGCCTCTCCCCTGCCTCTTCGGAGCAGTCCCTCAGAGCCATCTCAGAGGGTAAATCCTGGCTCTAGTCCTCAGTAAGACCCTGAATAAAACTCAACTCACAGCTCTTAAGTTGTGTGCATATGTGTGTGTGTGTATATGTTTCAGTTGGCACTAGCAACAGGAAGAAGCTTGAGTTCCTAGGACCAGGACTAGGCGGGTTCCAGAGGCAAGTTGTGACAAGTTAATCGGTAAGATCTTGGAGGCATCAGCTCACCTCTGCAGGCGTGGCCTCCCCGGACCTCCTACCTGTGGTGTCCCAGGCCCAGCGGGTTTGCCCTTCACCACTGGTCATCGGTGGTCATGGATGCCACAGCACAGAGGGTGCCTTGCCTCCATCCTCCTCTTTATTGATGCAGGTTCACGAGGGATGTGAAAGTCTGCGTGTCTCTGCAATAGTGCTTGCTGCTCCTTTGTCCATCTTCAGAGCCGAGTGAAGAGAGTCATAAGCCCAGCTGTATGCAGGGCGTATGAAATTGGAACGACAACCCTTAAGTCTATTTGTTGAGAAAGAGAAAGGATCTCGGAGTTCGCGAACAGCCAGCGGCTAACATAATAATAACAACGAAACCCCTGTTACTTTTCTGCTGCAGCTCCCTTCCCACCCCTGGCTTCCCCAGTGTGATAGCTGTTGTCTTGTCAAGCATCTTTTCCCACGCTCATTCTTAACAGCTCCATCCTGGGGACTGTGGAAGTGAAGACCATGGTAGTATTTTGCATGAGCTAGTCTGGGCCAGTTATGGTCTTTCATACCGGAGCCAGACCAGTCAGTAGTCAGTGAAGAAGATGCTCTCTTGTCTTAGGTGCTGGGAGCTACAACGATGTTTATATGGGCTGCTACGAGCTATATTTCCAGCTACAAGGAGACAGATAAGAATGGTGAAGGCAAGCTGAAATGAGAGAGAGCAAAAGAGTTCCTTGGGCCGACGTCACCCCTGGGCTTGTGCAGTTATGGAGCCGATGAACCTTCCTTTGTGTGTGAGCTAGTTTCAGCTGGGTTTCTGTCACATGCAACCAAATTGGTCCTATCTAGTACGCCTGGGGAGTCCTGGGGACCCAGAGGCTCTGCCTAGTAGGTGCTCTGACCCTCAGTGTCACATCCATTCCAGTCCATCCTATCCTAGAAGACATGTTAGGAGAAGGAGTCGGGTCCCATTTAGAGTGATTTGCATCAGGTCCTGCATCTTTGTAACGGCTGTCTGTAGTCGCACTGATCCTACAGGGGAAAGCATTTTGGATCTGGGTCAAAACCACTTGGTTTGAATCCCAGCCCAGTTTCTCAGTGGATGTCCTACCTGGGTCAGGCAGTGAATCTCTGAGATGACACCACCTACTTCATGGGGTTTGGAGTGACTGCTGATGAATGGGGGTTCAGGACAGGGGGCCTTGCATGTCAGCAGACTCACGTTCCTTTCATGTTGTCCCTCCCAACCGGTGTTTATGTGGAACCCAGGCCATCTGTATCCTGATAACTGTGTGACTTTCTTAGGGTTCTTTCCTTGCGTCTGGCACCTCTGGTCTTAAATGTCCGAACACTAAAGGTGAATATCAGCTTCAGGGTTACTTTTTTCATTTTCCACTCCCTTTTTAAGACAAAACTGTGGAATAAACTATATTTTCTATACTCCCTGCCCACCCTCTGTGATGAGGGTTGGATCAGGCAAGATGGTGCTGCTGGCCCACCGGGTCATCCCCCATCCCATTCCAGGGCCACCTGCCACGTTGCCCCCTTGTGAGAATGAGGATCGGGTGCCCCCTCCTCTCTCGTGGGCCACAGCCAGCTGAGCAGAGTGCAGGCTGGGACAGCCCACCTTGGCCCTGGGACTGTTGCTATGGGGTTGAACCAACTAGCTTGGGTGATCCTTGCTCACAGGTAGGTAGGGAAGGTAGAAAAACATACTCCCGCCAGTTGAAAATAGCATAATTGTGAGTTTCTAGTATATCTGTTTGAGCTTTCAACAAAATGGTCCAAACACGTATCATACGGTCCCAACATTTTAGCAGGTTTCATTTTAAAAACCTTGGATACCTGTTTTGTACATATTATATATGACATCCACATGAATATGTTAATTCCACTTTATTAGTTTCAGTCTCTCCCTCTCTCTCTTTTTACCCCTGTACATGATTGCTGTTTTATAGCTACAGTTTGGTGGAATTAACACAGATTTCCCACATGGGGAAGGTTTCAGGTAAGGATTTACAGCAAGGCAGGTTCTTGATCCTTGGAAGGGATTCTTCCCTGAGGTGGGATTTGAGAACGCATGTTAGAGCTGTCCAAGGGGGGCTGGAAGGCACAGCTTGGTGGGAAGATGAATTGGAATCATTATTAGAGCCGTTCTCAGAATTTACAGGATATATGATCATAGGAGTAACTTACCTCAGGAATGATGGAATGTTGATGTTTGGAATATTTTTAATTAACCTGCTTCGCTTATATTGAAAGGATGACACAGAGAATAGTAGAATTTGATAAGGAATAACTCAGAATTATATGGAGAATAAAAAAGATAAGGGCTGTCCACATAGTTTGGGGGCAAGTTAGCTAACCTCTCTGTTTCACTTTCTTTGTTCATAGAAGGAAGATAAAAATAGGCCCCACATCCTGGGGTTTTGTGGGGAAATATGTGTTTGTGACAACTTAGAACAGTGCCTGGCACATAGTAATAAGCACTTGGTGATGTTACTGGTTTCTTGTTGCTGTTGTTTGCTGACTGCTGACCATTCATTACTTGGAAGCTCTTATTACGAATGATGGTTGATGCATTCTCTTCCCTGTCCATTTTGTGACAGTAACTATTAAAAAAAGGCTTTTATCCTATAGGTGAGAATTTCTTTATTATGAGCCTAGAGCTGTTATAGTTGAATGTTATGAAATGTCTTATGTATGCAGAAAACAGGTAAGACTTGAACACTGTGGTAGAAAAGTTCTTAGCTAATGGGCAAGGACTGCATATTAGTCAGTTTTTGCTGCAGTAACAAGCAGCCCCAGAGGTTGCTTGTTACTGCAGCAAAAACTCAAGGGGTTCATGCCAATGTGTATTCTTTGTTCATGCCCCATGAGGGCTGGAAGTTGGCCGTGGTTCTGCTGTATCAGCTGGGCTTCCCCAGACTGTTTCTCATGAGTTGTCATTCCAGTACCCAGGCTGCAGGAGAAGTCACCAGAGGCAGAAGCTCCAGGGACTTCTGTTCAGACCTTGAGCAGAAGTGACCTTCACATTCCGATAGTCATATCAGGTCTCAGGGCCAAGACCAACATGAGTGGGGCAGGAAAGTGTACCCCACCTATAGGAAAGCATGGCAAAGGCAAGGAGGGAACAATAACAGTGACCAAACAATATGCTCTACCAAGGACAGTTTCTTAACATAGGCACCCTTTGTCTTTCAGTAAAATATCCCTTCACCAGTTTCTTTAACTTTTTATTTTAGGTTCCCGTAAGCAGTTAAACCCACAAATACACAAGTTAAAAAAAAAAAAAAAGAAGAAGAAGAAAAGAAAGAAAGGTATATCTGAAAGAGTCAGGAAAATCCTGACCAGTCTTATTTCGGAGAATCAAACCGGTGGTCTTTGCAGGGACCAGTCACCCCATTAACCTAGCATTAATGGGCTGAGTAGGAGAAGGCAGCTCAGAGTCCTGGCAAGACGCATCCAGATTTATGGCCCATTCCCAGCCTTCTGTCATCGAGGCTGTTTTCCCTCTAGATGTCTTAGTCAATCAGTAATTAATTTGCAATCCAAAGTTTCATTAAGTGTTATTGAGTTCCCTCACGCTGACGTTTGTAGTGCTGTATTTCTTTAGAACCGCAAACCACTTTTCATACTGCCGTTTGCATATTTTAATAGAAAAGATTGCAGTTCTGGTGTAAATGACCCAGTTTTCTGGATATATTTACGTGAATGTCATAAACTTATTATCCTTCCACTTCACTGCTTTTCTGCTTTTCTCAAGTATTTTGAAATCATATTTAAAACATTATTACAGCCTCTGAATTCTATCCAAAGTATAAATAAATTTTACCGGGTGAATATTTTCAAAACAATACCAAGTAGCTGGTCTTATTTAGATCTCGTCTTATGTAGCGGCAGCACCATTATGCAACCAATGAAAGATATGCTTTGAATGTTTAGAGGATGGCAGGGGTGGGAGTGACAAAGTGTCAGCATCGTGTGGAATCTGCATGAATAGAGATGCTTAAATGAGGACAGGCAGTCTTAGCCAGAAATAAAATTTGGGGGGATAAATTTTGGAGGGCTGGGTAAATGAGAGTAAAGACAGATCTTTTTAAGATGTATTTTTTTAAAAAACAATATAATGTCCCTTTCAAGTTAGGAGCTTTTATACATTGTTCCTCTGCAGACAGGGTTTACTGTAGCTGCTCAGTAGGTTACTTGTTGGCTTTTTAAGTTAAAAAAAAAAAATTTCACTCAAGAATCCAAATTTCTCACTTGTCTTAAAAATGTTGGAAGACTTGACAGTGATTAGCTGGGACCGAGCAGTAGCTATCATCCCCTGTTTCTTTGACTGTTACTTAATCCTGCCTGGTTTAACCACCTTCACCCCTGATCCTTCTAAAGTCCTCTTCCTCTCTTTTATTTTTAGCACTTAGAGTGTATACTAACATTTTCTTTAATTTCCTCATGTGTTA
Organism: Monodon monoceros; assembly: GCF_005190385.1. Lineage (NCBI taxonomy): Eukaryota > Metazoa > Chordata > Mammalia > Artiodactyla > Monodontidae > Monodon > Monodon monoceros. The sequence goes on along the minus strand of NW_021703766.1, from coordinate 9,744,977 downwards.
TACTTATTGCTTCCTGACTGCCTTATCCCAATAGAGTGTGAGTTCTGATGTAGAACATAATTTTGCACAGAGCAAGTCCTCAATAAATGTTCGTTGAAGGAATAAGTGAACGGAGTTGTTACCTGGCTGACGTTTGCACTTGCAGCTTCTTGTCTGCCTTCTGCTGGTTCTGATCCGTTGGGCTGCCCCCATGAGGTTCCCCAGGCCCACCAAGCTATTCCGTGTCCCAGGACCTTGGGACTTGCTGGCAGTTCTACCTGCAGAGCCCCACCCTTCCGCTGCTCAGGTCCTCTTCCTTCACCTTGAAAACTGCACCCCGTGTGGAACTTCTCCCAGTGCCTGCAGGCCTACTGGAACCTGCTCCTTCATCCAACCTGACAGGCACCTCCATGTGACAGTTTTGTCAAAAAGACCATGAACTCCATGAGGGGTGGTGATGTGCCTTTTCATCTCTGTGACAGCTCCTGACTCACCTCCCACTGGTGGTGATTAAATGGCTTCACAATGAATTCACGTTTCTCAGTTGCTGAATGGTCCTGACCCTGGAAACCTTCTAAAAATTTGCACATATCACAGTTGGGAAAAGAATGGGAAAGACCGAATTCCTATGTTTTGAGCCCAGGAATGCAAGACATAAGCTAAGAAGAGATAGATGAAATGATTGCGCTAACCTGGTTTCCTTTTGTCAGGGAAGAACACAGATCACCTTATCCCTGAGGGTCGCCGCACTTAACCCTTTATCTGATTGAGGGCACTTTCTGGCAGGAGGTGACCCTGTGGAATTCACCGTGAGGGCACAGGAAAATCTTATAATTCTTACACCTTTACACACACAAAAAAGTTTAACTAGATGATTGTACCTTTTAACCGTATCGACAATTAATTTGAATGTATTGTAAGTTGGTTAAAATATTCCATTAATGAAAAAGGTAGGCCCAGCTTATGGTAAATACGCTACTAAGTGTTTATAGTACATTTCATATTTTACATGATTTCCTTTGTAATTCTGCTTATCTTTTCATTCTAATTCCCTGAAGGACATATAAAAGAACCCCTAAAGAGAGTAATTACCACTGTACTCTTTAACCAAGGCTCCTTTTGCAAAGAGAATATCTGAGCTGCTTTTTAAAGAAGGTCGTTTTTAAATAAAAATGCAAATAAGCTACTTTGTAACCACATTAATTACCCACCTGGCCTCTTATTACCATGTTTGTATTGTTTGCAAATACTATTTACAGTCATGTGGAAATTAACATTACTGGTCCTGAGGAAAGATGGTGGTGGGGAGCTTGTGCTTTGGAACCAATTAGGGCAAACCTTGTCTCCACTGAAGCTCTGGGGAACAAAACACAGCCTTGCAATGTCAAATAATAGCATTAGCTCTGACTGCCTAGGCAGAGCGCTGTAATTATATTATTGGCCTTATTTTGCTTCCGCAATGAATTTCATTGCCTGCATTGTAAAATCAGCAGGCAGCAAAGTTTCTGCTAATGATTTAATGTACTCTCTGATCATTTTGGACAAAAGTCACGGTAAGAGCCCGAGAGACAGTTTTATCACCCCCACCGACTGCCGCCTGGCTTGAGCATTTGTAGTGAGGGCAAAACACAACTCTGATCTCCTTGTTATCCTGGGGAAATCCTACCCAGGCTGGAGAGAAAATGACTCGCGTGGTATCTAATTTTGAGCAAGAGGAAAAGGTGATGTTGCGTGACCTATCACAGCAGCGAGCGTGAGTTGAGAGCCAGCCTGTGTCGGGCACTGTACCGGGCACTGTACCAGGCACTCAACCTCGGTGACCTGTGTTGTCACCTCTTTTTACAGAAGGGAAACTGAGGTTCCAGCTTCAGTGGAAACACACCACGTGGAAGATACCATAAGTGGTGATTAAATTAGCCCCCTCTTTACATCAGGTATAATTTTTTTTTAATACAGCTTTTTAAAAAATTCAGCCAATTATTGACAGCTTTATATACTGTGATTTTTTTTTTTTTTTGATTTTACATCAGAATATGTTTTGGATTTAACAAATGCTTTTCACACGCTTTGAAGTTATCTGAATCTGAGCTTAATAAGCCTTCGCGTGAAAGAACCACCCCCTCCTTTTGGGAAACCCGTTTTGTGGTGGAGAGCTGTGTATTTTTCCAGTATTCATCCAAGGAGGAGGGAGAGGAGAATTTTTTTTTTTTTAATAATTTTATTTATTTTTTGGCTGCGTTGGGTCTCTGCTGCTGCACACAGGCTTTCTCTAGTTGTGGTGAGCGGGGGCTACTCTTCGTTGCGGTGCGCGGGCTTCTCATTGCGGTGGTTTCTCTTGTTGCGGAGCATGGGCTCTAGGCACGTGGGCTCAGTAGTTGTGGCTCGCGGGCTCTAGAGCGCAGGCTTAGTAGTTGTGGTCCATGGGCTTAGTTGCTCCGCGGCACGTGGGATCTTCCCGGACCAGGGCTCGAACCCGTGTGCCCTGCATTGGCAGGCGGATTCTTAACCACGGCGCCACCAGGGAAGTCCTGAGGAGAACTTTTGAGCCTGTCAATCACATGCCAAATGTTAATAGGCATTATCTAATTTAATCATCTAGTAACACCGTGAAATGGATGTCAGGGTCCCCACTGGACAAATGACAGCGAGAGGAGGTGAGTGACTTGCCCAAGGCCGCACTGCAGAAGCGGAATCTGAAAACAGAGCCTGTATGTTTTAACAAAACACAGCAAACCGACGAGGTCATAGACTCCGTCTCTGGTCATAGACAAGGTCATAGACTCTCCCTCGTGATAGTGCTTTTTCTTTAATTTCTTCCCGTTCCTTTTCTTGTTACAACAAGTTCGTAGTAAGTGTGGAACAGAAGTCAGTTTTCACTCCTTAGACTTAAACTGTAGTTCATTGACCCAGAAAGTTGCCCCTGGCCCCCTGGTGCTCACGCGTCAGGCCTCCTTCCCGAGTCTCCCTCCCCGCTCCCGGGGCAGGTGCTTTTGGGGGCTTAGCCCAGGCCAGCTGGCCATGCAGCTTCGTCAGCAGCAGGTCTCCTGCAGGGAATCCTCACAATTCACAGAAGGCCACCCTTGCAGAACCTGGGAACCAGATTCTTACCAGTGGGATGGAAACCAAACCAGAAAAACCAGAGCAGTGCAAGCATCCCCACTCCTCCACACACAGAAAGGTAAATTAGGGGGAAAAAAGTCAGAGAGTTCTGAAGGACTAACAAAGGCAGATTCTGACTCTGCCCTTCTCGCCCTCCACTTTCATCCACTCATCCATTCATTCAACAAACCTTGATAGAAAAAGGACTCAGTGCCCCAGGCTTTTCTGGGGGCTGCCTCCCAGGTATGAACAAAGGCAACCACTTTCAACAGCTGTTGTTTTTGAATCTTCTGGTGGCCACCCGCTGTGTGTTAGTAGTATGCTCAGACATCTCTCATTTATTTATTTACTTGCTTATTTATTTATTGCTTTAACATCTTTATTGGAGTATAATTGCTTTACAGTGGTGTGTTAGTTTCTGCTTTATAACAAAGTGAATCAGCTGTATGTGTATATATATCCCCATATCCCCTCCATCTTGCATCTCCCTCCCACCCCCGCATCCCACCCCTCTAGGTGGTCACAAAGCACCAGAGCTGATCTCCCTGTGCTATGCGGCTGCTTCCCACTAGCTAGCTATTTTACATTTGTAGTGTATATATGTCCATGCCACTCTCTCACTTTGTCCCAGCTTAGCCTTCCCTCTCCCTGTGTCCTCAAGTCCATTTTCTAGTAGGTCTGTGTCTTTATTCCCGACTCAGACATTTCTTGATCTGTCAGTGTCAGGGACTCGCTAATGACTTCTACTGTTGTGGGTAAGCTTTTAGCTCACTTATACCACCGTCAGTAGTCATAGCTCTTTCTTCCCATTGTGTTTGGAACCAGATTTTGTATATTATATATTTATATAGTATATTTTGTATTATATATATGTGTGTGTATATATATATATGTATACACACACACACACACAAACACACATACACTCACACACTCACATGAGTGTGTGAGTGTATGTGTATTTTCGTTTTCTGCTCCGGACAGTGTCTTCAACACTGTACATTGTTAGATGAGGCTCTAGGCACCCCTGCCCATCCCTCCCCATCTTTCCCCTTCACTTCCTAACTTCTGCCACTTAACACTTCTACTTTGTCATGGTTAATAACATTTATATTCCATTCTGTACCTGTAATTAACCCCCCTGTGCATTATCTATGAATTGATTCTAAAAGACGAGAAACAATAAATATTTACGTCTTTATGGCCATAGAAATATCTCTTACCCAAGGACCAATTAATGTGCCTGTGTTACATTTCCTCCTCTAGGGGTCCTTTGTCATGACCGTGAGACAATGAAGCCAGTATTCATATTGGTCCTCCTTTCCTGTGCTATCATTATGGTCTGCCCTTTAGTTCGTTAGAGGCATAAGGGGTCCACATTCTGAATCTTCTCAGTGCCACTCACCCGATGTTTTGAGCCTGATGAGGCAGTCTTCTTTTATTCAGGTATCTGACTCGTGTACACTGACCGTCCACCCCTCATCTCTCCAAGTTACATCTGGGAGTGTCTTGCGTAGGCTGAGTTCCAGACCTAAAGGTCGCTTCTCAAGCAGCCGATGGCACTTACATATGTAGATTTCACTGTAAATGAGTCCTTGACCCACTGAGCAGCCTGTTGGATGGAGTGATCAGTTGCATGCAGGGAAACACTAATACATCGGAGAGGAGCATTTCCTAGTAGGAAAAAGAATTATTTATGGGCCTATGAAGGTAGTGGCTCCCAGAGAGGTCACCGATGACCTGGTAGCCAATGTGTAACCTACTTTTCTTTCTAAGCCTGTTGGGGCAGCAAGGAAGGAAATAAATAATGAATTTCTTAGTATATCCTCTTTTAAGTTATTGTCACCATGAAATCTTTTTTTAATTGAAGTATAGTTGATTTACAATGTTATGTTTCAGGTGTACAGAAGAGTGATTCAGTTATTTATATATATATATATATATATTCAGTTATATGTATTTAGTTATATGTATATTATATATATATACACACACCTATTCTTTTTCAGATTCTTTTCCCTTATAGGTTATTACAAAATATTGAGTATAGTTCCCTGTGCTATATAGTAGGTCCCTGTTGATTATCTGTTTTATACATAGTAGTGTGTATAGTTAATCCCAAACTAGTAATTAATCCCCCCCTCCCACTTTCCCCTTTGGTAACCATAAGTTTGTTTTCTACGTCTGTGGGTCTATTTCTGTTCTGTATGTAAGTTCATTTGTATCTTTTTTTTTTTTTTTTTTTTAGATTCCGCCTGTAAGCAATATCGTATGATGTTTGTCTTTCTCCATCTGACTTACTTCACATAGTATGATCATCTCTGTCCACCCATGTTGCTGCAAATGGCACTATTTCGTTCTTTTTTATGGCTGAGTAGTACTCCATTGTGTAAACGTACCACATCTTCTTTATCCATTCCTTTGTCGATGGACATTTAGGTTGCTGTCACGTCTTCTGCGAAGAGATTTCTCAGGCTACATGTTGAGTCAGTGCCAGAACTGTAAGGACAGAGCAGTAGTGTTGGGTGTTGTCTCGGCCTCTGGCTGTGCCCGTTCTCCACATAGTAGGCCTTGAAAAAAATGCCTCTCCCATCTTCCCATTTCCTCCTTCTCTGTTTCACGTGACTCACTGCTAAATTAGAGCATTTGAATTCATTCCTTTCACCTGGGGGATGGGCCTTTCCAAGTCTTTGCACAGGTTGTAGCAGGGAGAAAGAGAAAGCACAGGAAAGAAAGCAAAAGTTTGGTCAAAGCACTTGACCTCTCTGACCCTCAGTTCCTTCATGTAAAATATGGTCTTAATACCTGCTTTGCATGGGTGCTGTGAGGGCTCGAGGTGCTGTTGCTCAGGTGCTTAGCAGAGTTACCCTGAAATTGAAGATGGTCACAGAATTTTTATCGTTGTCATTCTTACTGCTGTGCTCTCATTCCGGGGGCGCTGGCTTCTCAGGTGTGTCTTCACTGGGTGCTTTTTCACTTTTCACTGACCTACCGGGAGATCGGACTTTGGCGTTCACAGCCTGAGGGAGGCATTGCTTTCTGTAAGGGCTGGATGAATTTGAGTGCGGTGGCCTTTGCCCAAGGTGAGCCTGTCTGTTGACGTAAAGCATCACCGTGCTGGCTTACCGGGGGCCTGCCCTCTCTGGTGGTGTGGGTCTTCTCCTTCTCTGGATGGGATGCTTTGCTTGTGCGCATTCATGATCGGTTGTGCTGCGGGCGGAAAACAGGCATCCCTCCCCAGTTCAACTCAGGCTATTAAAAATTCATTCCATTTTTATCTGTGAGTGGGTCTGAGCGTGCAGTAGACTACAAACAGAAGAAGAGCTTACAGTGAAAAGGCAAACATTGACTTCTGCCTTCCCAGTAGGGACAGCAATTCCTCCCTCTCACTGAAGCAGTTAGAAGGGAGATTGGGCTGAAAACAGTATGGTCGGTTCTGGTTTTTAATGATGCCTCTGTTCATCCATCTGCATGGAGGGGAGTGTACAGCTGGGCAACACCCAAATAAAATGTTTTTATCATAAGGTATAAAAATGGACCTGCTAATTTGGCAGTATATTTCCTTTCTTCTGCAACCACTGAAGTAGGGAAGGAATTTCAACGAGGAATCAAAATCTTAAGACAGTTTTTGAGAAAGAAAATTAATATAGCATCATTATATGGGGAACATGGGAAAGGCTGAGGGCATAAGGAAAACCTGTTAAGCGCTCAAGAATATTGAAAGCATGAGAAGGCGTGATGAGAACATGCCAGTGATCTGAGCTTGATTATTCTAAGACTGTGCTCAAGTCCAAAGTGTCAGTAGCTCAGAGATTAAATGAGAAGTGTTGGGCGAGGCCAAAAGAGTGTTCTGTGGTTAATAGCAGGTTGAAAACAGTGCAAGGGAGAAGTAGGCCTTGATAGTCTTCTAACACAGTGTGGTTCCTTTTGGAACAGGGTTCTAGTGCAGCCCTTTGTGCCAAGCTGTGGGTGTGGAATTATTTCTTTTCCTTAAAAAAATTAAAAAACAATTTTTATTTGATATTGAGATATAGTTGATTTACAGTGTTGTGTTAGTTTCAAGTGTACAGCAAAGTGATTCAGTTATACATATACCCATTCTTTTTCAAATTCTTCTTCCATATAGGTTATTACAGAACATTGAGTCGAGGTCCCTGTGCTATACAGTAGGTCCTTGTTGATTATCTATTTTATATACAGTAGTGTGTTAATCCCAAACTCCTACTTTATCCCTCCCCCCGACCTTTCCCCTTTGGTAACCATAAGTTTGTATTTCTGAGTCACTCTTAGGATCAATCTGTACTACCTCTCCACCCCTCAGTGGGCATTCCTTTCCACTTAACTCTAGTTTTTTTTCTTTGTATTCTTTCCACTTTTCCTCTCTGAGCTTTTCACTCTTGACCTTCCCTTTCATCTCCTGAACTTTTACTAGCCATCCTAGTCTAGCAATGTGGCTGAAAACTTGGTAAGGGACCACTTTCCCAGACTCCCCCCAAACCTGGATAACTTTTGGTCGACAGGCCAGACAGGGCGCATTTTGGGCACGGTGATGCCTCATCTTCTCTTCTAGCGTGGGCTCAGAGAGCTGGCTCGGGAGGGAAGCTGGGTCTGGTGCCATGCCATCCTCCACGACCACGCGCCATCGAGGCCCTTCCCAGGAATGAAGGGTGGTTCCTAGATTATGCCTCATCCTTCTGTTCCCTTTGTTTCCCGGGGCCTTAGCTGGTCAGGTTTCTTAAGTTCAGTACGTCTAAGCTTTGTCCACCTTGAGCTTTAGGTGTTGGAACACAGCTAAGTTTGTCAAATTTTCATGAGTTGAATCTCAAAGAAGCTATCTAGATCTCAGTTGTAACTATGAAATTCACTGATTGAATTGTTGGTCTGTTTGTCAGATCAGCTTCCCGTTTGGGGAACATTTTTGTAACCATGTGTATTTAGGCTTTCAGCAGTTCAAAAATAAAATTTCATTGGAAACAGAAGTTCATCCCCCTGGAGTACCAGGAAGTTGGAATTAATCCATTTGTGATTACATATTTATACCCTATGTAAAACGGTGCCCCGCCCCTCAAGTCTCTATTTCTGTAATATGTCCGTATTTCTGTAATATGTCTTAAAAAAATAGCCCCACCTTTCATTATATTTGCTTTTTACTGGTTTACTTGCTTTTCTGGCTTTTCCTCTTTAAATGTAAACTCCCGAAGAAATTTGTTGTGTTTGACACCGAATTCCTGAAATAGTTCCTGGAACATAGTAGGTGAATAAATGCGCAGTTATTTTGTTCTCAGCACTATAATGATATTTTAGGGGTCAAAGGGGAAATAAAACATGTTTCTGGAGTCCCAGTGCACACACAGGCTGTCTGCCATGTATAGAAGCAAGGGGAGTAGAGTTATCCCCTCAGCAGCCTGGTGGGAGAAGTTGGAAGGATTACTAGGACTTGCAAAGAGAAGAAAAGCAAAGAAGGGCACTGTCGTCAGAGAATATCCCCTGGGCCAAGGCCTGGAGACAGAGGGGAGCAAAGGCACATTTGGGCAGAGTGTGGGTCTTGAGTGCAGGGAGAGCGTGGAGGCGTGGCCAGTAGTGAAGGAAGGTGGGAAGGTTGGGGCCTGTCCCCGAGAGCCTTGATATCTTGCCGAGGTGTTTGGGTTTCATAATGAGGGCAAGTGGGTGGAGGGTGGGGAGGTGGTGGACGGAGAAGGTGGGCGTTTTCCTTGCTCCACTGTGCATTTGGGAAGTCGATTCTGGTGGCATTTGGAGACTGGCCTATTGAGGTTGGCCCAGGGGTCTCTTAGAGTCATCTCGGCAGCAAACCTCGAAGGCTTGGGGGGAGGCAAGAGCGCTGGGGATGGAGAGGAGAGAATGCCCCCAAGAGAGGAGCAGGTGGTGGCTATTGACCTGGACGGCAGGATGGAGAGAGAGGGAGGGGGGAGGCTGCTTCCAGGTGATGCTTGGGTGGCTGCACCTTTCACTGACGTAGGGATCCCTGCTAGAGGAGGAGGAGGAGGGAGGGGAGAGGAGTGCCCTGGTTTGGGTCTTGTTGAGCTGGAGGCGCCTGTGGAGGAGCCGCATAGAGCAGTGGGATCTGAGGCTTGATGAAGGTGTGGATCCGGCTGCAAACCTTGTCCCTCTTCTACTGTCTCACATCCTGCAGGGTCCTGGGAAAGGATCTCGCTTTGTAAAGATCAAGACAGGACTGTTTTTTTTTTTGTTGTTGTTTTTTTTTTTTTTTTTGCAGTACGCGGGCCTCCCTCTCACTGTTGTGGCCTCTCCCGCTGCGGAGCACAGGCTCCGGACGCACAGGCTCAGCGGCCATGGCTCAGGGGCCCAGCCGCTCCGCGGCATGTGGGATCTTCGCGGATTGGGGCACGAACCCGTGTCCCCTGCATCGGCAAGCGGACTCTCAACCACTGCGCCACCAGGGAAGCCCAGGACTGTTTTTTATTTTCAAAGGTGGACCATGTTTGACCTCGTATGGCGATCCGAGGAACTCTGCATTCTTGTTTATTCTGGTGAGGGACTCCCCTTAACTCCAGCAAGTAAAGGCAGGTAGGGTGGGGAGCCTGGGGTATCACCCAAGGCAGTGGTCTGTGACCTGAAGAGTCTCCTTTGTTTCCCAGGAGCTGTCCTGGAACAGAGGCCTGAAACAGGCTCTGCTTTCACAATGTCACTGCTTTTCCTCTAACGAAGACTCCTAAACGAGGTCAAAAACCTGTGTTCAAATGCATGCTTTTGCCAGCTAGTGTTTCTGAACCTGGCAACTCTGTAGGCACGTATGAATAATCCTGTTAGGAATCTGCTTTACTGGGGATGAGGGAAGAGATCATCTCCAATCCAGAGTTTTTCCTTTTACCTTTAAAAAAATTCAGACTATTTTCTGTCAGCTTTTCCATGCAAGGAGATACCATTCTGAACAAACAATGATGTAAAATTAGCTGATTTATTCAAAATATATTAGGAAAGCATTTTGGGGTTCTGATCTTTGCATTTAAAATTTCTTATTGGCTCAGCAAAAAAAAAAAAAAAAAAAAAATTGTATCTGTTTCCAGTCACGTTCTTCTGACTGACTTGATCATATATCAGTGTTTTATTCCTCTTTGGACCTAAGACTGAGCTTGTTTTAATGAATATTTCCTATGATAAGTTAGGTGACGGCAAATCACTTAATTTTGTGTGTATCCTACTCTAATTACCAGAAAGCTGTCTTTGAAAACAACATAGGAGATAAGCAAGATAGGAATAACATTTGAGTAATTCTTTGCCCTTCTGTGTCTGAATCTGGATATAAATGCTCTTGAGTTTATATATCCTTGGTCCTTTAGGAACCATAAAACATACCCTTACATATATATGAAATGGCGAGAAACTGCATATTTATTAAGAATCATGACCCTTAGGACTAGATAAGTCAAATTAAATCTCATAAAAATCTGTTACAGAAAATGAATACGTGGCAGTATTTTTTCTTTTAGGGTCTACTTATTAATTTTGTCATGTTTAATATGTTACAGTTGCAAACAAAGGCATAAATGTGTGTGTTCATTCCTAATTAATTTATGTAATTGGGTTTTATAAATTTAGGTGTTTAGGAAGCTGTGCATAACACACCCCATTTACTGTGCGCCATAGCCAATAAAAGCATAATAGAAAGAAATATAGTTTGAAGTTCACTGGTAAATATAGATTAATTGTAAATGATATCTTTGTAATGTTTATTTTAAATTTTGCAATGCTGCAGATTTTCCAAACCTACCAATTAATGTTCTTATTTGAAGTAATGACTAGTTAATTACTATAAATTCTAAGTGCTCTATCTCTGACAATTAAAAAGTCTCTTACAGCTTTTGTTCTGTTCCCTCTGAATTTTATAAGTAGCAGTAATAGCATCAGGGAAAGAAGACTAAAAATGGAAGGAGGGTGTTTAAAATACGGGTAGTTTTGTCACTTTCTGGTTTGGATGGTTGTACTTGTGTGTGTGTATACACATGTATACACACACATACATTTATGTGTAATTTCTATTTCATGCTAAGTAGGCAGTGAATGAGTTGAAAAATCTGAAATGTATTTTGAATTTTTAAAGTAGGTTATACATTAGAATGTGAAAATCAAATACACTGGGATAAACCCGGTAAATTTTATTTTAACTAACTAATTTATTTTTGGCGGCACTGGGTCTTCGTTGCTGCACACAGGCTTTCTCTAGTTGCGGCGAGCGGGGGCTACTCTTCTTTGCAGTGTGCAGGCTTCTCATTGTGGTGGCTTCTCTTGTTGCGGAGCACGGGCTCTAGGCACACAGGCTCAGTAGTTGTGGCACATGGGCTTAGTTACGTCGCGGCATGCGGGATCTTCCCGGACCAGGGCTCGAACCCATGTCCCCTGCATTGGCAGGCGGATTCTTAACTACTGTGCCACCAGGGAAGTCCCCAAACCTGTAAATTTTAAATAAACCCACTTGTCGCCGTGACATAGCTGTGACGTTATCCAAGATCTCAACTTGGCAACAAAACTGCCGCTGTAGCCTGACAAAGACTGACCGGACCGATTTGGAGAGAAAGGGTCTGGGCTTTGTAGCCGGGTCTCCCCTGATGTTTATTCACGTGTGGAGGGAAGGCCATGTTCTTTCCTCACCCAGCTCAAAAAAAAGTGGTGAGAAATCCATGTCAGCGCCACTCTGCTTCTATCCGAGTCACTAAATGTTGTCCGAGGCTGTTTTTATGAATACATTTAAACAGAAGACTCTGTCTCTGGTGCAAACATCTGCCTCTTTGATCAACAGCAACCACATGGAGCTATTTGAATACTGCGTCATATGCCTTTGAGAAATCACTTGATTCACAGCATTCTTTGTAAATATAATACCTTCCTTCCAGGGAGAGAGGCTGTGTGTAGGGTCAAACGGGGGAGGGCCTTTTGTACGTTCCATTTTGTGCCTTACAGTTGAAAGGAGAATGTTGGATTTGGTTATGAAAGTGTGGGCTTGCTGAGATTAAAAATCCTTGAATAATCATGTATAAATATAAATACTGTATGTGTAGTAAGTGTTACGGATCATATTTATGATGAAATATGTATGTCTTTCCAAGGCCAAGACCTTCATAATTCATTTATAAGTTACACTACTTACCTTACATGTAAGTAACAGGATAGTAATTTTCTTCTTTCCAGAGAATTGTTACACAGGGAAGGAAAAAAAAAAGGAAAAATTTTCTCAAAGAGCAGAGTGCCATTCAGAGAGAACTGGAAGAAAGTATTAGAGAGAAGCCAAAAAAAAAAAAAATATATATATATCATAGGTTCTGGTGATGGTGGAAAAATGGCGTGTGAGCAGAAGTGCCTGACTCTGAGCTTCATCTGTTTTGTCATGTTATGACAGAAATCATTACAAGTGTGATAGGTTTATTTATAAAGACTTGCTTCAGTATTCAAAGTACATCTATTCCAGCATTCCTCATTTTGAGCCAGGCTGTGGATCAAGATGAAAGAAAAATTAAATTGTATATTGAAAAGCTGTTAATTGAGCTGTGCTGTCTTTAACGGGGAAGCATCAGGCAGTCGATCCCGCTGAGGATTTTTAATGTACTGCATCGGGAGACCGTCAGTTTGCTTTGGAGAATGCAAACAGGGCTAATGACAAAGCCCCGAAAACTGTTGTGCTTCCTGCCAGTCTCTTTGGAAGGTGAGTGATGAAACTCACCGCAGATGAAACCCAGCACACGCACGTTCAAAATGGAACTAAACCCTGCAGTTTCTTGTCTTTGAGTCATCAAAACCTATTTCCTAAGGAGTTATTTGGGGGCTTGTTTAAGGTTTTTAATGTCAGCCTCTATGTAATACTAGATATCCCTCCTCTTCCTAATCAGTGTAAATTCAGTTGCATTTCAGAGGGTGGCCAAATAGTATTTCATCATCTCTAATATCCATTTAAAAATGTTAGGTCTACCCAGTTAAGATTCTCAGAAGTAGCCTATCAGTGGTTTAATATGTTATCTCCATTCTCTAAGGCAGTGTTAATTTCCTTGAGTAGTTAATCTATCCTACTACCAAATTTAGTATATTTATAGTTAAAGATTCTGTTAAGAGCTACGTGATTTAAGTACATCTGGGATGAAGTGGCCTTGGCTTTAACTATGGAACAAATTTTCTTTATTTCATTCTCTTCACTGATAAATCTGTAGTAACTGGAGGCACTTCTAGAATCGTGGGCAATTTGAGCCTCTAAAGTTTGATTAAAGATCCTTCAGATATTCCTACTGAGAGGCTCGAGGACTGAAAGGAATTTATTTGGGGTTCTGATTCTGGCCCTGGCCTGGCTCAGTGGAAGAGAATGGGTTACCATAAGCTCAGACTCCAGTGCTGTCAACCTTCCCTGAGTCTGGGGTGGGCGTTACTTTCCAGGAAGGCGGTGATGGACCCAACTGAGTCTTCTAATGGCCACTGCATGGGACACACACATGACAAGGAGTCCGTGAACATGGACATGGCTTTGAAGGGCTTTTTTCATTCACTCATTTATTCACTCACTCATTTATTCACACATGAGATATTTGTGCTGAGCCCTGCGTTTATCTGGGTTTGGGGGGAAGGCTTTGTTAGTGACGTGACACTTGAGCAGAGAGACATGCGTGGAGTGCAGCCTAGAGCCATGCAGGTAGGAGATCACACAGGTGAGCTGCTTAATAAAGTACCTGGCATCTAGGAAGCCCCTGTGGATGTTGGCAGGTGCTTCCACCATGGCTGCTCTTGCTGCATTGTCAAGTCTTATGTTGTGAAGCACAGAGAGTGGCACCCTGGGAACTTAGAAGAAGATAGGCAGCTAGACTGTGTGCCTAGAATTAGCACGCTCATTCTGGTACTGACTGTCGTAGGCTGAATGTTTGTGTCTCCCCGAATTTATATGTCGAAGCCCTAACCCTCCCCACCCCCCGCCGGTGTGATGATATTCGGAAGTGGGGCCTTTGGAAGCTTATTAGGCTGAGATGAGTCATGAGAATGCTCACAACATGATTAGCGTCCTTATAAGAAGAGGAAGAGAGAGAGAGTGAGTGCCCGTGCTCGCTCTGCACGGGCACTCACTGAGGAAAGGCCCTGTGAGCCCGAGGTAAGAAGGCGGCTGTGTACAAGCCAGGAAGAGAGCCCTCCCCAGGAGCAGGATCTGCTGCCGTATTGATCTTGGATTTCCATCCTCCAGAACTATGAGAAACACATGTCTGTTTGTTAAGCCACGCAGCCTATGGTATTTTCTTATAGCTGCCCGAACAGAGTAAGACCTAAACTCTGTGGAAAAGAGGTTCCAGAAGGAAGAGTTCAGGGTGAGTCTGGGTAACGTGGAATGACTGATGGGGCAAAGAGGAAAAAGGCTTTGCAGTGCAAATGTGATTGGAGAGGATCTTCCTGGCAGGGTGAAGAAGACAAAGAAAAGACATGAGGGGCAGAGATCTGGTGGAGTGGGAGGGGCATGAACCCAGCATCAGAAAACCTGGTACAAATCCAAGCTTGGTGGTTTACTGCCATTTAACCCTTATGAGCTTTAGTTCACTGTGGACTTATGAGATAATGCATGTTAGGTCCCTAGCACGTAATCATGGTAGCTATATTTATTTGACCATATTCTCTTTTGGGGGGGGGGTCTATGGGGAAAGGTGTGTGCGAGCAGCCAGAAGGTGGGCATCCTGCTTGGAGTACAGGGCTATGTGCCCTTCCCGGCGAGACACTCAGTGGAGATACTCACCTTATTCCAGAAAGCAGCGTCTGGCCTCAGCAGCAGTGTGGCTGAGAACATTTCAGCTCTCTGCTTCTTTGGCCGTCAGACGCTGTTACAGAAGGAAGCCTCACCAGATAAACAGCTGGCTGATTTCTTCTCTGAGGGCAGAGGTTGGTAGGGAAAGATGTAACCTCAGAGGAAGTAATCGCTAAGACTTTCTGAAAGGACTTGGATTCATGGTGATTTTCCAAGGGAAATGGAGGAATGACCCCTTCCTTGACTTTGTGTGTGGCTCATATTGTATCCTAGAAAGCCCAGGAGGCTGACTCTGCCTGAATTTGCATTTTTGTAACTGAAATGCGGGTAAGTCCACCTGTAACCCTCTCAAGACAAGGTGGTGAGAAGAGTGAGGTCCGTTTTCTTGTTCTTTGAATCTGGAGTAGGTGTGTGCTGCAAAGAATGAGAGAGAGAAGCAGGCAGGGGAGCCAAGAAGGATGCAGGACTTGCGGTAGACCTTGCACCGTACGGGGCCTGCCTGACCCACCTTCCATAACTCATGTTTGGTGGCAAAAAGGAAAGCTGACTTCATGGTAAGGAGGTGGAGCACAAAGACAGGACTGTTTCAATGGGCTTTTACCAGTCAGGGTGCAGTAGGTCGTGCTGCAGTAACAAACACCCCCAAATCTCAGTGGCTTTACACAGTGAGTTTATTTTCTCCCTCATGATAGCTGACCAACGAGGGTAGGAAGGGGAGCTCTGCCCATTAAAGTCTCTCAAGGTCTCCGGGCTGACCTCGGCACCACCTCTTACACGTGCCTCTTATTTTTGCAGTAGAGGGGAGGGGACATGGCAGATCAGTGCCTGGCTTCTACAGCTTCCACCCAGAAATATTACTTCCAGCCACAGTTCATTGGCCAAAACATGTCCGCAGCCGTGCCTGACTTCAGAAGGACAGGGAAGTGCAGCCCTACTGTGTGCCCCCAAAGAATGGAAGGACCAGGACCATTGTGAGCTGTCCTAACGATGACCACAGTGGCAGTGGAAATGGCATGTATTTTTAATGAGGGTTAGAAAATAATTGGTCAGATAGCGCAGGTTTTTTTTTTTTCTTCGTAGAGGATGGAAAAGCGCTTACCGATTAGAAAAGACCTGGCACAGCACTTGCGTTTTAAACAGAAGGAAAAGATGACATTGGGGACCAGCGACACAGAGATTTCACTTCTGTGCCATGACAAATACCAGGGAGATATAATTGCAAAATGAAGCAGCAAATGTCTTACCCAGGGAACTAGGTAACAACCTGCTTGGCTTCATAAAGAAGGAATAATATCCAATTAGACTAAGTGTATTCGGTGCCTGAGAGACAAGCTCTGGAGACCTCAGGGCCTCTGGGGCCCCCAGGGCGGTGTCAGGAGGCTGTCTGAGACCTGTCCGGGGTGTGAGGGGACGGCCCGCCTCAGAGCAGGAGCTGATCGATATGTCACACTCTGATGTGAGCCTGTCTCGGCTCTTCTGAGCGCCAAAATGAGGTCCAGCTGGTGCCTGGTGCGTGTCCTCTCAGCTACCGGGGCAGGGGCGCCTGGCCCGTCAGAGCCACCTTGCCTCTCTGCCACCTGTGCTGTGGCTCCCACCTTTCAGACCGACCTCCCGGACCCTTGGGTCTCAGGATCCCTGTCCCTGCCACAGGCTGGTCCCCCGTAGTCACTGCTGTTCCTCTTGCTGGGGGCATCTGAGTGTTTTCAAGGTCAGACTGAAGTGTCCACCAAGTTCCAGCCCTGCCAATTCCCACCTGTGTGACCTTTGGCCAAGCACCGAACCCCTCTGAACTTGCTTCCTCACCTTTAAAATGTGGTCGGTAATTGTTCTTACCTCTTAGGGGTTTGTGAGGGTGAGATGACAACCGCTGTAAATCACCAAGCCCTGTACCTGGCACTCAGCGCTCATGTGATGTCTGCTGCTGTGAGCCCTGTCGTCGTCACTGTCCCCCCCGCCTATGACAAAAGTACTAAAGATAACAGATACAAAATTGTTGTGTTTTTTTGACCCCAGAAGTCTGGCTTAATTATTTTAAAGGAGGTCAATGGGAGGCTTGTAAATTGGAAAACGAGTGGCTCGACTGATGAGTTACGCCCACTGTATCCACGTGTTACCCCACGACGCTTCTCCCACGGCGCCTCCCCCACAACGCTTTCCCCACGACGCTAGCACGTTGTCCCTCAGACACAGTAATAAAAATCCAGTCCTTCCTTCCTGGTTCGTCCTAATTTCCATCCCTGCCCCTCAGGGTGGATGGAGGGATTAGATGGTACCCAAAGTGAGGATAATTGTTTGGTCTCCTGCTTCCTGGCTGGTGGAAACAACGTTTATATAGGTACAACCTTGGTGGGGGGCGGGGGGAAGCTAAAGATACAAGAAGAAGATAAAAGGAGGACATCGCCTTTGTTTGAGCAGCAGGTAATGAATAAAGGGCCCCAAATAGTCACATGGGCTACTGCAGCACCACAGATAGAACACTGCTTTTTGTAAATCCCTGCTCTGGCGAGATCAGAGCCCTACCAGACTCTTCTGTCAGGTCCTGAGCTTCCAGCCTTAAGAGACCAGGAAGCTTAACTGGGGCTCCGCAGAGCAATTTCTTATTGAACGTGGTTATGCGCCAGGTTGTCTTTCAAAGTGTTTCATACCTGCTTGAAACATTGAAGGTAAGATTCATCCATTCATTGAGCAAAAGTTATCTCACCTGCTGGGAAAGGGTGTTTAATATACATGGAGACGGGGATAAATAAATCTGGCTGCCCTGGAGGCCGTGGAGACTCACGTCCTGTGGAGGTCAGGTTCCGAAGTCAGCATATAAGTTGGAAGTGGAGTGTCGTCAAATGACCCTCAAAGATCCTTCCAGACTTCACACCCTTAGCAACTCAGAGCCAGTTTGGAAACTCACATGCCAGCTTCCTGTATTTCAGCAGTAGCCTCCTCTTCTGTATGAAGCAGAGGCCCACCCCCATCCAGCCCCGTTGAGTTTCACAGTCCCTGTTCCTCTTTGTCTGTGCTTTTCTTGGTGTCCTTATCATTAAAAGGGAGTTTGTTGGTGGGTGTCATGATTGGATTGTATGAGGCAGCAGTCTTTTATCTAATTGTACTGTCAACCAGTATGAAGACCACTCTCCTTCCTCTAAGGAGAAAATATACACAATGATAAAGTTGCTACATTGATGATGTCCAAGTGAGGTTTTCATGTTTTCTCTAGTTTTTTGATGTCCACCATGGTCTCCACCGCAGGAGGCAAACTTCCAGGCGAGGGACTCCCCTGGCTCTGAATATACTTAGCCTGTGTGTGCCATGCAGTGTAGACGCAAATCCAAGTTTATGTGCTCTCTGTAGAGACAGTGATTTGTATTCACTAGAGTTGGGGAGTCTAATTGTTTTTAAACTGCCACTTCTGTTTGATGAAGTTGTGGATGTCTGGCCATAGAGGAAAACAAGGTGAATTTATAGTTACGAATAGATGCCTCACAATCTGAAAACTTATCACTTAAATTGGTGAAGTGTCGCTTTTTATGCAACTCGTTGTTTAGAAGCCCTTGGAGCCCAGGACTAAACTCATACGCAATTTAACATGATCTTGGTGAGATGAAAGAAGTCACCCTTGACGCGACGTGGAGATAGACCGGATGGAATTTTCCAGTTCCCTCCCACATGGTAGAGTAGCTGAAGGGAGATAGACCACAGATTGATTTTTGTGTAACTCTTAAGTGGAGCGGAGTTAAAAATTGCTGGATTTGAAGTTGCCCTATGTTTGATTCCTCCAAGGAAGTCAGTTAATATGTTATTATGAATCTTGTCGGACACTGTGTTTTACTCTCCATGTTAATTTTTGCTGTTTCCTAATCTCTGGGCAACTGAGAACAAGTCATAGGTTACGTTTCTTACTTATGGGCATTAAGCAATATCTCTAAAATGTAAAATAAAGCTGACGAAATGCACAGCCCGATAACAACAACAAATCTAATCTAAAGTGACACGGGGAGACTCTCCTAGATTTTTTTCTCTTTAATGTAACATGACTTCAAATTGATGCAGCCCCACAGTGATTGAAAAACTCTCAGAGCTTGTCTCCTGTGATTACATTTCTGATCTGTACAACTTAATTTTTTAACTTGGTGAGTCTCCGTTTTGTGAATGAACAGTTTGCTCTCGCTTCCTCTCTCACTTTATTTGGGAAGAGAGATTATTCGGCAGCCAGGCGAATAGAGCTCTATTGAACTCTATTGGGAAATAGTGGGAAATAGTGAGAAAACCTACAACGAAGACCAGAGGAACGCACCCTGGAATATGTGCCTCCAAGTCTCTTTCTCCTCTTTTTTTGGTTTCTTCCCTTCTCTTCTCATTTTTATTTTCTCTCAACTGTGATGGTGGTCACACTTACCTGTGAATATGCTAAGAACCAATTAATTGTACACTTTATTTTTTTTTATTCAAGTAGAGTTGGTTTACAATGTGTTAGTTTCAGGTGTACAGCACAGTGATTCACTTATATATATTTATACACGTTCTTCAGATTCTTTTCCATTATAGTTTATTTCAAGATACTGGATGTAGTTCCCTGTGCTATACAATAGGTCCTTGTTGTTTATCTATTTTATATATAGTAGTGTGTGTCTGTTAAACTCCAAATTTATCCCCCCCACATTGTACACTTCAAATGGCTGAATTGTATGGTTTGTGAACTATATCTCAGTAAAGCTGTAATATATACTTTTTAAAGTGTCCCTTGAATCATTGTCAGTGAATTACTTTGTAATGTGTGTTTTGATGAATTCGAAATTAATTTAAAATGGATTATCTTTCTGTGGTATATAAGGTGATGCCCAAGATTGCTAATGTTTGTGTATTTGGGACACTGAAGTTCTTTATCCAGTGGTGTCTAGAATGTGTTGGGATTTTGTTTGATGTTTTCTTGAGTTGGGAGTTCCATTTCTTGGGCCTCCTATGGGATGTTGATGAATTTTATGTGGTTCAGAGTCCAGTTATGTCATGGATGCTTCCATTTAAGCAAAATAACATTAACTTGCATCATTCTCATCTCATACCATACATATGCTTCTCACCTTCCTCTGAAACTTTCAAAGCTGACTTGTTCATTTCAGTTTGGATACTTGCTAAAGTGTATAACAAATATCTAACAATGCTTTTTTTGGTCATAACTGTGTTACTGAAATGACTTGCTAAGTAATTCCCAGGGGCCTCCTGGCTATTCCTTTGCTTTCTCAACAGTATCCTTTCAGATCATACCTAGAAAATCAAAGCTTTCCATTCCATTGTATCATCTTTTTAATAAACTCAGCTGTCTCAGCTTGGGTATTTAATCTCTGACATGGCTATTGATAATTATAAATTTTTATTTGGATTATGCTTCATGTTTTCTTACATAAGACAAGACCTTTAGGGACAAGAAAACCACTTACACTTTCTCTAATGTGAAAAGTAGTTTACAGGAGGTGGTGTGACAAGGACCTAGAAGAATATAGGACCTGTACGGCAGTCCTGAGCTAGAATGTATGTGATGACGAAGTGCTCAGAGTTACAGGGTAGGGATGCTGTTCTTATAGGGAAACATGCGTGTAATCTCTTCCCTTCACCTGGTATTCACTCCAGTAATTTCTCCTTGGGCTCATTTTAAAATTAAGGTTTAAATTATCCATTGAGAAGCTTGGGTTTACGACTTGAAGCAATAAACCCTTACTCCAAATTTTTAACCGATCAAGCCATATATGTTTAGATCCTCTAATTTCTTTTTCTCGTATCCAAGTGTACCGTATACCTTGAAGTAGGTGAATTGTGGAGTAGGTTTTATTATATAGCACACCACAGAGTTAAGCTTGGCTTATTTGGATTTTAAAAATCTCCAGAGCTTTGAGAGTGACTTTGAAACACTCTTTACTGTTGGAGCTTAAAGAAAATAAATCTCAGAAGTCCTCTCTGTTAATTCACCTGCTCGGAAAGTTAGAGATTAAAGGGTTTAGCGGGATTTTTATATTTTCTGTAACTTCTCTTTGTATTGGAGTAAACTGTTCTTTGTATGGAGTGGTTCACCTTTCATAAAACAGAAAGATTCCGCCATTGAGAGGAGAAGAATAAGGAGAAGTATGGTATAAATGCATAAAAACTTCTTAGAGCTTTTTTTGTGTTAGATGTAAAGGAATTAGTAAATTAACTTCTACTTTGAGGGAAGCCATCTCCTCTTTCCATTAATGGTGAAGTCTGAGAGCAGAGACTTACATGTTTTCCTCTTAAAAGAAAGCTCTTTGTTTTTCCTCAGAAGTCATTTTTAGCAAAATGAGGGAAGAAAAGGAGAAGTAGGTACAGAAATGAGTCCCAGTTTTGAGGCGGAACCAGCATTCTCTGGCGTGTCTCCTATTCTGGTCTCTAGAACCAAGGTTGCTAATTAATGACCCGAGAGCTAACACTGGTTGATGAAATGCAAGACATAATACACATGTTGGGTTTGACTGATGTGTGATTATTAGCATCCATTCATGTGTAATCCTGTACTTGGAAGGTTTGTAATTTGTTTTTGACACATTTCTCTGTGATTTCATATGCTCCTGTGTGCCGGTCTCACCTTCCTCCAGAACCCCATTTCCAAGACAGACTTGATTTATTCTGTTTGGGTAATTTATTGGCCACTACTTATTTTCCTTAATACATAATCTCTTTCCTTAATGCCCTGTCTGTCTTCCAAGCTGACAACCTAGAGAACTAAGCCACAGGCCTGGGGCTGAAAACTTCTGCCGAGGAAGGAAAGTCAGGACCTTTCACCTCCTAAAAAAGTCCTGTGGAATTCACTTCACACGCACTCCCTTTGCAGTGGGGAATGGAGAATGTTTGAAAACCACAAAAAATATCTTGGCATTCCTTGGGACAATGGCATTTTTCTGCTTGATGGCTGCAGTGGGCCACAGGCAAAGAAGCCGGCTGATGCCCAGGGACCAAGAGAGGCGAAGCCCGCCCACAGGAAGTTAAAGAGAGACCACTTGTTTCCCAGTTCATTTCCAACATGAGTTTCTTCAGGGCCAGGGGCCCAGCTGTGCCTCATTAGGAACAAAAGTTTGGCCATGACAGCGCTCAATATTAAAAAAAAAAAAAAAGAAAGAAAAAGCAGCCCAGCTGGCTAAATGGCAACGTAAGCTTGGGACAGCCCGTGTCCAGAATCTTTCACCTCGTCTAACGAGCTCACCGATTGCCAGCTCCGAGGAGACAAAATGACATAATACACAGCAGTCAACTTTTCTCCTGAAGAAAGATTGAGAAAAAAAAAATTTGCAGCCAAGACATGGGTGGTACCTGGTAACTTCAGGCGTAGTGCAAGTTGTCACCTGGAAAGCGACTCCCAGGGAGCAGCCCTTTTACCGTTTAATCAGGCTGCGCTGGGTCGTATTTATAGCCCTGGCGAGGTTGGCCCATTGTTACACGGTGAAATTGTGATGTTCAGCAGTTTATACCTCGGAAGCTGGAAGCGTTTCTCCATGGTGAATTTGTAATATTAATTGGCCATGTCAGTTCATGACAAATGTAGTGACATCTATTTCAAGTATTTCCGCTTTATGGGGCTGAAAAAGTGACAACGCACTCGAGATAAGTAATCGCGCAAAAGATCTTCACGCTTGCTCTGTCGGGCTTCCAGAACATGCTCTCAGAGGATATGCAGATAGGCTCCGGGTTCGGGGGGCTGTCCCCTTCCCTTGGCTCCGGGCTGAGAGGGGGCGGGGGGAAGCGGGGGAGCAGCGTTCAGTCTCCTGAGATGCTGGTCGGTGCTCTGGCATGGACTCACCTGCTGAGACCATCATTTATTTGATCTGGGTACCTGATGCCTAGAGGCCGTGCCTGTTAGTAATGGGAAAGTAGTGCCTTTCTCACTGTGTGCAGTGGTTCTAGACCAGGGGCCATGTCTGGAGACGTGTTGGTTGTCACATCTTAGCAGGGGAATGAGTGGCTATTGGCACTTAGTGGGTTCCGGCCAGGGTTGAACCTTAGTGGGTTCAAACCTCCCACAAAGCACAGGACAGGCTCCACAACAAAGAATTGTCCGGCTCCCCCGAAGTCAGTAGTAGTGAGGCTGAGAAACCCATTTTGCACTTTTCAGCCTTAGCTGGTCCTCAAGAGGTTGATGTGGCCAGGGGGAGGGGTTCTGGGGTTCCTGCCAGACGGAAGGTAGGGCATACAGAATGCAGGATATAGAAGGCCCCCCTGGCAGATGGAGGGGAAGCAGGCCATGAAGGATGCTACAGAAAACATAGAAGTGGTCAAGAGCAACCTGGCAATACAGAACAGCAGTGGTGGGAAGCAGGAGGCGGTGGCGGGGAGAGCCATCCCTCCAGCTGGGCCGGGCTTCGAGGAGGAGAGGGTGTTTGAGTTCGTTGCAGAGAGATGAGGGAAAGGCATTTGAGCCCAACTGAGCAGACATATTTGTCAAGTGGAGCTGGGAAATTGTCGCCTGGTTAGGTTGACAGCAGAGTTTCCAAAACAACAACAACAATACAACAAAATCCGTGTCTAGAGAAAGTGTATTTATGCACTGTGTTGTTAATCTTCTCCCTATGTCTGAGGTATGGAAGGTGTTATTATTCTTGGTTTACGAATAAGGAAACTGAGGTCCAAATGGGTTGAGTAACGGACTGCTGAAGGTCCCATGACTTGTCAGTGGAAAGGAAAGGACCAGAGGCTATGTCTACATTTGTTTTCCTTCTCTCTTAAGTGGAACAAATTACTTTTGGTGATTATTTCACATACGTAGTTTCTGGTATCAAAAACGTATATTGTTTGTTAAAAAAAAAAAATTGAAAATATAGGCAGGTCAAAAAAGAAGAAAATAGAATTGTCCTGGAAACTGCCCTTTTCCACTTAACAGTGTCTCTTTGCTATTAAATCGTTTGGTAGCATCATTTTTAATAGCTGCCCAATGACCTAATGTATGGTTGGGTCCATAATTTATTTAACCAATCCCCTATTATTGGACATACAGGTTATTTATAGTGTTCCTTCATTGTAAGCGGAATTGCAATGAATGTGTTTATAGCAAACATCAGTGAGTGGTTACTGAGTGTGCCTGGGGGCTCCAGTTCCCAGGGTAAGAGCAGGCTTTGAGCTAAATGGCCAGATTGCCCTCTTGAAGGACTGAGAGGCTACTTGCTGTATTTTTACTAAGAGTAAGTAGTGTTTTTGAAAGCCAAGTTGAATATAATTTTACTGTGCATTTCCTGTATTATGAGTGAAGTTAAACATTTAAAAAAAATGTACGCATCAACAGTGTCTTCATTTGAAAATGGTCCGTTCATGTTCTTAGACTGATTT
This sequence comes from Monodon monoceros, assembly GCF_005190385.1. Lineage (NCBI taxonomy): Eukaryota > Metazoa > Chordata > Mammalia > Artiodactyla > Monodontidae > Monodon > Monodon monoceros. The sequence goes on along the minus strand of NW_021703766.1, from coordinate 9,720,850 downwards.
GTATCACTGCGTCTTTATGAATCACAAGAACCTTTTATGTGTTCTGGCTGGGATATTACTCCTTTGTTGTGTATATCACGGGTGTTTTCTCCTGATCTCTGCTTTTTTTTTTTGTCTTTTAATTTTATGTTTAATTTTAATGGAGTCACATTGATCAGCCTGCCCTCTATGGTCTCTGCTTTCAGTTGCCATGCTTTAAAAACCCTTCTCCACTGTAACGTTATATTCACTTATGTGTCTTATTGGTTAACTGCTCTTATGTTTGACCTTGAAATCATTAAATTCATCGGGAATTTTTTGGGGTAAGGATCCAGCTGCTTTTCCCCAGACGATTAGTCAGTTGTCTCAATACCAGCTATTGGAATAATTTATTCCCTCCCCAGTAAATACACCTGGGCTGATTAAGAAAACTACACTTCAGTGCAATTATTCCATCTTAATTCGTAAGCAATATTAGGTTAAACTCTAAAAATCCTGGAATCCTATTTTTTCTTAGTTTCCAACCAGCACATCTCTTTGAATTACAGTTGACCCTTGAATAATGTGGGGGGTTCATCCGAGTATAATTTAGAGTCGGTTGATGTATCCATGGTTCTTCATATCCGCGGATTCAACCAGTCACGGACCATGTAGTAGTGTCGTATCTACTACCAAAAAATATCTGTGTATAAGTGGACCTAGGTAGGTCAAACCTGTGTGGTTCAAGGGTCAGCTGTATATTCTACTCTCCATTCTTATAATTTGACTCACTTTCATATTGCACCTAAACATTGTAATTGTCTTTTCCCCATCCAAGAATTTAAAAAAATAGTTCTAGTTTTGCCACTACGTTCACTGCTACTTCTGCATCTCAGCAACAAAACAAAACAAAAACTTGGCATTTTTGGCCCACTTTGAGAATGAAAGCATATACTGCTCAGTTGCCTAGTCTTCAGCAACATCTGGGTATCCTCAAGAAATTAGTGGAATGAATGGTTGGAAATGGATGCTCTTAAGCTTTTGGAGGTGAGCTCATGGGGCAGTATGCTCTAATTTCCCCTGCCCTGGGGTTTGAGTTTAGGTTTAATTCAGTTTTGAGAAGACACCAAGCCTGATGCTTCTGCAGCCATCAACAAGAAGGGTGCCTAACATTTTGAATTCCAGATCTTATGTTTAAAATCTCAGCATTCTCAGGGATGCATTTTCTGCCAGAAAAATGTTAATAGTGATCTTCCTCGGCACTGCCTAGAAAATACTAGAAAGAAAATGCTATCTAAATACGTATCTCCTGTGACTTCTGTGTGTGTAGCTCAGGCCTCACTGCGGTGTGCTGCTGCCGTTGTAGACAGTAATAGGTAGCAAATGTGTGAATCAGGTCTCATCTGTTGTTTACACTGAACAGGTACTGAAGGCCACGCACGGCTGCGTTGTGGTTCCTGCTGATGGGCACACTTATCAGAGGTGCACATTCTGTGTGTCATCCACAGGAGGTGCGTTTCCACTGACCAGGCCAGTCTGTTAAGAGCTGTTCCCAGACATAAGGATTTCATTTAGACAGATTCATATCTCCTCCATTATATGCACCTCTTCTTGCCTTCTAAATGTTTTAAAAGAAATTACTCCGGACAGAAAGAGGTATTTATATTAGCAGTTACATACGTTTCTGTTGTGCTTCTTTAGTTCACAATGCAAATAGTTTAACTTGGTGTCAACACCCTCGTTGCTGTGAAATCCTTTTCATCCCTGTTTGCCATCGTAGCCAGTTGGGCTCTTAATATTATTATGGAATCATTTTATGTGTGGAATCTTTTCCCTGTGCGTTATTCATTTTTTACCCTTATAAATTTATTTATTTTTGGCTGCATTGGGTGTTCGTTGCTGCGCGTGGGCTTTCTCTAGTTGCGGCGAGCAGGGGCTACTCTTTGTTGCGGTGCGCGGGCTTCTCACTGCGGTGGCTTCTCTTGTTGTGGAGCACGGGCTCTAGGCACGCTGGCTTCAGTAGTTGTGGCTTGCGGGCTCAGTAGTTGTGGCTCGCGGACTCTAGAGCGCAGGCTCAGTAGTTGCGGCGCACGGGCTTAGTTGCTCCGCGGCATGTGGTATCTTCCCAGACCAGGGCTTGAACCCGCATCCCCTGCATTGGCAGGCAGATTCTTAACCACTGCACCACCAGGGAAGCCCCCATTATTCATTTTTAACCCAAGATAAACACCCATGTTTATTTACTTTTTGTGGGTTGTATACTTTAGGGTTGTAGATTCATAATTGAATAAGTTTTCACACAAATTGGGGCAATTTTATCATCTTAAGCCAGGCTTTATTTGAGAAGTCTGGGGAGCTAGACACGTGTTACCTGCCCACCTTCACCTATGTGCCATAGTTTCCTCCTGCTGCCTTGTTTCTAATTAGTCCATTGGAATAGAAGGTGATCAGTGGAAGGAAGACAGAATCTTTGTATAAACTCTTTGAAAATATCTTCTGTTCGTCTAATGAAAGTTGCTGCTTTCCTGTGCTCAGTCACCTCTGGGAAGTGTTTGCTTTGATTGATGGTGAAATGTGGTGGCCATCGGACCTCCGAATATGCCTCTTGTTTGTAGGCCTAGAAGATGCTCCTCTTCAGAGAAGGAGGGACAAAGTGAGAAGTTACTCAGGTAGAAAAAGAAAGGTGACATTGGGTTATAGTTAACCCAGATGCAGCAGCCAGGGGTGGAATTTTAGGGTTATTTATATTCTGTTTCGCCACAAGATGTCACCAGGACACCATACCAACATGGCCTAAGGACCATCTCTCTGGCCGCTAGTTATGGTTATCAGGTAGCATCTGCCCAGGGCCATAGGAAGAGTGGGCTGGGGAGGAGCCCCATTCTAGGGAGCTGGGGGACACCATCACGAATGCTGTAATGTTTTTCCCCTCTTGGGGGCGCATCTCTTCTAGCCTTTGCATGGAGAGCGAGGGTGGGGAATCACACCCAAGAAGGTCATCACAAAAGTCCAAGGCATTCTATTACCGATGAAACCTTGTTTTCACTGGATGGGAAAGCAGACAGCCTTGGGGAGAAGACACTAGGTGTATAACCGCTTCCACCCTTAATAGACATTTGCTGAGTCAACAGGAATTACATTTTCTTAGATGAAACAGTATTTCAGATGACTTAAAAATATACGTTTTTGGCCATTTAACATTTGAGCTTTTTGGTGAAAGTCTTTAGTTGACACATACAGCATTGAGGTGTCGTCTTTCGTGATTCCAGTGTCAGCTGGAGGATCGTTCATTCGCTGTGCTGTCCTCCTTTCCGGGGTTGTGGGAGGGGTCAACCAGGGTGGGACTGTGGGGGACTTTTGTTTCAAGTGTCCCTGAACCCCAGCTTCAGTGTTTTGAGTCCCTTGTGCTTCTGTAGAAAGTCAAATCTAGCAGGAGTCTCCTTGGTCACCTGATGTCTGGTCATCTTTGTTCTTCTACCTGAGATGATTTGTCATCATGAATTATGCCAGGGCTGGTTTGTGCTAAGGAGCCTGTCATTTGACTCAGTAAAGTTATAGCAGCGCGTCCCATTTGTATAGCGCTGTCTGTAGGGGCCCTCCAACATGTGATCAGAGGTCTAACTGCTCCTCTTGGTTGAATTTAATATACCAATAAGGGCAGATATTAATTCTTTATTGCAAAAGTGAAATTAAGGATCGAAGTGTGAATACTCAGCAAGATTCCATAAACATTTTTTTTAAATAAAAAGAACCAGGACTAGAACCTTGAATTCCTGATTCTTGATCAAATTGCTTTTTTTTTTTTTTAACTTCAGTTAAATTTTCTCCTGTTCCTTTTAACTCAAGAAGGGACCTTAACTTTTGTCATCACCATGTTATGGTTTAACCTATACCCGGTCCTCTAGAAAGTTCGTTTCTTCTGTAATAATTTTTGAAATACAATTACATGAACCATTTGCGACCTCGTGTGTATTTTAGGACTTGGAGCGATGAAGCCTGGGGAAGTAGTCGTTTCTGTTTCTTCAGTTTCTGGAGGTCTCAGATTCCCATCCCATACTTTTTGTTTTGGGGTTAATTAAGTGGACTCTTTCAGTGTCTGTGGCTCATTTAAGCCATAAACCTGTAGACCATGTGGAATCCTATTGGTGATACCTTACGGAGTGCCTCAGTTGGGGCCACCTTTCCCCACCGTGTTCTCGGAGCTGACGCTCTGTTCTTTTCCCCCGAGAATACCATCACAGGTGTTTCATTCCCTTCCTGGTTTCCAGTTCAGCATCTCCCAATCCATCCAGCACATGCTGCCAGGGAAGGTTTGGGAAAATATTTCAGTTACAGAGTGGCAAATAGTGGGATGTCTGCAGCCATGTTTGGGATGCTGTAACGAATTGACAAAAGGCCAGGTCCAGTGGTTTAGCTGTGTCCATGGTGTCTCTGGTGGAAATGAACACAAACGTGATGCATGCGAGCATTTGACAGGTGCATTCTTTGACTGGGCCGTGTTCATGGCAGCAGGCTTGGGAAAGCAGTTAGGAATTGTAAGCATGGGAAATTACGAAAAAGTAAACCAAAATTGCATTTGAATAATATCAGTGAGTATGGGTGCATGGAAATATACCACTCTTAATTGTGTCTTCGAGTTCCCTTAGGTGGTTGATAAAACTTCCCAGTGAGAATACTGCCAGTTGCTGAGTACTTGTTGTCGAAGCTGTGGATAATTTGCAAAGGTTTTCAAATGGGCAGTTGTTTGCTCCAGTTAGGAAGCAGGGACTCAGATCCACTTCTAAGGGCAGTGTGAAAGGCAATGTAAATTCACTTTAAGTGGGGAAAGCAGGATCAGGAAAATAAATCAGCTGGGGGCACAGACTAGGGACTTGCTGGAGGGGAGGGACGGATCAGGGTCTGTGTTCTCAAACCAATGATTTATATTTTCCACCCATTTTGATTATCCCTGCCACTCCTTATCTCCTTAGTGCAGAAAACGGAGAGCTGGTTCAGTATTCTTAAGAACCACCCATGATTGCATTTAGGCCATGGATTTAACAGGTATCATTATCTCTTATTTAAGCACTGACTATGGTGCCTCAGTCTGTGGGTGTGAGTCGTCACTGGTGTTTCTGGATTTTATTGGAAATGCTCAGAGAGCAGGGAGACAAGAACATGAGCTGATAATGTTGATGATTCTGGCAGCTTGACGTTACCCAGCTGTTCTTTTTTGTTTGGTTTCCCTTCAGACTTAGTTGGGGTTTTTTTGTTTGTTTGTTTTAAGAGATGGGGTAGAGGAGAGGGGCTTCCTCTTCTTTCTTTCAAACCAAATTCTTTCAAAGCCTTTTGCAAACTCTTATGACTTCTGCTCACTGGTTGAGCAAGAGTTACTTAGGAGCTTAGGCATTTTCATCGTGTCCATAAAGAAAAAAAAATGTGTATTACTATGCGTTGCACATTTGCCACTTAGAATTTCTGAATACAAATTAATCATGTTGCAGCTGTGAATAACAAAAAAACATGATAATGTACCTGCAGACATGAGAGCATTTGGAATCCATTCTCAGGTGGCCATCAGAAAAAGCCAGCCAGCGTGTTGCTCTCCGTTTTCCATAATTGTGTGGCTTTGCCTTTCCTCAGTTAATGTGTTTAATAAACTCCCCTGCAGAATCTAAATGCTTAAATTTAGTTTCTTTTTGTCTTTACGGTGTTTATCATTGTTAACGTGGCATCAGAGCAGCTCAACTTTCACATCATGATAAATTCATAACCCCAGAGAAGGCAGAAAACATAATTATTATCAATTGCCTCTCTCCCAGAATTGCCGTTGGCTGAGAGGAGCAATATAGGAACTTAAGGAGTAGCTGATTCAGAGAAATACAAGGCTGGGCTTGGGCCTATCTTGACTGCGTTCCCATTGTTTAGGAAGTCTCCCATTGGACTTCTCTTGCAGTTTGCCCGTACGGTAAATTATGCAAGGCACGTCCATATTTTAAGGGGACTCAACTTTGATTTTTCTTTCTTTGCAGTATGGAATCCAGTTTACTTACTCAGTCTTTCAATAACTCGTAATTGAGCACCTGCTAGGGGTTAGGACATACCTGCGAATAAGGTGAAGTCCTTGTTGTGTGCTGTTAGGGACTATAACATTTAAATATGTAGTATGTAATACGACAGATGATGGAAAGTGCAAATAAGTGTGCTTTTTTTTTTTAAGGAATGCTGTAATTACCCACAGACTCAAGAATCACTTTCCTGAAAATCCCCAGAGTAGGAAAACTTAAGAATATCAGTTCTTCATTGGGGAGAAGTAGTATTATGGGGATTGAAGTCAAAATCAAACATGGTTGTCCATTCACTACATTACAACAATAAGGGTGGACCACTCGAGAATATGTGATCTCATTTATCCTAAATTGATAAATATACATGATATTGTACAATTAGCCCTACTTTACACCTCTTTGCTTGGTTGCAGCTGGAACGCGTTTGTGTTGATTTCTCCCATCAGGTTGTCACAGCTCGGCATTTCAGAGGTTTTCCAAGGTGAATCTTGGTAGATGAGGATGTATGAAAGGGAGTTCACTGTTGGGAAGAAATTGTTCCTGTAGATTTGGGGCAGTGATAAGAAAAACTAACTTTTGAAATCTGGGAAACGTGGAGGTTATCTCAATAAGAGTCTGTGTGTATATATATATATTTTTTACATACATATATTTTTATATAAATATATATATTTGATGGGAGGAATACAGTTACTTGTTTTATACTTGAATTTACTTTTTCCTAAGGAAGGCTCTTCTGAAAGCCAATGAGATCTATAAAAATCCTTTGCAAAATGCCAAGCGCTTCTCAAATATTATTTTCACTCTGTATCATTTATGTAGAAATTCAGAAGGAATGAATGTCTGTATTTGTTTGTTTCTAAAGGCCTTGCCTTCATTCAGTGCTACTGTGTTTGCGAGGTTTGTGGAAGGAAGGCTGAGAAAGAGAGACTCATTATTTTGGCTGGAAACGGTGGCTTCATCTGGAAGCAGTTGAAGGTTAAAGTCAGTCATCGGAGTCTTGTTTTCTTGTATTTCCACATATCTGAAATGTTCTTAAAACCGTGATAATGGCCAGCATGCTTCACTGACATTTGATAGTTGTACAGATTTATTCATCTCTCTTCAAGATACGTCTTCCCCTCTCATAACAGCCATACGGAGGATATTTTTAATATGCTGTGGTGGCCTATCAGGCTAATGTTAGAATTCTCCTTCTGTGAATGGATTCCATCCCATAAGTACCATTTCAGCTTAACCAAGAATTTAAAACATTTTCCCTTGACGATTCGGGTTTCACTCCAAGACATACCTTGTTCTCACCAAAATCTGCCAGTGCTTTCTTCTCCTTGGGCTCTGTGCTGATTTCTTGTCTCTGGGAAAAGGCACCCTCAGTGCTTGACCCAGGAGGTGTCTAAGTAATCGGCACCCCTCCCCACCTGCCCGCCCCAGCCTCCCTGCAGATACCGTGTTCCCTAACATTCTAAACATGCCAATAGGAAGATGGGTCACAGGACCAGCATCTTAATTACGTTAGGGGAACATAATTGATTTTAGTCCTGAACATGGGGTAAGGGTGGTTTAATACCCATTTTGTGATACCTGGATTATAAATGAATTCAGCATGCACATAGCTATTCCATTTTTAAAAACCTTTGTGAGTGCTAACTCATACACAGCCTTCCAAAATTTGAAGTATAACGTTCAAAATGCGCTAATCCCTAAATTCTCTGGTTCAGGTTATTATATTTTTATGAGTATTCATTTTGATAAAGCCCTTTTAAAATCAGTTGCTCCCTGTAATTACAGTGCTGCTTTATGGTATTTGCAATATATCATATGGGTATACTAGAGGGTCGTGAGAAGTTCATGAGTGCAGTGTTAGGGCCCATGCTTCTCCCCAAGGCGCTGGCTCGAGTGACCATGTTTTTGTACATCTCTGCAGGGTTTATAAGCTATTCAGTAGCCAGATTCCTATTCCATTTTGCCCATTTAGTTTTCAAATCATTGAAAAAGAGCATTCTCTAGAACTCCAGTATTTTGGGAAGTCCTGGACTTGATAAGGCATTTTTGAATTTGAAGATCTAGGAAACCATTGAAACAAATGCTAATAATTCTCCCCAAGTCAAAAGGTAACTCTAATTTTATTATGCATTGACTGTAATTCACTTTCTGTTGGGTTGATTTGGGAAAAAGAACCACAAGTCTATATTTTAAAAATAGAAATAAAATGATAAAGACCCACAGGTCTCATCACATAAGGGATTTAAAAATCAAATCTAACTTAAAAAACAAAACTTGCTTAAGCCGATATAGCAGGATCTTGGATATGGGTTTATTATTTTTTTTAATCTAGATGATTTGGATAACAGTACAACTTCCACTTTCCTGCTGGGTGGCCTTGAAAACTTACAATCATGGGTCGTCCTGTCAGGAGAACAGGGGGTACATGACTCTGTTTGAATTATGGTATTCTCAGGGTATACGCCCAGTAGTGGGATTGCTGGGTCATATGGTAATTCTATTTTTAGTTTTCTAAGGAACCTCTATACTGTTCTCCATAGTGGCTGTATCAGTTTACATTCCCACCAGCAGTGCAGGAGGGTTCCCTTTTCTCCACACCCTCTCCAGCATTTATTGTTTGTAGATTTTTTGATGATGGCCATTCTGACCGGTGTGAGGTGATACCTCACTGTAGTTTTGATTCGCATTTCTCTAATGATTAGTGATGTTGAGCAGACGCAAGAGGGAGGGGATATGGGGATATATGTATCCGTGTAGCGGATTCAATTTGTTATAAAGCAGAAACTAACACAACAGTGTAGAGCAATTATACTCCAATAAAGATGTTAAAAAAAAAAAGAGAGAGAGAGAGGAAAAGAACACCCCCCCTCTCCATTCCCTGTTACCTGTTGGCTTTAAAATAAAACACACACACACACACACACACACACACACACACACACACGTAATGATGTTGATAATGGAGGAAAATGTCATGAATAATTCAGATTTTATTTTAAGTTACTATGAAATATTTATTAATTTATTATTATTATTATTTTTCTGCGGTACGCGGTCCTCTCACCGCTGTGGCCTCTCCCGTTGCGGAGCACAGGCTCCGGACGCGCAGGCTCAGCGGCCATGGCTCACGGGCCCAGCCGCTCCGCGGCATGTGGGATCTTCCCGGACCGGGGCACGAACCCGTGTCCCCTGCATCGGCAGGCGGACTCTCAACCACTGTGCCACCAGGGAAGCCCTGAAATATTTATTTTTGTTGTTGGTGGGGAGAGGGCTGTGTCATGCCTCTTTCTTTAAAACAGAGCGTGGCTGTGTTTGTCAGTCATGGTTCGTGGTCTTTCATTCATTCTACATTTTTCTGGAAGAGGATGCATCGCTATGGTAAACTTCTGATTCTGGCCCTCTGGTATGGTGAAGCAAGCCTGCCGGGCAGGCTCTTCCGTCTCCTGGCGGAGATGCACCCCGGGTACTCTTGGTTAGGGATGAAGGAGGGCAGTCCCTGCCTCTAGGCTAGGGAAAGCCTCCAGACCAGGCCTGGGGTATGGCAGGGACTTTGTCCCCAGTGCTCTTTGTGGACTCTGAGCATGGCTTAGCTGACCTCAAAGTCTTTGTTCCATCCTTGTACCTTTTTGCTTCTGCCTCCTGCTCTCAGCTGCCTCCTTCAGACTCTCAGAGGGATTGAATCTGATTGGTTCAATGTGGTCACATAGTGCCTTTGGGACAGAGGTCTCAAGCCATGTCACGTTGTGGACTGGCTCATCTCACATCATGTGTATTCCCATTGTCCAGACAGTGTGGTCAAGATGACTGGGGAAAGGGGTCCTGGAGCCACTGATACCTAAGGACAGTCCAGGGATGCTGCCTCACTGGGAGCCTGTGAGTGGAGGGCTGGAGCACGGTAGGCACCCACAGGAAACTAAAGCATGGCCTTTCTCTCTAAAGGGCTGGATGGTCAATATTCTCAGCTTTGCAGGCTGTACAGTCTCTGTTGCAACTTCTCACTCTGCTCTTGGGGCAGGAAAGTAGCCACAGACAATACATAAGTGAATGGCTGTGTTCCAATAAAAGTTTATTTGCAGAAACAGGCAGTGGGCCCGATTGGGCCCCTGGGCCATAGTTGTTTACTAGACCCTATAAGATACAGAGCTTTGAACCTCAGATCTGATTCTTGCTAACCTTGTGATTTGGGCAGTTAGTTAAAATTCTGTGTCTCAGTTTTCTCTTCTGTCAAATGGGGATTAAAAATAGCTTCTTAGCCTGGTTATTAAAACTGTTTAGTGAAGTGATGTATGCAAAGCATACTAAGCTCAGAGTAAGATCTTAGTAAATGCTGTTTCTGTTCCCTGATCCCCTTATGAACACTTATGAAGGACGGTGAGAGATTATTCTAGATCTGAGCCCCCTGGAAAACAGGTGGCTTAAAAGTTTTTTTTTAATTGAAGTATTGTTGATATACAATATTATATAACTTATAGGTATGCAATATAGTGATTCACAATTTGTGAAGGTTCTACTCCATTTATAGTTTTTTTTTGTGGTATGTGGGCCTCTCACTGTTGTGGCCTCTCCCGTTGCGGAGCGCAGGCTCAGCGGCCATGGCTGACGGGCCCAGCCGCTCCGCAGTATGTGGGATCTTCCCAGACCAGGGCACGAACCCGTGTCCCCTGCATCGGCAGGCGGACTCCCAACCACTGCGCCACCAGGGAAGCCCTATAGTTATTTTTAAAAATTTGCTATATTCCCCATGTTGTACAATATATCCTTGCAGCTTATGTTATACCTAATAGTTTGTACCACTTGCTCCCCTACCCCTGTTGTGCCCCTCCTGTCTTCCCTCTCCCCACTGGTAACCACTAGTTTGCTCTCTGTATCTGTGAGTCACCTTCTTTTTTGTTATATTCACTAGTTTGTTGTAGATTTTAGATGCCACGTGTAAGTGATATCATACAGTGTTTGTCTTTCTCTGTCTGATTTATGTCATTTAGCACAGTGTCCTCCAAGTCCATACATGTTGCTGCACATGGCAAAATTTCATCCTTTTTAGTGGCTTAGTATTCTGTTGTTTGTACATATGTATGCATGTGTGTACATATATGTAGATAAGTGTATATATATATATATATAACATATATATATATGCCATATCTTCTTTATCCATTCATCTGTTGATGGGCACTTAGGTTGCATCCATATCTTGGCAGTTGTCATAATGCTGTTATGAACATTGGGGTGTATGTATCTTCTCAAATTACTATCTTTGTGTTTTTTTTTTTTGGATTTATATCCAGGAGTGTAATTGCTGGGTCATATGGTAGTTCTGTTTTTCATTTTTTGAGAAACCTCCATACTGTTTGGAAAATAGGTGTTTTTGTGAAGCTTTTGATTTTTCTGTCAGTTGGGCTTGCGTTTTCAGCAGACGCGATTTAGAGCTTTAAAGGTCATTCTGTGGTTTCCCTTTCCACGTCGGGAACTCCTTCCACGTTGCCATTTTAAACACTGGACTTGCCTTTAAGTATTAATAATTTACTCACATGCACTTTCTTTGTAGTCATTTCCAACCCTTTTTGTGGGCAAATCCACATTTCAATTCAGGATTTTTCTTATCTGTTACTGCATGTTCTTGGTCCAAGCTGGATAAGGCATTAGTATACCCTGAACCCTAGCTATCAAAAAGCGTGCCTGGGCTTAACAGTGAACACGGATGCACTCAAATTCACAGTGACTGTCAAAGAGGGTCCTGGAATCTGGGGATGGATGCCTGTCCCCTGCTGGTAATGTCGGTTCTCCTGTCTGGCTTATTGAGCTCATGGTAAAGCCTTCCGAGGCTGCCAGGATGGTTCAAAGTCTGATTGGTTTATGTTCATCAGGCATTTTGTTGATATGATTCCGATTAATGGTGGCATCCACCGAAAACCTGTAGTGCAAATGAGAAGTGTGTAGCCTACCTGCTGTACCATGATTCCTCTTTAAGAAGGTAAAAACATTGCATGTGTTTACATATTATATATATATATGTATAAAATTTTTTAAAGGAGTGTCTGTTTAAGGAAACTGATTTTGCTAGTTTTGTGAAGTTATGGCTCATTCTACATTTGTTATTTTGGTTTTGAAAAAATAGAGTAGAAAGTGGTTGCCTCCTAAAATGGCTTGTAAGTCAGAGATGCAGAGTGTCTTGTTTGAGGTGCTTTCAGGTTTGCATCGGTCTGATCCAGCCAAGGGCTTTCACTTGGTCCCTTCGGGGGGTCAACAGCGGGTCTCACTCTGGGACTGAGCCCTGCTTGGCCAAGAATGACCTAGAGCAGGGGTCACAAAGTACTCCCCGCCCATGGGCCAAATGCGGCCTGCATTCCTTTGGGTACAGCCCCCAAGCTCAGAATAAGCTTTTGCATTTTTAAAAGATGGGAAAAAGAAATCAAGAGGAGAATATTATTTCCGGACACATGAAGGTTATATGCAATTCATATTTCAGTGTCAAGAAATAAAGTTGTGAATTTCATCCATAAAAATTTGTGGACATTTGTTTTCTCTCTGGTTGTATAAGTATCTCCATAACCTCCCCAGTTTTGCCTCTCAGCCCACAAAGCCTAAAATATTTACTGTCTGGCCCTTCACACGAAAAGTTTTTTTTTTTGCCAACTCTTGACATAGAGCAGGGATTTTCAGTCTGTTTTGTAACTTCTAAATTTTTTTCATTAAAGTAAGCCCTTCGGGGAAGCCTGGTTTACAAAATCGATGCAAAAAGGAGCTGTTTGGAGTAACTTTGAGCCTTGGCAGGCATCAAACTCAGCCTCGGTCCACACCTTCCCTCCTGGGGATAAGGCTGCCATCGTTAAGAAAGTGCCTCGGGCTTCCCTGGTGGCGCAGTGGTTAAGAATCCGCCTGCCATTGCAGGGGACACGGGTTTGATCCCTGGTCTGGGAAGATCCCGCATGCTGCAGAGCAACTAAGCCCATGTGCCACGACTACTGAGGCTGCACTGTAGAGCCCGCGAGCCACAGCTACTGAAGCCCGCGCACCTAGAGCCCGCGCTCCACAACAAGAGAAGCCACCGCAGTGGGAAGCCCGCGCACCGCAACGAAGAGTAGCCCCCGCTCGACGCAACTAAAAAGAAAGTGCCTAGATTCAGGCTTCTAAATACCCATCTATGGTCCCTTTTATGCTATTCCAAAATCCCAAAAGCTCTTGAAAAATGGCAACACCACCAACTTACTTTGTGGTGAAATCTGACCTTAGCTGATGCCGTGTCACTTTTATTTCCTCTATAGTGGCTTAATCCTCTTTTCACTGCAGGAATGTAAATGTTTTTGTTACCAGGAACCCCGCTGGGGGCATTTACTTGTATGCAGTCTATGTACCAAATTACCTTCATAACATAGAAGAATTCTGAATACTTGAAGCCCATCAGGCGGGGTTGCTCTCCCGTTGGTTGCCAAAGCCTACACATTTGTCCCGTGGACTTTCCTTTGCTTGCCGGACGCCAGGGTGGCCTGTGTGTCTGGCCACGTGTCCCGTGTGGGTTTACAGCCTCCGTGTGTGCTCATCCCTGGGATGCCTAGGGTGTCAGGCACTGACTTCTCACCCGTGTGCTGGTTCACCCCGCCTTCCTTCCCCACAGCTTCCTTCATCCCTGGCCCCGCGAGGCCGGAGAGGACCATGTCATCTCATGGTCTCAGCCGTGTGCGGCCCTGTGTGGACGCTGTGGGAGTTCAGGGGGTGGGGTTCCTGTCCCCCTGAGGAAGGAAGAACCTTGTTTAGGCTGAGTCTCTGCCGAAGAGCTGGGCCCGGGAATTGCGTCTCTTTTCCTGCTCTTGGGGCCAGAGTGACAGTGTGTGTGGGAGGTGTTCCCACAGGCCTCACTCCCCAGGCCCCGCATTCCTCCACCCTCTCTTCTCTTCCCGAGGCTTGAGGGATTCGGCTTTTCCAGTTTTTGGAGCTCCCTTCTCGTTTTTTTCCTGAAGACTCGCCGTGGAATGGGACAAGGCCCCCAGCTCTCCCCATTCACGGAGTCCGTGATGGTGAGGCCTGGTGGTAAGCCCTACAGGCAGGCACGGGCAGGGCAAACTCTGCATGTGGGCAAGCTGCAGGGTTCCACTGTAGCGGAGTGAAGAGTGTCCCCCAGAATTCACATCCACCCAGAACCGCAGAATGTCACCCTATTCGGAAATAGGGTCTCCGCAGATGTAATTAGTTAAGGATCTCAAGGTGAAATCATCCTGGATTTGGGGTGGGCCCTGAGTCTAGTGACTCTTGGCCTTACAAGAAGAGGCGAGGACACAGAGAGACACAGAGGAGAAGGCAGTGGGGAGGATGGAGGCAGAGACTGGAGTGATGATGCGTCTACAAGCCGAGCGATGCTGAGGACCCCCAGCAACACCCAGAGCTGGGAGAGCGACGTGGTGTGCTTTCCCTGCAGCACCTGCAGAAGGAACCAACCCTGCCGACGCCTTGATTTTGGACTTCTGGCCTCCTGAACTGAAAGAGAGTAAATTTCCGTTCCAATCCCCCCCAGTTTGTGGTGGTTTGTTACGGATCCCGGCCACAGGGCACTCGTACAGCCAGGTTCCCTGAGGAGTTCATGTAGTCTTTGTTCCTCAGTCTTCAGTCTCCAGGGGTCTCAGCAGCCTCCTGCCCTCAGAGCGATCGCCCCAGAATAGAGGCCTTCTCATCGTCCTTCATTTATCTCTCGGTCAGTATTTACCGAGCACCTCCTAGGCCAGGCTGGGCCAGGCGCTGCAGGGCCCTCGAGAAGCTCCCCAGCCCACGGGCAGACAGTTGAGTGGCCCACGTGGGAACTCTGTTCAGGACTCGCATCAAAGAGCTGAGGGCCAGGGAGACCCTAAGAGTGAACTCGTGTCAGGCCATGTACCCCTTTGTCTCAAGCCGGCAGCTTGCGATTCGGGGACCTGCTGACCTCGTGACGCCCATCTGGATGGGGATGTTCTTAACGGGTTTGTTAGCACCCCTGCTTCCCACAGCCTCGCGCCCCCGACTCTCACCCAGCGCCCCCCCCACTACGTTCCACCACCACTGGCCCTCAGAGGCGGCAGTGTCCCCACGGGACCGATGCAGACATGGTGACCTGCAGACGTTTAGGCTGAAGACACCAATGATACTGACCAAAGTGATTCAGTAGAGGGTGGGCTTTGTGTGCAGAGTCCTCGGCACGGCTCCTGGCGTACAGCAAGTGGGCAGTGTGTGTCAGTGGCTGTTGTTACCCTTGTGTGTTTTCTCCCCCTTCTCAGCCTCCCTTTGCTCTTCCCTCCCCCTCCTCTATTATCATGGGGGCCCACTAGCCTCACCCTTGCTCCCACCCTGATCACCGTTACTATCATTGTTACTCTGGCTATGGATGATTATTATGGCGTCATCACTCAGACTCGTCCAACCCTTCCAGGGCACAGGCAGGGCCATTGCTGATCTTTGTATCCGTTAGACTGTCCCGAGTCTTCTTTGGCTGTGTCACTCCCTGGCCTTCTCCTCACAGGCCTTTTTGAGGCAGACAGATACCACTGATAAGCCCAAAGCACATGTTTTGGGTGAATTCCCCAGAGCCACGCTAGATTGGGGGCTGAGAAAAGCAATTCGTGTCCTTGTTGACTGAAAAATCCAGCCCCCTAAGAGAGTTTGGGTCCAGGAGCCCTCAGCCTCGCCGCCACACAGACTTGAAGAATTGCGACGTCGGCCTAACATAATTTTGGTAACTCTGTCACTCCTGCCTCGGGTGGAAATAATTCAGATTGCACTCTCCGTTTTCTCTAACGGGCTAAACAGCCCCTTTGTAATACCTGTGTTTTACGAGACATAATACTGGACATTGTTCCTGCAGCGTTTGTGAAAAGACAAACCTGAGAGAGCCTGGTCATTTAACTTAAGCAATTTTAAAGTTATTTGGAAAATGATAGGCTGTCTTTCCTGACCCAGTTACTTTACAAAGCCACATTCTTTGGCAAACATTAACACAACTTCTCCGTGTGTGGGCTCAATAAATATTCGGGCAACACTGATTGAGCACTGCCTTGGGTAAATAGTTCTCCTTGCACACATTTCCTAGTTCATAATGAGGAGTTTTCTCCATGGTCTGACCAAATGTAACATTCCATTGAAACGGAGACATAAACGCAAGGGCGAGGGAGACATGGAACCGGGGTTTGAGGGGGGTTTCTTGAAAAGGTTGGGCAGGCAGCTTGGCACCCCGAGTCCCCACTTGTTGACTTTGGGCCCCATGAGAGCTGGGAAACAGGAGACAGTAGAAGCAGAAAGGCGTCCTCAGAAGGAGTGGGTGACATGAAAGTCCGAGACCACCCTTTCCCCCAGCTCCCCTCCCCCCTCCCTCAGGACCCTTCCTTCAGGACAGCCACGTGATGCCCGATTGCATTTTCAGTTTTGGGAGCCCTTGTTCTCGCCCCAGTCGACGCTCTGCAGCTCGATTTCCCATGTGGACGGCTCCTCAGAAGGTGCCTCATCTTGGCTCAGCAGGTGGTGGAAGGTTTCCAGGGCGTTGGGGGTGACTTCTGCTCTGGCTGTCGGTCTCCGGTCTCCCTCGTGCAGTGGGGGGGCACGTGGCTTCCCCCCTCGAAACCTCAGGTGAGAAGGAGGTAATCACAGCCTCTCCTCCATGGGGCGTAGAGAAAGTGGGCTCAGGGAGATCGTAGGAGAAAGTGTCAGGCGTAGAGGCGGCCAGTTGTTACCACCGGGGGTCAGAGATGATGAGAAATTGCCACTGAGGGCACATTTCGTGTGTCACCTCCTTTAAACCTACTGACAGTCTGTTCTCACTCCTGTTGAAGATGAGGAAATCGAGGCCCCGGGAGGCTTGGCTGCAGGTCGAAATCCCCACAGCCAAGAGCAGCAGGCCTCCGATTCTTCCTCCAGCCCTGCCCTCAGTTAAAGACCATATGCTCTCCCTACGCCCTGCATTTCCCCACGTCTTTCTCTTCCCTCTTTGCCGTCACGTCAGCTCTGCCGGTCCCTAACTTCACAGTTCCAGGCCCCTCGGAGTAAGTATCTCTGGGAAGGATGAAGTGCCGTGATTAAATTCAGCAGTGAAATCCGGGGAGAAACCCGTTCCTTGGTGGGGGGGCCTCTCTGTGTGTGTCTCAGGGCTCAGCTCCCTCATGCGAGTCAGAGTGGATGAGGCGCCTCTACTTGACTTACAGATGAAGATGTGATGCAGTACGCGGGTCCAAACCGTACCGGCCTTAGGTGATCACCTTCTCACAGGAGCTGAACCGAGTGTTCTCTTCTCGTGGAGTTTCGTTTCTTAAAATCAGCAGTTTCCCGTAAAAATAGGAACATGCTCATTGAGAAAAGAGACCACACAAAAGTTGAACACAGAGAAGGAGAGAAAAAGATCATGCAGTATATTCACTCGGCATCTTGGCATGTATTCTTTTAGTACTTTAAAATGCACAGGTTGTTTTGTTTTGTTTTGTTCTGGTGTAATTGCAGCATATACACTTGTGACTGGTGCCTGCGCAAATTAATTCTGCTACTGCAATCCAAATACTCCAGAGATAATTTTTTTTTTTTTTTTTTTTTTTTGCATAGTGGTAATCATGCTGTGTAGACAATAGTTCCTTTTCTCATTTAAGAATTCGCCCCTCCTGGCTTTTGTAGACTGTCCTAAGCAGTGGCTTCGTGATGGCAAACCAGCTAGAGGAGCCAAGATTCTTAGTTCACCAGCCTGGGTAACTGGAGTTTCAGGTTGTAACTAGCTCTTTGCAGTTGTCAGTTACAAGGTCGTGAACATCTTTGGTTCTAAAGCACTTTCCATTTAAGATTATTTCTGTGGGATTGATTTACCAGAAGTAGAATTTCTAGGTCAAAGGTACAAAATCTTGAGACCTCTTTATGTGTATTAACTTGGGCCAGAAGCCCACCCTGTCGTGGAGAGCACCTCGGACTTGGCTGGAGGGCCAGGGAGAGGATGGGAGAACGTGGGCCTTTTGCTGTGCAGCTGGGATAAGAACTTATTCCAGATGGGCCACATAGCCAGCGCACTTTATTGTAAAAGCCAAGTGAATTTTATGCTTCAGTAACATGCACGCCTCCAAAGGCACATGGGAACGGGGTGGGCATTTGTCATCCTGTAGAATGCCAGGGCACGGAGTCTGTCCCGAGCCTCTGAAAGCAGTTCCAAATTTGGATGCTTCCGAAGTTAGTGCTCGCACTGCAGTGGGGACAGTATTCTTCTCCGACAATGGCCGAGTCTCACGTGCCGGGATGCTGCAGACGCTCCCAGGTCATAATTAACCTTCTTCAAAATCAGAAGGGGGAAAGGCAGGGAAAAGGCCCTCTGCACCCCGGGAAGGAAAAGAAAAAAAGCAGAATGCTGAAACTCTTAAACCTCCGCTCTTTTCCATCCCTTATTCAAGAAACATTCCAGCGGATAAGTTGCCTTACCACAGACGGATCCTTCTCGCTGAACAGAGAGTCCACGCTGGAGCATGGTCATAAGAAACCGCCCTTCCTAATTTTTTTGCAGGTGGGCTCCCCCGTTTTCCTTTATCACGGCCCCTTTGGAGCATCTGTGCATTCTTTTTAAGACTCCCATCCAAGACTCTTTTTTTTCTTCCTCTTGCCCCTGAGACATTGCCTCTGTACAGTAAGACTACTTTATGGAACGGTTTGTTATTACATGGCATTCAGTAAAACCCAGTTCAGTTATATCCCCGGAAACCAAACAGCTCCATGTGGAAAAAGCCTTGTATAACCCACTTTTCACCACACCGGCCTCCCTCACACATATACTGACATCCAAAGGCCTTCCGGTTTCTTTTTCTGTTTTTTTTTTTTTTAATCTCAGTATAGCAATACCCTGTTTTTGAAAGTACTTGTTCTGCTAATTTATTCCTTAAACAAGAGGAGGAAGAAGTATCAGTGCCCTCATAAAACAGTTAACAGAAAGCCCGAGGCATCTTTTAGTGCCATCTTTTGGCTGTTGCTTGGAATGGCTCCATCCATCACCGCTATTCACGTGGCGCTGTTTCTTATGTCAGTTAAACCATCTTCCATCAAGTTGGCGAAGCAGAGTCAGGGAACAAGATGAATAGCGAAACATCTTCCGTGATGTGCAAAGTGCTCTGCTTTTAAATGCCCCTGTTGATTTCTTAGTATTTTCAACTTCCTCTTCCTATTCCCCTCTGACCATCACTCAGGGGTCTGTTCTTTTAACCTTGTTCAGGGGGCGGCGAGGGGGGCGGGCAGAGTGCTAATGCCGGTCCGTAAGTGCGAGCCATTGATCAGCTGATGAGGGAGATCCATTGTCTGTCCTGGGCTCCTGAGAAAGGGAAATCAATCCTGGGACCCCGGGAGTGACCGTTGTAGCCACAGGATTGCAAAATGTCACATTTCCAGTCAGCCTGTAGCCACGAGTGTCTCTGCCATCGGAGTCTCACGTGGGGATATGTTGTTATTTCCCCCCAGAAAGGATGGCGTGGTTCTTCTTGACGATGTGCTTTGTATATCTCAGTGTCAGTCAGTTTACATGTGTTCTGCCCAGAAATCACCAGGATTTCTGCCCTTCCCTAGCCCCCATTTATCAGGGTCAGTCTTTGTGCAGGTGCCTGGTGAGTGAGTGCAGTTTGCAAAACCCTGAGGTGCCCACAGGGGGAGCCATGGGCGAGGGCCACCCAGGTGGGGAGGGATCTATTTTCATCAAGAGTGGAATTCCCAAGCACCTTGGTGTTGATAAAGAGCAGTAGGACTTTGGTCAGTTTTATTAGTATTTTAAAATTCAGTGCATCCATTTATTGCTTGCACCTTGGGTGGACCTACCTCCCGTCAGCCGCTACCCTCCCCCCTTCTTTTGGCCACTGGTAAGAAAGATGCCAGTAGGGACCCTTGGAATGCAGTCCCAATCCTGACAGAGTTTACCGTCTAAGAGGGGTGGTAACGTGTCAACGCAGATGGTGACAGTGCCAGTTTGGACCCAGATTTCCACTGGAATCCGCTCAGGTCTGTTAGAGCCGCCCAAACCCTCATTCTGCATTGCCCTCCCTTGGGAGAATCGTGAGCCTCCTGGTTAAAGCTCGCATGAGAAGGTCCCCTGTGGCTCTCCACCCCTGCTCCGTGGCCTTGGGTGGGTTCCTGGGTCACCTCTCTGTTTAAGGTTGCTCTGCCCCTCCCCGTGCCCACCTGGATGTGGATTCCTCCCATTCCCCGGCATCTTGCACGTGCTCCTCCCGACCCGGTGGTTGGCGCAAGGCTCATGCCTCACTGAAGATGTGATGAAGCAGAGGTCACTTACAAGGCAGAAACCCGACTGCACGTCGAGCCTTGGACAGCTGCAGCCCTCTGTGCGGTGGGGATTGAAGTGTGTGTGTCACAAGGCTGGGCAGCCTGTATTACATGGAGTAACAGAGACGAAGCCCCAGCTATGCAAGACAATTATTAACGTTCATGGAGTGTTTGCTGTGGGCTGGGCGCTCTGCTCGGTGCTTTATGTGGGTTTACATCATTCGGTCCTCACAACAATCCTCCGAGTTAGGTACTCTTCTTACGTCCATTTTACAGATGGGAAAGCATGGAGTGGTTAAGGACCTCTCCCAAGCTCATGCATCTTGCTGGGTGGGGGTGGGGTGGGATTTGAACCCAAGAAGCGTGTCTCTGGAGTGTCAGGCACGAACGCAGAGCGGCCTCACTGGTCAGTGAAGCTGCCTCATCTGTCTTCCTCCAGGGACTCCTGCACCAAGCCGGGCACTTTGTAAGATGCCACTTGGCGAATTATAATGCTGTACACCTGAAACTTACATTAAAAAAAATGGGGCTTCCCAGGTGGCGCAGTGGTTAAGAATCTGCCTGCCAGTGCCGGGCACACAGGTTCAATCACCGGTACGGGAAGATCCCACATGCCGCGGAGCAACTAAGCCTGTGTGCCACAACTACTGAGCCTGTGCTCTAGAGCCCGCGCGCCACAACTACTGAATCCCGTGTGCCACAACTGCTGAAGCCCACTCGCCTAGAGCCCGTGCTCCGCAACAAGAGAAGTTACCACAATGAGAAGCCCGCGCACAGCAACGAAGAACCAACGCAGCCAAAAAATTAATTAATTAATTAAAAAAAATGCCTCCTGCATCCTTTACCTTAATGCTGCCCCACTTCTCAGGACCCCTCACCGTGACGGTAGCTGCCTCTGGGGCACACCACATTAACTCCCTCTCGGGCAGTTTTCTTCGTGTATTTTAAATACAAATCCAGAGTCTCCTTAAGCCCCTAAATTTTTAGGATCTGATCCAGAGACCAGGGATGTTTTCAGGAGAAGCCTGGACTGCCTTGTTACCTGTGCAGGAGAGTCACCCTGTCTCAGGTCACAGGTGACAAGGGACCAGGAGCCCCAGCACTTCCCTCTGCCTTTTATCTGGAGTTGGACGTACCCAGCATGAAAGTGGGGGCATCAGAGCACAGAAGATATTTTTGTATAGATTTAGGTGAACCGAAATCATTTGCGCAACGTTTGGGACCTGATTGTTCGTATGCACGTGGCCCCTTTCTTCCCACAAATTGCAAACCAGGATGCAGCTTTTGAACAGCAACCAGTTCACAAACGTTTCACAGCAGAGGGGCGGTGGCCCGGGGTGGGGGGGGGAGTGGGCAGGGTGGTGGTTGCGAGCCTGGAGGGGGGAGAAAGGGCACCCGAAGGGGAAATGGGAGGAAAGGGAGAGAGGGAGGTAAGCCGAGGGAATTCAGAAAGTAATAAAGTCCTACAGTAATCAGAGGGCAGAGGCCAGGTC
>NW_021703766.1:9662278-9698714 GCF_005190385.1 Monodon monoceros | reverse complement strand
TTGGCTGCGTTGGGTCGTCGTTGCTGCGTGCGGGCTTTCTCTAGTTGAGGCGAGCAGGGGCTACTCCTCGTTGCGGTGCGCGGGCTTCTCATTGCGGTGGCTTCTCTTGTTGCAGAGCATGGGCTCTAGGCACGGGGCCTTCCGTAGTTGCAGCAGGCGGGCTCAGTAGTTGTGGCTTGCGGGCTGTAGAGCACAGGCTCAGTAGTTGTGGCACACAGGCTTAGCTTCTCCCTGGCATGTGGAATCTTTCCAGACCAGGGTTCGAACCCGTGTCCCCTGCATTGGCAGATGGATTCTTAACCGCTGCGCCACCTGGGAAGCCCCCCCTGCCCCGCCGCCCCATAGTTTTGTAAACATATTTTTTTTCCAGGTGGAAGGGGGGTGTATATGTGTGAACAAATAACAGACAGGAATTGGTGTTGACAGTAGTTAGGTCTGCACACCCCTTGCTTTATGATTTATTAAAAGGTATATATGTATGTATTAGAGACCCACACATATCTCCATTTGAACAAAAATGCCATCCTAATCACCCTTTTTACCTCCCAGCCAAGAGCACCAGCAAACACTTCCCACAAATGGCCGATGGCCCTGCCCTTTAGGCATTTCTTGTAGCGTTTGTGATGACAGTGGCCTTTATTTTTCTTTCTTCTTAGGTGCTCTCAAGTTCTGGAATAAATCTTGCTGGCAATTAATTATAGCTTGAGATTTCCAGGAGAGGCAGGCCTAGCTTTTATTATTTTACCCACTAAATATACCTCTAGATAATGGAATACATATTTACAGTGACAAGTTTTGTTTTATTTATAGGGTTTGTAAGAAATCATCAAAAGCAGCTCAGAAAGGGCCACTTAGACCAACATGCTTATTTCTCCTTCTGCTTTCATCAATGAATTATGTATGCATTACAGATGGCAACAAGGAGGAAAGGTCGGTTTAGAACAACACAGATTGGAAAATTACACCATTTGTTTAAACAACATTTATTATTGATTATTCAGCATAGAGGCTGATAGAAATGCAAACAGTGGCGGTAATATCATCTATTTACGGAGGCTCTTTATAAATGTCGGACCCTACCCTCTGTTTGGATTGGAATAATTGTTCGAAGTTTCCAGCTCTGTTTTGCGAGAGAACAGAGGTACATTTGGCATCTACTTTCTTAAATCCTTTAATCCCCATGACATCCCTGTTATCCTATTTCATAGAAGAGGGAAAACTGGGGTTGAGATGGATGAAACAGTTTGCTGAAGGTCACCCTCCAGAGGTCTTTCCGTCACATGGCTCCGTCAGTGTGTCAGAAACCAGTAATTCCTTAATAAGAGTAAGGATGGCTAGCACAGTCAGAATAATCATGTCTAATATGTATCAACTCCTGTTTGCCAGGCCGTGTCCCAAGCGTTTTGCGTGTGTTGTGGCTTTCAGTCGTCACATGAACTCTATGAATAAGTGTTACTACTGAGTTCATTTTATAGTTGAAGAAGCTGGGACCACTAAGGAGTTAAGTACCCTGCTCAGAATCTCAGGGTTCGGACGTGGCAGAGCTGGGAACAGGAAAGACAGCGTCGTGTCCCAGGATTTGCCAAGTCTCACACTTTTGGGCGTTCACAGAGCATTTCCTTCTCACGCTTCCTGGACAGCCATGGTTTCATGAATGTGTTTAGCAGTTGTTGGTTCGATGGCTGATTCAAATTAGTCTTCTGTAGAATTCCTCAAAGCCAGAGATGTAAGATAGTTAACTTCGTAAACATAAAACTTCATTTTCATTTTCAGTCGTCACAGAGAACGTGAACAACATTACTTTCGCTAAAATGAAATTTGAAAAATAAAACCCGAGAGGCCAATTGTAGGAGTTACGTAACAGCGATTGCGGGGGTGAGATTTCTAAGATGCTCAAGTCAGGGGTGTGCTCAGCGTGCGTGGAGCCCGGCTCTGGTCTCGTTTGCTTTTGGAACAACTCAGTGTCCTTTTTTAAATTTTACAGCCCAGGTCCTGGGCAGGAGCAGGGCTCGTCCACGCAGCCGTTCCCTCAGGACATCCGCTCACCTCTCCTCGCTTAGCTAGGCTCGCTTTTGTGAGATCTCTGTGTGATGTTCTTTTTTTTTTTTTTATGTCTTCCCTGAAGGATTATCTTGCTCGTTACCCCCCAAAAATCCCTTTTGTCTTCTCGCCCAGTCTTGCCACCTCCACTCCATCGCGCAGACGTTTGCTTTGGTCAGCTGTCCACCGCCCTTCTCCGAGAGCCCTCTTGGAAAGCATCACGTGCTGTCTGTGGCTTGCGCCTTTCATCTCTCGGTTCCAGGCAGGGTCCTGAAAACCCTCCACCTGCCCGTGGTCGGGGGCACATCTTGGCCCGCCTGTTACGGGGACCACCAGGGGACCTTCTAAAGAGACCTCGCCTTGCAAGAGCCGTTTGGAGCATCTTTCCAGCACCATCCCCAGCGTGTTTCACATGCCACCCACGGCTTCCCTTTTTCATGGTCCTTGCCTTTACACTGAGCCCTCACATCACTGTTTTCACAAGTCCTTTCCAAGGCCTCTGATTTTCTGGACTGTTTAACATTTGCCGTAACCTGTAAGGGCATAGCCAGCTTGGCACGATCGGTCCCCACTCCCCGCTGTCCTTCCTTCCGGTTTCCAGCCCACGGTCTTTATGAGTTGATAAGACAGTCCCCAGGTTTTCCTACCTCCAAAACGGTGGGCAGGAACAGCTACTTGTTAGGAGCAGGAAAAAGAAACAGAACGAATAAACCTAAAGGGTTTAAAAACTTGGAAGTCACTAAGAAACTGTATTTGCCGACAGAGAAAAAATATAACTACTTTTGGGTACATTAGCTTTTGCGCTTACCTCTCTTTTTGTTACTTCAGTAGAGGGGCAGAGGGAGAAGTGATATTCCTGAGTGGAGACACATTTACTTTCCTACTGTCCTTTTGGGGAAGGAGAGGCTGAAAGGAGAGAGAATCAGTTCTTCCTGCACCCGCACACCCCACTTAGGAAGAATGTGTATCCTTCAGATGCTAGAGACCTAAGCAAGCATCATACATCCCAGAACAATGAATAATAACAGTACTTCCAGTTCTCTGGTCATCACGATGGCCAGACATCTTTCTAGTCCTTGTAAATCCATAATCATGTTATTTCTTCACAGTAGCTGATGAGGTTTTATTATTCCCATTTTATGGATGACGGGCTTAAAGTTCAGAGAAATTAGTAACTTACTGTGATGTGAGCACAGCTGTTCTGACTCGCAGGCCTGGGGCCCATCCAGCACGCCACAGAGCCCCACATGTGTCGTCAGCAGGGTCAGCAAATACTGGGAATGGCCGTTCCGCCAGCCCCCAGCGCTGGCTTCTAAACCTGCTGCCTTCGCTTCCTCAACCCCCTCACCATGTCCTCCCAGACCCTGCCTTCCAGCTCCTCCTGTCCACGAACTTGACTTTTACAGTCACTGCTGAGAAAAGAACCTTTTGCTCTAATGAACCATGCAACGACATCCAGGAATGAAAATCACTGGACCCAGACTCAGAAGACACAGCTTTGTGACCCTCCTAGACAACTAAATGAACCTCTCTCAGCCTCAGTTTTATCACTGGCTAAGTGGGAAGAAGAGTGTTGACCCGATAAGGTTTGACTGAGATTCACATTTCATTTGCATTCAATGAGTTTTTATCGAACGAATGAATGATTGATGAGTTCATTCGTAAATATGAACAGGGGACCGAGCAGGACATCAGTGAGTGGTGGACTGGCTCACGTGCCCCTCTTGGCAATCCTGCAGGCTGTTATCTGTGATTGCAAACCTATACAAGGCTCCATTCGCGTCGTACTCTATGTAAATGGTGACCTGTTGAGTTGTTCAGTACACAATCTGAGCAGTCATACATGGCAGCCCTGGCTTCCTGCATTCTGATTCAGAGAATGAGGTCTCGGTACATGTGATTCACGTGAGGCCAAGGGGAGTCCTCTCTCTGTGCATTTTTGGTTCTGGACATGAGGCTACGTCTTTTACATTCACATTCCAAAGGAATGCAGGCCCCAAGAACTTCTTAAACACACATGGGGCTCCCGGCCTAGGGTCTTCATCTGGCCTCTAGATTGTTTAAAGAAGGATATTTGTGATTCTTTGAGGCTGTCACACTGGCTGCCGTGTGTTGGTTTTCTAATCGCCCAGCAAACATTGGGAAAGTGAAGGTTTAGGCGTGTGTGTTCCTCTTAGGTTGGAAGGGAAAGTAAAGCCATCAGGTTTCGTGAGTTTTCTTCCAGGTTTGCTCAGATGCTGCTGCAGGTTTGCAGCCTGTAGAGCGGCAGGGCATTCATTTGGCAGCAGGCAGAACCGATGGATTTGGGGAAGGCCTTTCGACAGTTAGGGGCTTATGTGAGGCGGTGCAGGCTCCTCCAAGCCAGCTGTGGAACGGGGGATTGAGCGACAGGAGACTCCTCGGGTGCGACTCAAACCATATAAACCTCGGGCAGAATCTCACTCCTACAAGGAGAACCTGCCGGCAGCTCGATGGAGGGCAGTCTGTCTGCTCTCCCCAGCTCCCCTGCAACCTCGCGGTTAAAACCGAAAAATGGAAGGAAGTCGACCAGGCGGGTTTTCTCTCACCCCCATTCCTTGTTCACTGGGAGGCTTTGTGATTAGCCCACAGCTGCTTTATTCTTTCCGAAAGATTTAGAACAATTATCACACATGCTCTGCTGCTTTGAGTGGAAAAAAGTGATTTGACAACTTTTGGACCTCTTGGCTTCGAAGGCTTAGATCCTGTTCCTTTCAGCCCCTTCACCTGCTGTGTGACGTGGGACAAATAACCATTCTGTGCAGTAGGAGATTTTTTTCTTTCTTGAAATAGGAACTGAATATATTTCCACTGTTTGTTTGTTTTTTATTCTCCAAAAAAAAAAAAAAATCAGAGATAATGTATACAAAGTGTTAAAAACTTTGTTTCCTAGAAAAACAACGGTATGTAAATCCAGATCACAGTATATACAGTTCTGATGGAGGAAAAACTGTTAATTGCGTAAGTTATGCATCCCGACTTGCCCATTTATTGAAATATCCTCCGTATAATTAAACAATATTTTATCTTAAATAAATAAGTGGCTTGTGACTTTCAGGATGTTTCAGACACTCACCAATAATCCATTGATTTCACATTTGCTAATGATGCTTGAAGGAAATTAAAAAAAAATTAGCCACTTGTACAAAAAGAAATCAGTCGTTTTGCAGCATTAGTAAACTGTAAGGGGGAAATACCACTGTTAATTTAAGGTACTAGTAAATTCTACCATATACAGGTAGCTCTTTATTTTCTGGGATTCAAAAAGGATTACAAAATAGGGTAGATCATCTGAATATAGTTTTGCTAGAAGATTTAATAATGACATGCCCTTTTTTTTTTTCTTGGTGTTAACGTATCACAAACCGCGTGAAAAACAGATATTTGAGTAGACGATGTTGCTTTTTGGAAAACTAGATTATCTGATAGATTCTATAGGCTGTACCGCACCTGTGGTGTGTTTGCCAGGTCTCTGCTTCGGAGGACAAAACAAATCCCTTTGGGGGCTTGACATTCCCAATGGAGTTCCCAGGAACTACCTGGAAGGTGACTGTGACACCCTAGCTGTTCTGTGTCTGAGGTCGGCAATCATGCTGGAGTAGAAAATGAACTTTTATGTGTCTGCACAGCAGTTAAAGAGTATTCCAGATCCACGCCACCCCCCTCCACCCCACCCAGCCAAGAAAAAAAAAAACAAAACGGCATGTTCATAGCCAAGGCCCACATGTCTTTACTTTAAGTGCTCCTCATGTTATCTTGACCTTAAAGTTTACAGGGTAAAGGAAACATTTATGGAACAGTTAAGACCAGTTCGAGCATAACCACCTGCCTCATTATCACACTCTACAAATCTCCACTTTACAGACTTCACTTCCCTGCCTGCTTGCAACTTGTGTTTGGCCTGCAAATACTGTTCCCGGTTCGCATGTGGAAACACAGGGAACTTCTCTTTCCTTTCCTCAAACGTGCCAAAAATAAGAATCTTTAAGAACTCATAAAGTAATTTAGCACCACATTAATAAAATAGCACAATTTTCAATTATTTCTGTAAGTATGTCTTTGAGTTAGTAGAGGGATTTTTTTTTAAGCTGTCCGAATATTTAATCTGCTTAGTAAATGGCTCCTACAAATCAACAATCTTTAAAAAAAAAAAAAAAAGGACAGTTTGCAAGATTCTAGTGTCATACAAATGACCAATAAATATTTGGAAAATACTGAGGTTTATTAGCAAGGAAGAATCAATTTAGCATTGAAACTGTATTCAGATTTTATGCTTGTAAGAGTAACAAATGTTAAACTTTTACTACACTGTGTTAGAGTGAAGCAGAAGTTGGCATTCTCATACCCTGTGGGAGAGAAGTACAGTTTAGGATTTCAATTCTGAGATTTAATCTGGAGATGTCTATCAAGTGAAAAAAAATTATTTTTTCACCTAGGATTTTCATAGGTAGGAAGTGTCTTAACGGAATATTTAAAGATATACCCACAGATTTATAAACAGTGGTGTGTGTACCTGTATTATTTATATGATGAAAAAAGTAGAAGGACTTAAAATAGTTAATAACTGAGCTGAACTATGGTGATCTGAAGTGGTTTATAAAAAATATAAACTAAGACATGTAAGAAATGGAAAATTTCGAGTTATTATTAGATATTTTCAAACTTTTTCTTTAAACATCAACAGTTTTATTCATAAAATATTTGTCTTATCAAACAACAAATATATAACTAAATAAAATTACTTAAACTTGAATCTTATTTTTTTAATGTAACTAAATCATATCAGGTATTTTTGTAAAAAGAAAATAATTTGAAAATCTGGAATGGAATGTCCATCTGGTGGGCACTGAATAGAATGGGTATCATAATATATGCATGCTACTTGTAGTCCTGCAAATATACAGATTTAAGAGTGATACAGATCCTTTATTATTAGCTGCCCTATACACCTGCTGTGAACACCTGCCAAGCTGTAAGTATCTCTCAAGTCATGAATTGGAACACAAGAAAACAGATACTCTGTACCTCTGGGATACAATACTTTATTATACAAGAATCTATCAGATTCAGGCTATTTGAGAGAAAGGATTTGACAAGTTAATTAATTTGTCTTTTCTGTTATCTAAAAGCTTACAAGACTCAAATCCTCCTGGCACCCGGAAACATTTTCTCTTTCTGAGGTTGGGAACAGCGCACCATTACCCATCAGGACGTTGGGCTGCAGGGTTTTTTTGTTTCCAGGATATAGGGTGAGAAGTGTGGAGTGGCAGTTTCCTGGGGCCTGACAGGTGGATGTTTAGGGTCTTGTGTCACATGGTGCCCGTGCTCAGCAGCAGACCTGAAGTGATGGAGGCGCCATGTGTTTAACAATACATTTATTTTGTGGAGGTTTGATATATGGTGTTTTGTAAACGTTGGGGTCTAGGACCCAGGGCCACCTTCCCTAGGTCTAAGGGTAATAATTACATGTCTTTGTTCAAACAGTATGGAACTCAGTGTGTGTGGATACTGTTCCAGACCTTGGGGATGCAACAGTAGATGAAACTAAGACCCTTCTCATGGAGTTTGCATTCTAAGGGATAGGTAGAAAAACTGGAAAGTGAGTTGGGGTCAGCTTGAAGGAGACTTTAAGTGTCTATTTCAGGAATTTGAACTTTTTTGTCAGGGGGGTTAGTGAATTGTTTTGCCTTTTTTGTTTTTATTTTATTTGAAATAGGGAATTAGCCATTTGGAGAAGCAGGATTTTAAAAAGATTTATTTAACAATATTTTGTGAAGTCGTTATTAAATTCACTGAGGATAAAATATTAATTAAATGCTTTGAAAGCTTACAATTCAACCATATCAGTTTTAGACCAATTGGGGGAGACGCTTTAAAAAAAGGTCATACTGCATTCGCCCTTTTCCTCCTACAATGAGTGTCTTGGTAAGTGGTGACAGAAGAAGAGGTTAGCTTTGAAGAAAAAGCTTTGTTAATAGGCTGCTTCAATAACTGTGGGCTCACCAATTTTGTTTCATTTTCTATTTATCCACTTACAGGTGGACCAACTGATTTTGCCCAGTTGTTTCAAAGATAATTAAAGTGTTTGCAAAATGTACCGTTGTTCCTAATTTGAAATTCTTAATACCTTAAATTTCATGGAGACAGTTGACCTTTTTGTAGCTTCCTGAAAGGGCTGGGTCAGGGTAAGTGACATATCAACAGATGAGTGTTCAGCTTCATGACTCAGTGTGTAACATTAAAGATTGCAAGTTGAGCATTTTTGGTGAGTTGACAAGTAGAGGAAATTGGGAAAATTTAATTTTATTGGCACCCTAATTAAAATTGGAAGGTTTCTTAGGAGCACTTAGTACTCTAGTTTGTATCCCGCTGTGGTGTATTTACCACTGTTTTATTTCTTTTAGATTAAAACTATTTAAAAAGGAAAGTGATAAAGACGTATCATTCCCAGTGATCGCTGTCCATTGCTATCTCCACATTCCTTGTAGTATTACAGTGTTATGTATCATGTGCAATTCATATAAATTCTCCCCTCAAATGACTACTTTGGCTCTTGTGTCCGTGTCAACTTGATGCTACAGTCATGGAAAGACGTGTGCTGTCATCGTCTGTGTTGTGGATCATAAATTCCCCATTTCTCTCTGGGACTTACTGGCGAAGAGTGACTTCTTTCCATCTAAACCGTGTTTTATTTCCGTGATGATTGAAATGACCACAATACGCATGTTCTCTTTAAATAGCTGTTAGGAGTCCACCTGGCAGACAGTGCCGTCTAAGATCAGCAGGTGGTGGTATTAATGCAGAGTCAGTGAGCATTAGGAAGCAGGAGCTGTCTGTCAGTCATTCGAGTACATGTAGCGAGTATATCCCATGTCCTATTGACTAAACCATGGCCTCCTGCGCGCTTTCCCTTGCCAAGAGCTCAGCCTTGGCGGATCCCCTTGAATTCATTCTAGGGGAACATCTTTCATTTGCTGCAGGTCTGTGTAATGTGCAGCTCAGAGAGAAATGCGTCTCCGTAAGGCCTGACCCCACCTTTTTTTTTTTAAGGATGTGTGTCCGTGCCGGGTACTAATATCTCGCGTACAGTAGCTACGAGAGTTCTTCACCTTTAGGAGGGCAACAAAAGGACCAACTGGAACCTCCCAGGTGGTAGTTACTCAAATGATATATAGTGACTCTGGTCAGTCCTTCTAGTTTCCCTTCATGAAGACACTAGATGAGTGCCTTATTGTGCCTAGTGATATAGCTTCTTGTTCTGGTCTTTTCTGAGGCTTCTTGTCTGAAACTGTTATCTGGCTGAGTCTGTTGGACCTTTTTCAAGGGCCCATGAAGTCCTTCTTCCACACCGTCTGTGCTGGGCTTGGTGGTGTCTTTGTTTCTGATCCCTCATTGCCATTTGTGGATGATTGGTAACCATTTACCAATGACATCCACATCATATGTAAAGCTGGCCTCCTACTTTATCTGAGTGCTGAGTGAGTCCCACATTCACTGAGCTCTGTGCACAGGCTGCCCTGCCCCGCAGTGGACCACCCTGGGGCAGTAGGAAGGACTTTTAAACTGCTCTTGTTTAGAAGCGACAGGTTCTGTTTGGGGTTGCACCTGAAAACTGGCTCTCCACTGGGCAGAGCCATTGTACTTCCCGGACTGTGCTATTACCAGTCATCCATTCAGAGCAACAGCCCAAGGTCAGTCCTCTTTTTACTTCTTCATGTGTACAGCAGGCGGGCTACATTAGACTTGGGCTAGTCTCTCTTAGCATCCCTTATATACCACGGAGCCTTTAAAATTAGTCACAATGGGGTCTTGCTTTGATGACATTTTGCTTGCTTGACGTACTGTTTGCTTCAGTTGGAACTTTAGTGTGGACCATACAACTTAGCTAAGCTTACTTTTCTTTTCAATGCAGAAGGCTCTCAGGGGCATGCTGTGGAAATAGCATTTGGTCTTGAAAAGTACAGTGTCTCAAAAACTATTAGCAAAAGACAAGAAATCTTTAAGGTGAACTCCTGGGGTCTCTTGAGTCATCTGTGGATTGTGGAGAAATGGTTCTTCATTTCTGGGGTAACAAGGCTCCATTTTATTAGGAATTCATGGTATCTTAATGGTGTGACAGTCAACCTTCAGCTGGTGGGTCCATAAGTAAATCCTGACTCCAAGTGACTTGTCGATGGTGATGATGATGTTGACAGTAATAATTTAAGCTACTGCTTGCTTTATGTCTACTGGGTGCTCTACATAGATTCTCATGTATTCATCCTAGCATTCCTGCAAGATGGTTGGGACTGTTTCCCGGGGAGGAAATTGAGGACGAGAGAAGTGATGATAACTGCCTAGAATTTGAAGTGAGGTTTGTATTCCACATCACTCCTTAGAAGTCAGAATGCCCTAGGAAGGTGGTGGCCACCTTTTACCAGCACTACCCTCATTCCGAGTACATCTGCATAGTATCGAAAGAAGTGCCATCATTTTGTCCTTTTGGGCCTGCCTTTGGCCTGTGGCTCTACGTGAGTGGTTCTTTCCTTGTCTCCATGCCCATGGTCTAATGACCTGCTCCTGTACGCAAGGCAGCAAGAGTGGCTGTGGAGAGCCCAGCCCTTTAAGATCGTGCATGAGGATGGCTCAGAAATTGCCTGGCTCCCTTCTTTGTTCCAGGAGTCTTTGTTCCAGGGTTTATACCCTCCATAAACTCAAATTTAGCTCTTTTCTGATTCTTGTGTCTGTGCTTCTAGGCTGTCCACGTTGTCACATTTGCTGAAGTGCTTCTGTGTTTGTCCTGATCTTTGCAGCTGGATTTGTAGCTTCCCTTTTCCAAGTCTAGCTGGTGTAAAAGTGCTACCTCTACTTACTGCCCTGTTAATAATGTCTCCCAAGAGACTCGGCATCTAGTCACTGATGGCTGAGATGGGAGAGAGAGTGCTTGATGTTTAAAAGCTGTTGCCATAACTATATGAAAGTAAAAGGATAAAAGGAAAGTCACCCAAATTCTATTCCCCTTACACAATGACTCTTCCCCCTTAGTTTTGCCTTTTATTTGCGTTAAACTGCCTGTGTATTTTTACATACATAATTGCAATCAGTAGGCCTTCTAACGCTAGAAAAAAAAATCTGTGATTGAAACTCCATGCTGACAAATAAGGGAGACTGTGAAAGCCCCAGTTCTCAGATCTCAGTTTGAGGCTGCAGTTGCAATACTGCAGTTTCTAAAATGTGTCACATGTAGTCCAGTGTTACAATGATATCAGGCAGGGTCTTGTAGAATCACTGTTGTCACTCCTCACGTTTGCCTCCGCCAATTCTGATAATTTGCGTTCAGAATTTTGTCTGTGTAAGTTATATTTTAGATCAGTAATGCAAATTGGAAGACCCAGTAGAGCCCAAGCCCTCATCATACCTGATTAGGCCTTTAAGAAACCAAGAAATAGGGAATATGCATGCTCCCTCCTCCCCTCTCCCCCCATAAATTATAAACAGCACCAGCTGTTTAAAAGTGAGCTTGGAAGTGCTTTCTTACTGGTGGCGGAGTATCTATCATCATTCAACAAATGTATTTTGAGCATTTTACGTGCAGAGTATTCTGTCAGGCCCTGTTGGAAGATTCAGGGCTATAGAAGGCCACCTTTGCTTTCGAGGGGCCTGCAGTCTATTTGGGACGATCTCCTTGTTTATTTATTCAGTAACTATTATTCAGGGCCAACCATATGGCCGCCTTTGGGCTAGATGCTAAGGATTCAAAGATGATATCAGGGGTAGATTCTGCCGTGCAATCGGCTGCTTCCGGATACCACCCATGTCCCCATCATGCTCACTGTCTTAGCAGTAAGGCACAACTCCCCCCAACAAAGGATATCATGCAATGAAAGCATTAAGAGAGCGGGCCAGTCGAAGGGGAAGGGACAGGAAAACAGGAGGAGGTGATGTTCAGAATCAAAGACAGCCCCTGCATAAGGCCCCACAGCTGGTCTGTGATTAATAGCTCCTGGGACTGCCAGGTCTTGGGCCTTCAGTGACAGGCCAGTTTGGGATGTGGGGAGATGACAGGCCGAGAGAAATGTCGTTTGTAGATGCTCTGTCCTGATAGTCATACGTACGGGATATGTGTATGTAATATAGATGCAATTTCTATAGGAGCCTCTTTGCGTCATTCTCTGAGGGCTTCTGAAAGACTATCAAACAACCACCACCAAAACTAGTGTGTAGCCCGGCTGACCCTGGGGCCTCTCCTCCGGCTTTGGTCTCTGTCCATCCTTCGGCTGTGTTTTCTTAATGTTGGCCCTCCTTGGGTGACATTTTCCACACTGTCATAAGCCAGCAGTTAAGGGTTTACATCCTGTTCCCTCAGCGACCGCAGACAAGAGTGATTCTCTCCTCCCAGTAGCTCCAGTCAGTGCTGAGGCCGTCACTCAGAGTGGACCAACCTGAGTCACAGGGCCATCTCTGAGCTGGGCATGGTGGCCATTTCTGATTGGTCTAGCCTGGGTCATGTGCTCACCTCGATTCAGCAGGTGGGGTCAGGCTCCCCAGAAGCGCGTGGGAGAGGGGAGGGGTTTGCTCAGGGGTGAATGGGCAAACCCCTGTTGTCGGAAGAAGGGGTGTGGCTGCAGAACAGGTAAAAACAGCTGATGTCCGATACAGCCCTGCGGTAATTAAACACCTCCAGTGAATCCTCTTTGGCTCCAGACAATTTCTTCCTTACAGCGAGGTTTTCATAGCCTTGCAGAGACTGTGTGGTAGGGACTTTAAAACAGAGAGAGGAAAAGGAAGGACCGCTGGCCCATTTTTGTTCCGCTCTAGGGTAGATCATAATTTTTGAGTTTTGTAATTACTGATGAGAATGCCTGAGCCAGGACTCCCTTGAGATTTATCTGCCGCTTATCTGGAGTAAGTAGAAAGGATATCAGCTCCCCCCACACCTCCAATCAGGCCAGCTCCCAGGCTCTAGAAGACTCTCCCTGGGATGGACTCGCCAGCATGCTCTCCGGGCCTGGCAGAGTGGAAACAGCCTTGCTATATTTCATCCTTCAAAAATCCTGCCTGCCTGCCATCCCACGACTTTTCCCGTCATGCAGCAGAGAAGTACGTGTTTGGCTGTGATACCTTGCTGCTGTGGAGCGGTGAAATAATGCATTTTTCTCCGCATAGCTTGTTTCTGGCCATCTGCTCTAAGTGTAGCTGTAAATGCTGTGACGGAGTTCACTTCTTGGGTCTCCATCATTCTGAAGTGACGTTTGGCATTAATTTGCTCGTCACCCTGGAGGACCCCAGGGACCCACTTGGGAGAAGGTGAGTTACAGCCCACAAAGCAACTCTGCTCCTGGTGACCAGCCTGAAAGGCTGTTTGGCCCATGACATCAGGGCGTTGAGAGACGACTTCAGGAGTTTTATTCTTATACGTGTGGAGACATCATGCCTTCCTGAGCTATGCTTGGGAGATGACAGCCTTTTCTTCTTTTTTTTTTTTTCCTTCTCCGCAGATTATCCCCACCTTTTCAGTATGGCAAGAGGAACTCCTGTGGACGTGTAGGGATTGAGACGAGCTGGGGCTTTGGTTCAATGCAGGGTTGCTCTCAGCCAGGAGCACAGATGACTTTCCTGGTGCTGCGCTGTTAAAGCACACGACTCCTTAGAAGTTGTTGTGGCCGCTTGTGCACCAGGGTGGTAGAGTTAGTAGTTGTGACAGAGGCTGTGCGACCTGTAAAGCCCA
The DNA here is from genome assembly GCF_005190385.1 of Monodon monoceros. Lineage (NCBI taxonomy): Eukaryota > Metazoa > Chordata > Mammalia > Artiodactyla > Monodontidae > Monodon > Monodon monoceros. Next base: position 9,684,949 of record NW_021703766.1, on the reverse strand, counting down.
CATACTACTTACTGTGTGGCCTTTTCCACAAGGTTTGGTGGCCCCTCCTGAACCCTTCCCGTCTGCTGCTGTTCTTTGCTTCTCCTGCTGCTTTTCCCTGAAGGCAGGAGGGCATATCCGTGGCCAGAAGACTGTGTGGGAGCTGGAGTCCAGTCTTGGCTCCGCACTGGCGGGCAGGGACTTGGCGGGCTCCTGGGTCTTTGTGAACTGGAGAGTCCTCATCAGCCAGATGGAAGTAATAGAGTAGCCAGTGACGGGGGTTGTGCGAGGACTCGCTGCGCTAATGCAGCTGGACTTGTTACTGCAGACATCACCTGGTCTGTAAGAAGCACTCGATAAATGCAAGTTCTTTCCTTCCTTCATCCGTGTGTCTGTGTCTCTGTCGCTCACACACACACACACACACACACACACACACACACGATTTTCTATCTTATGTTTATCTAAGAAAGAAGAGAAAATACTTTCTAGTTCTTTCTGCCTCATTTCAGTGTGGAATGCTTAATGTAGCCACGTGGAAATTGCTTGTTGTGCTGTTATATAATTAAGAGCTTAATTAAAAATAAATAACTCTAACTTTTCACTCCATTTGCACAATTTGGATATTTTATTTCGTAGCCCATTAAAATTGGAAAGCGAGTGTTAGGTGCCTGTGACTTTCCTGAGTTTCCCTAAACAAGAACGATCTGGCCAGAGTGCGTCATCTCCGTCCCGCTGGGGCGGCATCGGCAGGGTCTTGGGAGCACTCAGCACCCGGGGCTTGTACACCAAGCCTGTGGGGTTGAGCGGCCGACCGGCTGATGACGCTTTTTTTCAGAAACTGGCCCTGGGAGATCTCATCCTACTCACCTCGGCTGCTTCAGATCCATGTGTGCTGAGGAAAAGTGTCAGCTCTGGTTTTCATCTGTAAATTCCACTTTTCCCATTGGTAGGGCAAAGGCTGGGAATAGCACACAATAGCTCCGTTTAAAAAGGGACTCTCTGAAATGAGGCAAAGGAAAATACGGTATTCCTTTTATAAAAAAACCCCTGCCCTTCTCCCCCCATTGGTAAGTGGTACGAACTGGAGGAGGTTTAAACTTGAATTCCCTTGTAATCAGTTCCCTGGAGTGTGTTTTGGTGTTATTGAGCTGGGGTGCTATTATGGCCAAGCATGGTGTGTGATGCGCAGAGGGAGCTGCACCGAGATCTTGATGCACATGGTGGGGAAAAGATAATGTGGGTCGAGTCGCATGTAGTCACCGTCGTTCTTGCAGTCACCTTACACTTGGAAGGCAGCAAGAACGTGGCCCAAAGTTGCATAGGGAGCCAGTGAGTGGAGCCAGGATCGCCCTCCAAGTCCAGCTGATTCCCAAGCTGCACACTTATAGCCCACCATGTCCTAGGACTGGTTTATTGGTTGGCCAGGTGGAAAGGTGGGTGGATTGAAAGATCAGTCCTTGAGAAGGTTCCCCAGATGGGCCAGGTAGGAATAAACTAAAAGAAAAGGCATCTTGCCCATCTTACAGTTTTGTGCAGGCTGTGTGAACCTTCGTGTTGACTGTTTGGTATTGGATTTTTTTCAGTTACGAAAAAGACTCATGCTCCTTTGAACAGTAAACTACCCTCTTTTACCCCTTACTCCTCCTTCCAGTCCTACCCCCCTGCCCCCGGGTAACCTTGGTTAGTAGTTTCTGTGTTCTTGCACACCTTTCTTCACATTGACTTATGTAACACACGTGTGTAAGCCTTTGTTCGCTTTTTTTTTAAAGTAAGTGAGTGTTTGCTTCAGCATCCCTAGGTCGAATATGATGCCGACCTTCCGGGCATCATATTCTTTTAATAGCCGTGTAATATTCCACAATCTCGAGCAGCAGGTCACAGCCTGCTTAGAGGACGTGTGTCCGAATGGAAGACCTTCACACATAATTTCTTGATTTTGATTAAGAATTTTTCATAATAGGTATCTCAGACATGTGACTTCAGGCTGCAAGATGCATCGTAGGAGGAACTTTTTAATATCACAGGTGGGCCTAATTATCCTTGATTAATGTTCTGTGAAACCCGTTAGAACAGAGCTGCAGAAAGGGACACTAAATTGGAAACCGGGATTGTATTTTACTCCCAGGCCTGTGAGCAGCTGCTGTGCACACGGTAGGCGCTCACATCTGACTCTGCCCAGGCTTAACACAGTGAGTTATGAGACAGGGAGCAAGCTAGACTTTAGCCACCGACTTAAGAAACTGGTGACTCGGAGATCAGCACTCCGGCATTGCCATCCTCATCAAAGGCTCCATTTTTATCTAAAATTTATTAGCCAGCTTCGCACCTGTTTGCCAGCTCACTAATGGAAGCCTTTTGCATCAATTTGCTCCTGTAATTTAAACAGCTTTTCAATGTATATTGTCGAAGCAGAAAGGAGTTGCAGGCTCCTACCCAGTGGAATTAATTATTTATTATCCTTTTCGTAAATACTTTCCGAGGCCAACGTAACTGAAAAATGCTTAGGCTGTTTAAAAAAAAAAAAAAAAAAGAAGCAAACAGTGTTTTACAATGGGTAATTTGAAAAATGTTACCACATTAGTTTTCATTTACGTCTGTCAAGAAACGTTTGTATCTACGTAAGGATTTTTTTTTTCCCCCCTTTTAACAGATACTTTTTGTGGAGTCTGCATTTAATTCACATTTACAGTTCGGTTTCTGTTTTTAAGTAAAGGCACCTTTTCAGCAGAAATGATGTGTATGATGTCACAGGTCTAACTTTTCATCTCAGTGGGGCTCAATTTTCAGCTGCAAAATTGCCAACTGTTTTCTTTTTTTATGGACACTCTTTAAAAATGATAAGTCTGTTTGATTAGTTCATAGAAAGAATCTTCAGATTAAGGTAATGTTAGCTTTGGTATTTTCTTTTGTTGTTGAAAGGCAGTGGCAGATTGACAGGACCTCTTCTGGTTTTGCACAGCTTGGGCACAGCTTTCGATTTGGACTGTCTTTTTTAAAATTAATTAATTAATTTATTTTTGGCTGCACTGGGTCTTCGTTGCTGTGAGCAGCCTTTCTCTAGTTGCGCCGAGCAGTGACCACTCCTCGTTGCGGTGTGCGGGCTTCTCATTGGGGTGGCTTCTCTTGTTGCGGAGCACGGGCTCTAGGCGTGTGTGCTTCAGTAGTTGTGGCACGTGGGCTCAGTAGTTGTGGCTTGCGGGCTCTAGAGCGCAGGCTCAGTAGTTGTGGCACACAGGCTTAGTTGCTCTACCGCACATGGGATCTTCCCGGACCAGGGCTCGAACCCGTGTCCCCTGCACTGGCAGGCGGGTTCTTAACCACTGCGCCCCCAGGGAAGCCCTGGACTGTCTTTCTGAGGAAACATTGGGAGGTAGAGATCGTGTCTCCACAGGAGCAGAGGGGCGGGGCTGTTCACTGTCTAGTGTAATCACCTCTTCCTCCAGGACAAAGGCGAGGCAGATTTGCTTGATGAAAGATTTGGAGTCCTAAGCTCCGTCGTCCTTAGCCGTGACCCAGAACCACTCCGGGCACAGTATCCACCTGGGCTGTCCTGCCTCAGCCTCGTGGGGCTGGTGCTGGGGGTGATGGGGACTGATACAAAAATGTGCTTCATGCTGTTTGCAATGCTGTGCGTGTTAACGTACTTTGTATCTGAGCTTGGAGTCTTATGTCTTCTGGTAGCTTCCATGAAACGTGGCAGTTAGCTTCTTGGCTTACAAATAGGGTGAAGTCTTAGGCCCTTCACAGTTTTGAAAGTCACCACCCAGTAACTGATGTCAGAAAGAGCTAGGCGTGAACAAGCAACAGCCTGCAGGCTAAATCCACCGTACAGCCTGTTTTTTTTCTTTAAATGACCCATAAAAAAATAAAAAGCAAAGAAGACTCTGTGAGAGAGACCACACGAGGCCCCAGAGACTAAAGTATTTACTCTCTGTCCCGTTACCGATTCGGAGAAAGCTATTCGTGCAGTGTTGGATCCATAGCAGGTACAATATTAGTATCAACAAACACTTAAATATCACTAGTTACATGCACTTTACACACATTAGTGCTGTTCACCCTCACGGGCTTCCCTGTGAGGTGAGAACTCCCATTACCTTCGTAGAGGTGAGTACTGTACTGCCCTTATTACCATCAGACAGGAAAGGAGGCATAGACTGTCCACAGATGAGTGGATAAAGAAGAGGTGATACGTATATACAGTGGAATACTATTCAGCTGTATAAAAGAATGAAATCATGCCATTTGCAGCAACTTGGGTGGACCTGGAGACTATCATACTCAGTGAAGTAAGTCAGAGAATGACAAATACCATATTCTATCACTTATATGTGGAATCTAAAATATGACACAAATGAACTTACTTACAAAACAGAAACACACTCACAGACATAGAGGACAGACTTGTGGTTGCGAAGGGGGAGGCCGGTTGAGGGAGGGATGGATTTGGAGTTTGGTATTAGCAGATGCAAACTATTATATATAGAGTGGATAAACAACAAGGTCCTACTGTAGAGCACAGGGAACTATATTCAATATCCTGTGATAAACCATAATGGAAACGAAAGAATATATATGTATATATGTGTGTATGTTTGTATAAAACGGAATCATCTTGCTGTACACCAGAAACTAACACAACATTGTAAATCAAGTATATGTCAGTAAAATAAATTTAAAAAAAAAAGGCACGGAGAGACTGGCTAACTCACTGAAGGTCACACAGCGGGTCAGTGGTGGAGGTAGGATTAGAACCCAGGCTACCAGGTTCTGAAGCCCTGTGTTCTTGACCCTCTGCTGCCCTGCTGTGAACTGTGACAGACACTCTACAAACATGGGGTTCTTACTGTGCCCCTATTAGGTGCCCTCCCCTGCCCTGTTAGGTGGGCCCTGTTACTAGGCCTCAGAGGTGGGCTCTACCTTACGCAGATGAAAAGATGGAGACCCTTATGAGCTTGAAGCCTTACCCAAAGCTGTGTCACCATAAGCGTTGGTCCTGGGATTCGAATCCAAGCCCGTCTGGCCCCAAAGCCAGTGTTCTTTTCATAGCTTATTCTGTGTTGAAGGCAGTCTTATTCTGGCCCATTTTCAAAGTGACTAGCTGCAGTATTTTACAGCTTTCTTAAATGCATACTTCGTGTGTGTTGTAAATCATTCCCTTTAAGTTGCTGGGCCTGTGTATTTTGGGGACATTTGTCTGGTCTTTGGGTATTTTGGCTGCTCTGAGGATGATGTATCTGCTGAAATGGGGCATAAAAGCCAACTAAGGAGTAATCTGAAAGTTCTCCGTCCTCCTCGATGCATCATGAAAAGGCGGGGAACGAGACAGGATGGAACGCCTTTTCCTCAGAAACTTAAACAGATTCACTTTCAAATTCCACGTTTCTGTTCAAGTAAAACAGTCGCTCTGAAGGCCTCATCGTCTTATGATCCTATCAGTCTGTACTGGCCTCCAGTTTGTTTGTTTCATTTGGGGTAATCTGATATCAAATGAAGATTGTTAGATCTGTAGAGCTCTAGAAGTACGTCAAGACTTACGACGAATTACTTTAAATCCTATTTTCAGGCAACTGCGAATAGGTCTGTGGATGCTCTTCTGTCATTTTGAGTCCTATTTTTTTAAAAAAATTACTCTTGTTGATTTCGAACGTTATCTCATCCACAGATGGTCGTCTTGTCCACCTGACTTTCAAATCTCTTTCGTCCTGGGAATTTTGCTTAGGTCGAAGGAATGAGCGCGTGTATCTTGTCAGAGGAAGTCACAAGCCCGTGTAAACTGACTCTTGCTTCCAGCATCTCGTTCACTGAAACACGAACCACGATCTGCTGAAGTTTCACTCTGTTAGATGCTGCAAGTGTGCCCGTGTTTGTCACCTTCTTGGGCTGTTTCAGTGTTTGAATATTATTGGCAGTCTCTCAAGATCCTGGGAACCAACCATGAGATTTATATAGCTCTGAATTCTCCACAAAGTCTAGATTTAGGCAGGGAGTCCTTAGAGCAATCCTATGAAATGTCCCCTTTTCTTGTTTTCTTTATGGGGTGATAGGAGTTCAGTGTTTGTTCACCCCAATGAGGAGGAGCCTTTGGGGTGAAAGGTTGACTCTTGTCCTTCGATTTATCTTTATTTCTTGGTCGTCATGGAAAATTAGTCTTTGCAGCAATGAGACGTGAGACTGCCTGGAGAGGGGAGGGGTGGGGAAACACCTTGTAGTTGTTTGCTGCACCAACAAGTGAATCACTCGAGGAGAAGTGAGGCATTTTGGTGCTACTCACACAATCCAAAGAGCATTACTCCACCCTCCCATCTAGCTTTATTTTTTAAGGGTTTGCTTAGTAAGCGTCGTGTGCATCTGAGTCAGGCAGAGTGAGATTCTAATCCAGGCTGTGCACAGCTTTCCAGCCAGGAGACTTATAAAGTGACGAGAGGTAAAGTCAGCCAACCTTTTGGAGCCACAGGTAGCTCATCTGTAATGTGAGGGTATTGCAGTCTCTCTATTTCCGCCTAACAAATCACCCCGCAAACTTTGAAGCTTAAGGCAACAACTATTTCATTTTGGCTCGTGATTTAGGAATTCCGGCGGGGCTCAGCTGGGGATCCTTCTCTTCCTCGTGGCATCCGCTGAGGTCACGCAGTGGTTCTCTACTGGTGGGTGAGTTGGATCGCCCCTTGGCTGGTCCAGGATGGTCACCCGTATGCCTGGCACCTTCCCGGGGTGACCACTGCCCAGAGCGCTTACACGTGGCCTTTCCAATTTGACAGTTCTGGCCCAGGCAGGCTTCTTATGTCGTGGCTCAGGGCTCCCAGAGAAAGTGTTCCAAAAGACAGGAAGTAGAAGCTGCCAGTTTCTTGAGGCCTGGGTCTAGAGACAGGCGTAGCATCACTTCTGCAGTCAGAGCAGTCACAAAGCCTGCTCCGATTCAAGGGGAGCACATATCTGCCCCAGTTTCTGATGGCAGACGTGTCAAGGAAATCGTGGCCATCTTTAAAGTGCTGCAGTGGGTAATAATAGAGTTGACGTCATTGCCTCCAGTAATGAGTCTAAACTTTCTGAAAATTAAATGAGATGATCTTGTAAAGCACCAGTCAGATCCAGACTTGCTAGCCTCTAACTCTTCCTTGAACTGGTCCCAGCCTACTTTTCTAGCCTCCTTCCCCCTAGAGTTGTACCTCCTAAGTTTCCCCAGAGGGATCAGCGTGCGGAGGGTGGTGTGGAATTCCGAATAAACCGCTTTGTTCGTTGTCCAACTCTGCTCAGAAGTATGTTTCACATAAGCCTGCCTTTCACCGTGCCAGGCAGAGAACGGCGTGTAATCGGAGAGCTCGTTCGTTCAATAAACATTTATTACACCCCAGCCATGGGGAGCCAGAGGAGGAATTTAGAGCAGAGCTGTGGAATTATCACACACGCCTTTTAGGAGGGCATTCTGGCAGCTGCCTGAGAAACGAGGGTGGGCTACCTGCTGGGAGAGGATTTGAGTCACTCAGGCAAGAAATGATGTGTTTCTGAACAGATGTGTTTGCAGTGAACACCAGGAGGAGGTAGCTGTGAGAGAGGGAATGGAGATGAAACCAACAAGATTTGGTAAATAATGGTCGGGGGATGCTAGGCGTGGTACATGGAAAAGGAAGGATGAGCAGCTAAGCTGCTTGGACGTGGTGGGACTGTCCATGGAGATGGGATATGGGAGGAGGAGTGATGTGGTGGGAAGATGGAGTGTCCCTTTTAGCCTTGTTGAGTTCAAGTCATCTCAGTGGGAGCGATCCATTGGCATCTGGATTTAGACCTGGCCCTCAGGGGTATGGACAGGATGGCGTTTGACCGGGCATGGTTGTATTGGCAGATTGGGACTGGAGAACCGCCCCCCCACCCCGCCATCTGACTGAGGTCATCTGCTTGCCTTGAAAATCGCTTAGCTGTTTTCAGACTACAAACAAATCGACTCCCAAAACCTCAACAAAGTCTCCCTATTTTATATCATGTATTTCAACTAAACTGGAATCACATCCTGGTCTCCCTAAACACCTCAAGCTTCCGTTCCTTTCCTGCTGTTCTCTGCTCAGAACACACTCCCCATTTCCACTCACCATCCTCCAATCCCTTCCTGCCCAACTCCTACCCATACTTTGAAACCCATTGCATTTCAAGATTGCATCTGCTGAGAGTTATCACTACCCCTTCCTTTGTTCGACTTTTTGTGTCTTTGATGCACTTATCACTTTAAAAATTTTAATGTAGCATTTTCTGAACTCATCTTGACTCCCTTACCAGTTTGTAAACTCCATTGAGGTTGGAATTGGCTTCCCCTCTTTTCTGTACATTTAGTGACTCGTGCAGACACACAGGGCCGGCGTTCAGGAAACCCCGAGCCGTGCAGAGTCCATATCTCACTTGAACTGTCCCTTCTCTGCATCAGTGAGCCCGGCAGGAGTGGATCTCACTGCATTTGGGTGGACCCAGCTGACACTCAGTGTTGCTGGTCAGAGTAAGAGCGCTCAGTCCATGTCCCTCAGAGACAAGGGGTTGCTGACTCTCTAACTTAGTCCTCCGTTTTGGCTTCAGGCTCTGTGTCCTTCCCGGGGTCAGGGCTCCTAGGACCACCTTAGCGGCTCTGCTCTGGACCTGGCCCCGCTCTGGGTGTTCCCTTTGGGAAAGACGAAGAAACACAAACATTGCTTCTCCCTTGATGCCTGGTGGGTTCCCTAGCAGCCCTGCACGGAGGAACACTGAGTCCTTACTGGCTGATTAAAGGCAGAATTCTCAGTAGTGGTCAGAAAGCTCTTCCTCTTCTTTGGCCCGTTTTTGATTTTATTAGTTTCCCACGCTTCTGGTTCATCAGTTGCGAGTCGGGATGTGAATCCATCCAGTTCATCAGGCAGTGAGGGCCCTCCGTGAGCCAGGCCCTTCCCTGGGTGCGGGCGGTGCGGCGTTCTCTAAGGAGCCTAGAGCATTAAAACCTGACATGACTATAGATGTAAAACATGGTTGAATCCAGCCTGTAGACATGTTTTCTTTGGCCCACATACTTTTTTTGCAGTGGAGAAAGTTCACGTAAAATGTTGATGGTTGGTTTTCTCTGAAAACCTGGGAGATCTGGCAGCCTTAGCCCCGCATTTCCCAGGAGCAGCCCTTGGCCCACCCTGCACAATGGCTGTCGGAGCTGGAAGGACGGGGGCGTGTGTTCCCAAGGTCAGCTCCCTCCCACGGTCTCTTATTTCACACCTGGCCCTCTTTCCTCATTGACATTACCTGGCTGGTCCATACCCGTCACCTGCATCCTCTGGCTTTTTTGGTACTTTGTTGGGCCTCTTTGGCCCAAATGGGGGAAGAGGGGTGTCACAGAGGCTACAGTGCATCTCAAAGGATTAGTGATTCAGGCAGGTGGACAGGGGTGGGCACGGCACCACAGGTGACGGAGTAGCCCGGGCGAAATCACACAGTTAAAACCAACACAGCATGGCGCGCACCCAGTAGTACTGGTGTTCACGTACCTTGCTCTCCCATCTTTAGAAGGTGGAAGAGGAGGGCTTGGAGGGATCAACGGGGCTGTCCCCAGTGGCTCATTCTGGAATCTTCCTCAGGGTGATTGTCCCTTAAGGTGACATTTTCAGCTCCAGAGAAACAAAGCCAGTAAAAAAGACATCCACCCCAAGTGGTTTGCCCCTTAAAGGCCCATGGGAGGCTGTTGAAGCAGCATCAGTACATAAGGAGTGGCCGCAGGTGGGAAGGGCGGGGGGGGGGGTGGTCTGAAGCTAGGGGACCCCGGTTGTTTGGCCCTGCTTCCCGCCAGCTCTTAGACTTGAGCGAGTTTAGTTAGCTCATCCCAGCCTCGGCTTCCCCATTTGTCAGGTGGAGTAATAGTGGGAGAAAATTAGAATCTGTCCAGTGCCTGGCAGAGGGCGCTCACCCAGCGGGTGGCGTTGATCGTGTGACGCATTCTAGCGGACGGGGCGAGCACAGTTTCATCCCAGCAGCAGCCCTGCCACCCCCACTTTTCTCCCAACTGCAGCGAGCACCCTCCAGTCCTTCTGGAAGCAAGTTGGCTATGAGCTGTAAATAACGAAGCAAAGACACTTGGGCTCTGCTGCCGGAGTCGGGATCACGGGTGGGATATCTGAAGCCGTGACCTCTCAGTGATCCCCACTTGGAGGTGGCGAGCAGCCTTCAGCCGATGAAAAATAAAATCCGGTCCTTCACACTCTCACCTGGATGCATGGCGGTGGGGCGAGGATATTTACTATCTGAAAGTTGGGGCTTTTATGAACTGGCCCATCTCTCCTCGGCCCCCATTTTTCCTGGCGTCTCCGAACCCTCATTAATTTTTCACAGGCTTGTGATGGATAGTTTTTATTTATTCACGTCCGAGGTTCTGTTGTGTGAAAAGGACTCCTTTTATAACATTACATATTCATGGCTTGGGATAGGTGGGATAAGGAACTTATTATTAACGTGTCACTGTGGGAAACTTACTTGAGTTCGTTGGTGAACCTTTGTTAAATTTGGTGTGGTCAGCAGACTCGGGGAAGTTTGGGATACGTTCTCTGAACAGAGGGCAAACAGTTTGCTGAGGCTGTTCCTTGATGCAGTGAAACAAGTGTAAATCTTACTTAAATCTTTTGAAATAGTAATTTGAAGGAAGAAAAGAAAAAGCGGGGGGGAAGGCAAAGATGAAGTCTTGTTGCATAGCCTAGTTTCCCAAGCATTCTGTGCATTTCCTACCAGGTTTGTTGGCAGGGGGGTGGGGCTGTGGTCAGAGTCTTAACTGAAACGTGATGTAAAGACCCTTGTCGCCTTTCCCGCTGCCGTTTCTGGCATTCTCCTCTGGGGGCAAGTTGCAGTTTTCTCCACCTATGCATTCATCCTCTTGACCCCTGCTCTGGATTCCGGGGACCTTCTCCATTTGGAGCTCCTGCCAACATCACAGAGTTCCTTGCCCCGGACAGGCAGAGGCGATATTAACATACCATCTTGTAAATCAAAGCTGGGGAGAGGGCACCGTGGGGAAGCTGACCCAATCTGCTTCAGCCTGAGCGTCTTAGGAGGGAAGCATATGTTGTATTCAGTTCTCTGCAAAGACAGGCACTGATGTCTCGTAGGGGCAGGATGTAGATTTTGCAAGGTTTGGGTGGGGGAAGGCTGTTTCGTGTTTGCCAGTTTGGCTTAAGTATGACACGCCCAGCAGCCACTGTTGTCCAATGGACTCCTCCGTGTGAGAAGAAACGCAGAATAAATGCACAAAGAGGATACATTTTGAAATTCTACACATCAGGCATTGGACCTGAAGAGCGTCCAGAATATGAAGAATCACATGGTACCCCCTTCGCCTCACATCACGGGTGTTTTCCAGCAAAGAATTTCTTCATGAAAACCTTGTCCTCCAAAGGGGTTAAAAAAAGAAGTGGAATCCTTTTGATAACCAAAGCAATTAGCTTTCGAAGTTGATGCTGGGGTGTCAGCGGCATGAGTGGGGGGACAAAGGAATGAAATATGCCTTCAAAGGCCTCCTCCAACGATGTTTCCATAATGCAAAACATTTGTTCCTCGCAGGGATCCCATTGGCGGTTGGCTGGTATTATATTGCCATTTATATTGGAAAGGCAGGCAGCGCGAAAACTGTAGTCTATTAAGAGTTTGTGAGTGTGTGCGTGTGTATACAGTGAAATAATATCTAGTGTAATATGAAGTGACAGTCAAAATTACAGCTTTTCTCTCGCCGCAAGGGTACTTCTTTGCCAAGTATAGTAATATTGTTGTAGCAGTGTTCAAGGCTGTCAGCAATTCTGGCTTACTCTGCAGAGAGTCATAAGAGTATGTGGAAGGAAGGAGCTTCCTGTCAGGGGAAATACTATAATTTTGATATATATTTGTTGGTGCCAAACTGCAATTAAATAGGAGGTGTTGGAAGAAGGTTTTATTTAACCAGCTTGAGTTTGTTAATTAATTAGCAGAAACGTGCGTTTGGAATGCCTCAAGAAAGGGGTCCGTGTTGTCCCTGTAACTTGATTTCACAACACTCTTTCTTTGCTTGTGTGTCTCTTGAAGAAATGAGAACAGAATACATCCCCCTCCATCAAAATTGGGCAGAATGAAATGTTTTCAAGCACCAAAAGAAATGAAAAATAAAACACCTTGAATGATCGTATCTGTCACATCTTCTTTTGCGGGGCATTTCTTGGTCTGGTAATGTTTGGTTTTCTAGCTTGGTGACCTGACAGATGTGTAGTATTTGGAGCAACGTCTGTTACAGGCAGACCTCGTTTTATTGCCCTTCACTTCATTGCGTTTCGCAGATACTGGGGTTTTTTTTCTTTTCTTTTTTTTTTTTCTTTTTACAAATTGAAGTTTTTTGGCAACCCTTCATCAAGCAGGTCTGTCGGTGCCGTTTTTCCAACACCATTCCCTCACTTTGTATCTCTGTGTCACATTTTGCCATGTTTCAGAGTTTTCCATTATTGTTTTATTTGTTTTGGTGACCTGTGATCAGTGATCTTTGCTGTTACTGTTGCAGAAAGATTACATACGGCTCACTGAAGGCTCAGAGGATGGTTAGCATTTTTGAGCAATAAAGTATTTTTTAAATTAAGGTACATACATTGTTTTTTCAGACATAATGCTATTGCACACTTAATAGACTACAGTGTAGTGTAAACATAACTTTTATATGCACTAGGAAACCAAAAAATTTGTGTGACTCTCAGTTTTGCGATATTAGCTTTATTGTGGTGGTCTGGAACCACACCTGCAGTATCTCCGACTTATGCCTGTAGATGATTTAACTTGTGCCTCAATTAGTGTGTGTTTACGTTGCAGGATTTTTCAGGTGACTAAAGGAAAAAGAGTTGTCTTGCACTCGTGTGTGTGTGTGTGTGTGTGTGTGTGTGTGTGTATTAAACTGCTTGCAAAACACCAGTCCATTTCTATAATATTATATGAGGATGCTAGATCCCCTGGGATAGTAACAAGTTTCTTGGAGACAACTCCTTCTCAAGAAGGAATGAGGGTATCACTCTAGTTCACTGTAAACTACTATTCAAATGAAAAACGCTTTCTCGTTTGAATAAGTAGAAAAACCACAGAAGACTGAAATAGCAATGATATATTAGAAACTAAGGCAGTTATGTATGAAAAAATAAAGAACAGAAAGATGGTGTTGTTTTAACAAGGAGGATTTAAAAGACTCGAAAAAGCAGTGTGTGTATGTGTCTGGGGCGGGGGGATGGTGGTTTCCTCTCATACTGAGCATTTTGCAAGTTAAGTGAGTTTCATTCTCCTATAAAATATGAATCCAATAATGTTTTATATGATCATAAAACGTGTCTACTTTTGTCTCCATCTTTTATGAAAAGAAGAAATATTCCCAAAATATATTACCAAAAATAATTAATAAGCAACCTTTCATAGTTATTTTCTGAGGTTAATTGTTACCCTAAGAAATCAATTTCAATTTCTTCAGTTTGAGCGACTCATTTATGACTGGGTGTTGCCAAAGGAGGGAGTGAGTTAAAATGCTAAATGGGAGCGTTCATTCCCTGAAGAAAATGCCTTTGCTGCTGGCAGTGATTTATCCAGAGCTGTCTTGCCTGCTTATACCCCATGCCAAGAGAATGTATGGAAAATGTAATGGAGCTATTAGAATCTAGTGTAGGAGATGGGTTACAGTAAGAACCGAAAGTTGTCTTCGTAGTGTTAAAATAAAAGTGAGATACCCTTGAATCTTCACAGAACAAGGTAACTTGTTTTTTTTGTTTTTTTTGTTTTTTTTTTGCTAACCTTCCCGACCAGCCTGAGCTCAAGCATCAGGGGAGGCAGCAGGAATCTGTTTTGATGATGCTTGCTCCCCTCGGTCCCGAGACCCAGGTAAGTACAGAGGAAACAGGGGAGAGAAATTTAAACCCGGAACTATCTCCTCATGGAAAACAGGAAACCCAAAACGAAGGGAGTGAATCCATTTCCCCTGTTTGTGATCTTCTGTAAAAGTCTTCAAGATCACACTGTCCTCACCAGGCACCTGAGCTTCATGAGCAAGACCGGTCCCTCGCTGCTCACCGTGGCAGGCTCCCCGCTGCTGGGACAGCACTTTGGCAGCGGTGGGATTTCCTGTCAAATTAAATAGGTTCTTCAGGTACCTGAATAAGCAAAAACGCTTCTTTCCCGCCTTTAATGTACTTTTTCTTTCACTGCTCGGCTTAGGATCTCCCATCAGTCGGAATGATTGATATTATATATTTTTTCTTAAATATTTTTATTTTTTTTGCCACACCAAGTGGCATGCGGGATCCTAGTTCCCCGACCAGGGATTGAACCCGCGCCCCCTGCATTGGAAGCACGGAGTTTTAACCACTGGACCTCTAGGGAAGTCCCGATATTATATGTTTCGCATCTTTTAACACTTTGTTCAACACTTCGTGGCATTCAGCAAAGAGCGCAATAACTTCTAGGGATCAGGGAAGTGAAACAACCCACCTAGATAGCAAGTTTTTATCTTTACGATCTCAAGAGACAGGGTGGGCAGAGGCATACAGATTTGTGGGGAAAGTTGTGGATAGACTTCTCAGGTAATTAATTCATCAGGATGTTTCCCTTGCACAGGAAAAAGCCCAAATGCATACTACCATAAGCGGAAATGGTCGTTGTGGGCTCTCGAAATGCAGCGTTTTGTGCAGGGGTCAGCACATTTTCTCAGTAGGACAGAGAATAAATATTTTTGACTCTGTGGGCTGGGGGGGTCTCTGAGTCAAGTACTCACTTCTTCCAGCACAGACAATAGGGAACCCAGTGGGCATGGCTGTGCTCCAGTAAAACTTCATTTATGGGTGCTGGAATCTGAATTTCATTTAATCTTTCACGTGTCACAAAGCATTCTTCTTTTTTTCTTCCACCACTTAAGAAAGGTAAAGCATTTTTAGACCCTGGGCTGTACAGATGATGGAGGTCCGGATTTGGCCCAGCGGTCATAGCTGGCCAACCCCCGGTTTAGAGTCTGGCTTTTTCCAGAGCTCGCATATGTCATCAGGGCCCTGTCTTTATCTCATCTCTTGCTTTTGATGATCTTTTTATTTGTTGTATCCTTTGAAGAGAATATTCTCTCTGAGTTGGGGTCAAAATGGCCACTGACAGATGAACAGCATCCCAATAACCTGGGCACCAAGAAGCCCATCCCCCCACTGCCCCTGGCACAGAAGCTAAAGGCAGAACTCGATTGGCCTGGCTCGAGGCTGGCACCATCCTTGAAAGTGATGGTCCAGGGAACGGGGCTGGAATCAGGACCCCTGCCCCTACGTGGAGTCAAGGAGGCCCACAGTTCCCTAATGGAAAGATGAGCTCCGTTTTGGCAGCGGAAGGGACATGGGATAAAACTGTAGCTTCCTCAATCCACTGTGATCCTTTTACAGTCTTACGTTGTAATTTTATTTTTAGATGTTTCGGGGAAACATAAGGGAGAAATCCTTTCTGGATGTAGCTTCAGAAGGGAGCATGTTGGATGCTCTCTTGTCACTGCCTAGCGAAGAGTGGGTCTCCTCGTCAATTGCCCTGCAGGAAGAGAGCTCCTGTTTCCATCTCCTCGATGCCTGGCCTTAGGTTCTGTTGCCTGGAAGCAGAGCCCGAGTCAGGTTGCCTGTTCCCGTGATTTGGGGGGTTGCGCTTTCAGGAGAGGGAAGTGCGGAGATCTGCCCGGGGCAGGGAAAACATTGCACGAGGATGTGACCAGTTTCAGCCTGGCCCCTGGGGAGCTCTAGAGCATGAATGGTACCTCAGAGTGGATCCTGCTTGAGACACGGGCCTGGCTGGCTGACAGTGATTGGCCAGCATCAGCCAAGGAAGGGGGCGGTGGGGCAGAAGCGGGCATCAGCCTGTGAGTTATCAGCTGACACTCAAAGCCCTGGGTGTACCTGCTCAGTAAAGGCACCTGGGCTGAGGAGGAGGGACCACTACACTGGGCCAGTCAGCACCAGAGAGTCATCTCTCAAAAAGCGCTCCACCCATGGTAGGAAGAAGTACGTAGGCCTCGAAATCCTCTGCAGGCAGGGCCTGTACCTGGGTGTTCACTGACTCCCCGCCCCCCAAGTGCAGGTCTGCCAACTGACTTTACCCTCCTGCCCTGGCCTCGAACCTGCCTTTCCACTTTGCAGCCTCTTTAGCTCGACAGAGTGATCCTCCAGTAACTTTTGTTTAGCGAAACTCAAGGCTTTTCAGGATGCTGTGCTAATGGCTTCCTTTTATAATTGCGTAAATATATTATACACAGCTGGGTAGGTTTGCTTGCTGGCCTTGCTGCTGCAGTTTGAACGTGGATACAGCTTTCTGTAACTCACCGAGAATGAATGTGGTACTTACTCCTGGTGTCCCGTGGCTCTTCCTCCTTTAGAAAACGTATTTACGCGGACTTTTTGGAAGCACTTTTTAAGCCTGTTGAAAAGTTAAAAAAAGAAAAGAAAGGAAAAGAAAAACGCTTTCCCCTCCCCCAAACAATGGCTACATTGTGACAACAGTGGGTTGAGCTAAATTCCGCGATGTCAAGAAAGAGCAATAAAAGGAGATGGATTGTTCTCTAAGCTTCACTTTATTGGATATTGTAATTGACATACAGTTGTCATTTATAATCACCTGTCCATTCCTGTGAGTTGGGAGCAGTAAAGTTAATTGTGGCAGCTCATTTGCATTAATCTCACCTCTGAAGGGTACAGTAACCCATTAATATCATGTCATGATGAATTATCACAAATAACATTGAACATATTGATTAATGATCTCTGAGATTTGTATCTCGTTAAAACATTTTGTTAGCTCTTTAAACTTTTAAGCCAACGACCATGGCCTGTAGGAGGGCTTTGGAGATCATCTGAGAGGCGGTGCTGGGGAGCGGTATGCATCATAGGGCCACTGGTTTAAGGAGTTGGATCGCTCAGTTCCCATTAGATCTTGTTTGGTTTTTTTCTTCCAAAAGCCAAACACATTTCCTTGGTACGTTCCTCCTACTTTTCATTGGATGATGGTTTCTTCAAAACATCTCTGATTGTAAAGTGGCTCTGATCCTCAACTGGAATGATTTGAATAAGATTTTTTTAGAAGTTATCCTTCCAACACCCTAAATGGTGGCCTTCCGAATCTCTTACCCACCTAGATCTGCCTGCTAGTTGGAAATGCACATTTTTTTTTTCCTCCATTACATCAAAATCTCCAAACTTATATAGGCATAGTTTGGAGATATTGCCAGTTTGGTTCCAGACCATCAAAATAAAGCAAATACCACAATATTTCAAATGAAAAAAAAATTTTTGGTTTCTCAGTGTATATAAAAGTTATTTTTATGCTGTAGTCTACTAAGTGTGCCAAAGCATTATGTCTAAAAAAATGACATCTTTTAATTAAAAAATACTTGATTGCTAAAAAATGCTGTCACCCGAGCCTTCAGCTAGGTAGTAGTAACATCAAAGATCGCTGATCATAGGTCATGATAACAAATACAGCGATAACGAAAAAGTTTGAAATGTTGTGAAAATTAACAAAATGTGACCAGAGGTACAAAGTGAGAAAATGCTGTTGGAAAAATGGCACCAACAGACATGCTTGATGCAGGGTTGCCACAAACCTGCGATTTGTAAATAATGCGGTATCTTTGAAGCGCAGTAAAGCAAAGCACAATAAAACGACCTATGCCCGTATGTTAACGTAAACATAGGAGTGAGTTGTTTGAGATGAGATATTGTCATTTAAAATATCACTCACGCTTTGTTTTATAAAAATGTGCTTCTCATTTTCTGGGTGCTCTTGTTTATTACGTGATTGCAAAAGACTTTGACTTCTCTGGATAGTTCCACAGAACAAACAAACAAGACAGCTGGAGAAATCACCATACTGGCCACACACAACATGTGGACATTAGTAAGGTGATAGTCAATTCTCTTTAACAGAGCTATTTGCAGAATTTCCTGGTAGAAGTTTAACTACAGTAGGCGCAGTCAAGAGAAAGGTTGGCCTAAGAGTTGAGTTGCAAAGCCTTGTTCTTTACAGCTTTTCCCATTATCAGTGGTAAAAGCGATGGTTATCTGAACTCTCCAACTTATATATGTCTTCCACTTATGTTTAGTGTTTGTTCTGTTTTCCCAAGATAAGTATTTAACACACGGCCAGTATCGGGACCAGTCTCTTCTGCTGTCTTTTCAGAGAAAGGGGAGCTGAGCTTCCTGAAATAAAGATGCCTGAGAAGATGATGACATTAATGCTTGGGTGGTCTTAAGCCCTGAGGGCATTTCTGAAAAGGGGCAGAGTGCAACCGCTTCTGCTTGTCTACTATGACCTCCAGCCCTGGGACTGTGACTGCCTATTGAGGCGAAGATTGTGACCCCCGCGCATTTCCAGAAGCCAGCTCCCAAAAGGCAGGAGGGATGGGTTAGCCCCAGAAAGCGTTCTTTCTGATGGTTAGGAAAAGTAAGATGTATGCGGGCTGAACTGTGGTGGGAAAGATGCCGCGATTGTGCATTGTTTGTAGCTTTAGCCAGCAGGTGAGGACGGTGGTAGCATCCTGATTTACTCTCAGACGCTTGCTTTTATGGAGGGGTCTTAAAACCATAAATGGACCGTATGTGCAGCAAGCTTTGCACCTGAATAGCCAAGGACAAAGTAGATTGCTGCCTTCTAAGAGCCACTTTCCTTTCCGTTCTTTGACAGGCCGGTGATGTTCCTCACCCACTGAGTATTTAGTATCTGAGTTTTCAAATCAAAGAACAAGCTTTTTGTATCCCAGGCTAGTATCTTGTAAAGCCAACCTCTTTATTACTTCACCAGTTTAAGGCTTTATTACTTGGGATCTAAAGCCGGCTGGTGAATTATGCATGTCGGAGCTCCTGGCACCTTTACTTCCCGTTCTGCCTCCACCTTTTGGGGGGTCCGGAAAGGACAAGGAGATCTCAACGTGTGTTCCTTTCCATCCACGGTATTAATCCTTATTCGTTTTAAAAATCTGCTAACGGAAATATTTCCATTCAGCTCATTAATCAATTGTGATTTTCATCCCCTTGTTTTGTAAAAGCTGTTGCAGTAAATACTTTTTTTTCACAAGGCGAAAATCCAAGAGATGGATGCAGCCACCGTAATTAATTGCACCAGTTACAGGAGATCAGCAAGTTTGTGAGATTCACATGCTGCTGTACCATATGGTTGCCCAGTAGGCGAAAAATTTGATTAATGTTTTGAAGTAGATTTTTTTCAGCAAATATTACAACCCCAGATGAGGTGTTCTTCTTCTTTTTTTTTTTTCCGTTTACTTGCTAGTATTGTTAGACTTAGCTGAAGGAACCAACCCTCTGATTTAAAGCTTAATAATGTTGGGATCCAGTGGAAACTTAACATGCAGTAAAAATTACAGTCTGCCTGTCTCTTGTGGGTACAGAAAAGTCATGCATTATGTCTTTGTTTGTAATTAAGTAAAATGTGAAAGTTGGGCTCTAGAACTTGATTCTTTTTTTCCCCCTAAAAAGAAACATAACTTTTTTCTTAAACTGATGCGTTTTTGGTGTGATTTATAAGCTATACATTTGGGCAGACTTTTAAAACTAAAAGGAAAACAGCAAAACAAAACAAACCAAATGAGTCAGTGAATAGCTTCTTATAAATTACATTCTCCATACCAATTAGATCATCATGAATTTAACTATATGAGTGTCATAGAAAAGTTTAAGCTGTCTCTGTTATCCTAAGGTGTATTAGTTTCATAACCAGTCAAGATATTCATAGTTAATTTCTCCTTTATTTAAAAGAAATCAGCTTCAGATTTTTGAATAAATTTATAGTTTCCTTACCTTTTTTTAAAATATAAATGAGAACGTTTGTTTTATCTTATGGCTGCTTGTCATGCTGGACACCCATCCTCTTATGTCACTGTCCTGCTGGGATCCTGCTGCAACTTTTCTGTCCAGTCACTGGGAGAGCATCAGCCCTTTGGTAATAGGACAGGATATGGCAGGTCTGACCTTGGCATTCAGAAAAACAACTTGAACTTCTGAAAACATGTAGGAACTGGTGATGGACTCCGTAAGGAATATAGAATAAATCACGTTTCTCCACTTTGGTGAATGTGGCTTGATGCTTCGTACAGTTTAGCTTTTCTGTTTTCTTTTGAAACTTAATTTCTAATTGCCTACGCATCGTATGACTCTCCTTAAATCTTGATGTCTGTTGAAATGAACTCTTAGCTCAGGTGGTTAGAGCATGGTCTTGAATCAGGCGTCAGACTGTTCTGAGTCCTCTGAGTCTTGGCCAATAGAAAGTTCTCTCTCCAAGAGTCACAATCAATGTCCCTAACTCTGACCCACCACTGGTCTAGAGAGGTCCTTAGTTCAAAGCGAAGTGTGTTGTCCACATCCAACCAAACAGCAGTATGTGCTGTCGTCTCCTAGCTGCCATATGATTATTGCTCGCTTTCTCTGTCCCATGTCTAAAGCATTCGAAGGGCTCTCAGGGCGCTCTGTTTTCCAGTGACTTAACGAGGGGCCAGTTCAGTCAAAATACAGGGGACAAGGCAGAGACCAGGCCAAGAAGGTCATGTCCTCTGATTTTGATTTACCAAGTTACATCTTTGAGCAACAAGGGTAGACTGTTTTTGATAATTTCATTGTACTAGGTTTCTCGTGTGTGTGTGTGTGTGTGTGTGTGTGTGTGTGTGAGTGAGTGAGATTAACTGAGTAGTAATTATCCACAAAGGCATGAAAAGAAGTGTTACAGTGCTGGCATATTTTGAAAAAGTCCACAGAAACTAGTATAGCCTGTCTTTCCTCAGTTTGAGCTGAAGCTGTTTCTTTCATCTTCATCATGGCATCCAGTAGAGATTTTTATAGTGAAGCAGTTTCGGAGACACCGTTTAAGAAGACGTCTCTCTAAGATTTAAGTACCTTTTCTTCACTCTGTAATTCAGTCACTCCTAGTGAATATGTTTTAACCGTGCAATTTAAGCTGTGAGTTTTGACTTTGTGTGGTCACTTCCAAATACAGCCTGGGTTTTTTAATGAAAGAAAAAGGAAATACTTAAAAATTTTTTATTTAATATGGCAGGTGAAACATGAACAATATATGGCCATTTGGCAGGAGACAGTATATTGGATTATTTATGAGTTTTATCTTTCTTTTTTTTTAGCAGCACATACATGCATGAAATTCATTACTGAGTGATATAGGACAAATGACTCAGGGAAATGGTTTAGTGTTTGAGAGCCTGACTGGGGGGGTAGGGGCAGCGCCTATGGTAATAAAATAACTTTAGGTCTATTCCTAGCAGTTTGATCTAGGTTGGTCTGACATTTGTTGTGGTGGTCGTTTTAATAAAATGTGTTTGGAAAGAATAAGCCTCTTCACAGTGCGGTATTTTTTTTCTTTTCTTTTCCAAAGGAGAAGACTATATGTCTGGTCCATCTTTCATTAGTAATGCATACTGCCAGAACAATTATCCTGACCCTTTATATCCTAGGGGAGCCCGATACACTTGCAACATCTTTCTTTATATTTGCAAGTTTTACTTCCCAGGGTAGAATCCTTTGGAGAGAGACCACTCCCAGAATATCAGTTCCCTTCAATGAAATTTCCTTTTGTTTGAGCTAACCACGTTAGATCATAATTTATGGGTCATATCAGTGTACCGTGGCTCAGATACAGTAATTTACCAGCAAGTATTCATCAGTTGAGTGAAGGTTGCTACTTTCTCAAGTGGGGAGAAATCCAAACAAGTTTAGGAAGGAGAAAAAAAAAAAAAATCCATCCCGGGGGCAGGAAGAAAAAAAGAAATCATCATTGGGGTTTCACCGTATGAGATTACATGTTGGCCATGCAAAACTAACACCCAGCGGGGAGGTTCTGCTTTTCTCAGAGATTCTCAGTTAGCACAGTTAGCAGATGGTAGGGGAGAGGGTCCGGGTGCTGGGCTGAGATGCAGCGCAGGGTGACTCCAGCTGCAGAATTGCTGGGGTGCTGGAGGGGACAGCTTTCCCAGGTGCTGGCCGCCTAACTTTGCCAGTCTGCCTCTTTCCACGTTCCAGGCCACGCTGATGTTCAGGTTGAATACATGAGAGCTAATGATTTTCAAGGCGCTTTAAAGTGATTTGTCTTGGGAATGCTAACTTGGCAAGAATAAAACCTAGGCAAGTAGAGTTGATTTTTGATGACCCACAGAAGGCATGTCCTCGAGTGATTAAGTCAGGCTCCAGTGGCCTAAAATTGTTCCACATCAGGGAACATGTACAGTTATCAGAGATACTTACTAATGAAAAAAAGGGGGAAAAAGGAAGATTATTTGGCTGTAGAGTAGTGGGAATGAACAACAAACTGTTCTGAGAAAGTGTCCACCTTGGGGATCCAAGGCAGTGCTTTGAATGGGTTCCATCGTCCTGGTGTGACAGGTGAAAAACAAAACTCCTGTAAAGGTAAATGAGGTGCCTCATGAGCAGAGAGAAGCATAAGAGATTCAAGTCGATACATGCATTTCAGTTAGAAAATCAAACTTAACTGTTGTATTTTCTAAATAACCAATATTTGAAAAGAAAATATTGCAAAGTCTCATTTTCTTTCATACTAGTGTGGAGGGGCTGGCTCTTTTGAGGACATACTGGACCAAATAATCAGGGCTATTGAGAAAAATGCTGTTTACTTGACAGTGGTGTGTGTGTGTGTGTGTGTGTGTGTGTGTGTGTGTGTGTGTGTGTG
>NW_021703766.1:9644582-9662268 GCF_005190385.1 Monodon monoceros | reverse complement strand
GTGTGTGTGTGTGTGTGTGTGTGTGTGTGTGTGTGTGTGTGTGTGTGAAATTTTACCAGCCTACAGCATTGAGTCAGTACATCACAAACTTAAGGATAGTCATTGGTATTTTTAATAGTCACTTTATTATTATTTCCCTGAAGAGTGAGGTAATTGTATTTTATTTATAATCGGAAGCACATCAACCCATGAATTCAGGTAAAAGACTGTACAGCTTCTTCTGTTAATTCTTTAAAATGTACTTGCTGCCGATGCACACTTAAACACATCTTCATTTGTATATCTCTCTGTACTTTTTTCCTTTTCTCTCCCCATGTTGTGTTTGATGAAGAGGAGCCTCTTTACTACATACCTGTTTGGGATTTCTACATTTGAAATTTTATCAGAGGCCTGGGGTCTGGTCAAACAAAAATCACACTAGAGCCTTTACTTAGGGAGCGTTCTCTGAACTGACCTGTCAGTGTGTGCCCACGTGTTTATTTGTAATTAAGGCTAAGATGCTTTAGTACGGCTTTACCGCGAATCTAAAAACCCAGAGACATTTCCTGTATGACCATTTGCTTTGTGTTGCCTCTGAAAAGAGCATTGTTCCTGTGGCATCGTTAGAGAGAACAGCTTTCCTGTAGGGGCTCCCAGCCTTAACTGTTTCAAACTCCTGTTGTTCGGTAAATCTGTCAGAAGGGTCTGCAAGGGGCCGTATTTATGAAGAGAGAGTAGAGTGGTCAGTCTAAAAAGCTCCTTAGTGTAGTACTTTGAATTTTAAATTACACACATAATTCAAAGGTAATGTAACTTGCAGTGTCGGACTTTAGTCCATTCCGTTAAATGGAGAAAGATGACTGACGTTTGGAATGACTTATTGATTCTTGGTGGGAAAATGACTTCTGTAATATAGGAAGTATGGTAAAAGGAATAGCTTAATTATTTAGGGAGCACTTTTCAAAATATGCTTTTACAGCAGCACAAATGGTGTATATACAAATTGTACAACTGGGTTCTTTTTTTTTTTTTTTTTAATTCTCTCAGGAAAGTTATGAGCAGGCTTATATTATTTCGTTGCTAAGGCAAAGTTTAATTTTGCTCCAAGTCCTCGAGGCTGTAACTAAGAAAGATATAAGGGGTAATGAGAAGTTTCTAAATGCCTTAAAAAATATGACTTGTTGCAATTGCCGTTTCTTACTTACATTATCCTCCGGCGAACGTTGGGGGAGCCTGACTGCCAAGATTTACAAAACACACTTCTCTCTCTCTTTGGTTTATGGTGTTTTTCAACAGTGTCATGAACTCGCTTAATCTGATTTCATCAAGTAAATATATGGGAAGTTGAGATGACATATTTTAATCTGGCATTTGAGGACATATTCATAAAATCTCAGATAAAATATTTATTTTGGCCTTTTCCTTCTGCTCTCTCTTTTGATTCAGTGTGTATTCTTTGCTTAAGGACTACAGCCCAATGTTATTTTGACTGCAGTTCACAGTGTTGGCAGCCTTTCAGATAAACAGCATATTTGTGGTTAATTGGTTGAACATGTTCTATAATTATAATTATATTAAAACCTTAATGTGCTTGAACATTTGCCCACCGAAGGCCGCTCGCGTGAACCACGTTACGTTTCTGTCATGATAACGGAGCTGGCTGGTGGCCGACTTCCAGCAATCGAGGCAGGACAAGGGATCTGGGAATAACACAGAGGCTTCTCATTATTTCCACCCGACATCACCATTCGGATAGTTGCAGAAGCTGACCATGAAAATTGCCTCCTGGTTGTAACTCAGATCCCTGGGTTTCAATTTGTGAGCTAACATTTCTCCAGATTTTCAAAAAGGATTGGCTTGGCTTTTTATCAGCGTTACACAACAGCCATAAAAAGCAAAATTAGCACTTTATCAAGTTTGGAGCCAGTCGCCAAGGCCACCGGGGATCAGCGAGTCACCAAAGACCACTGCTTAGACCTGGGCAGGAAGCCATTGTGGAAATGAGCAGGGATCTCCGATGGCCAGCAGCTGAGGGCAGAGGGCCTCTTTTCTGCCCTTGCCATGCCTGTTGGATTAACATTGTAGCCGGTGGCCCTCTGGGCTTTAGCAGTCGAGAATCCCAGCATTATCTTTTTGGATACAGGGTCAAACATACCTTGGTGTCTTTCCCCATGTAACAGTATAAATCAGGGTCCAAGTACCCCCTGTTTTTTGTATGGCACGAGGATGGTTTTTTACGTTTTTTAAATGGTTGAAAAAATCAAAAGAAGAAGAACATTTCATCACACATGGAAATATATGAAATTCAAATTATAATGTTCATAAATAGAGTTTTTTTTTCCTTTACATCTTTTTTGGAGTATAATTGCTTTACAATGGTGTGTTAGTTTCTGCTTTATAACAAAGTGAATCAGTTATACATATACATATGATAAATAGAGTTTTATTGGGACACGCCATGGCCGTTTGTTTTATGTATTGTCTGTGTCTGCTTTCACGTTGTCAGGGCAGAGTTCGGTAGTTGCAACAGAGATATTGTGGCCCACAAAGCTGAAAATATTTACTGTCTGGTCCTTTAGAGAAAAAGCTTGCCAACTCCTGATCTAAATGATGTCCTTCAGCTTCTGTCTCCTATCAGAATGACAGTCCCATGAGAACGGGGCTGTTCCTGTTCTAGTGCTTGGCCCAGAGTAGGGGATTTGGGTTGGATGAATGAATGAATGAGTGAACCAATGAATGAAAGAAAGAAGATAGCAAGAGAGGGAGGGAGAAAGAAAGAAAGAAAGAGAGAAAGAAAGAAAGAAAGAAAGAAAGAAAGAAAGAAAGAAACAAGAAAGCAAGAAACCACCCCAAAGCTACGAGTATGGAGATGTCTGCCATTTTCTTATCTTTGACCCAGCAACTGAGCAGAGTTTATAAAATTTGAAAACCTGTCTCCAAACATGTTTGAATTGATTTTTATGGTCTTTTAATTAACCCCCCAAAATGGCAACAACACAGCATTTTTCAGAAAATTACAGAGCCAAGTAATTTTTTTTTTATAGCTATGTGTGCAATCCACATGCCGTTACTTCTGAGGTCCAAATAATTTTCTTTTGGACTGAGGGTACTTTAAAGAGGATTTACTTGAAAGATTATGTTCTATATCATTAAAGGGAGGAAGACAAAAAGTTCTTCCCAAATTTATTTATGGGATGGAGCAATTCTGGCACTACACAGTACAGCAGGAAATTCCATCAAGTTTAAATGCGCTGCCCTTACCCTAAAGTATTTGGAGGGATTCATAGAAGAACCAGATGGACTGAGACAGATCCCTGTTGCAGAACCGAATGTACCCTTCGTCAGCATACTTTGTAAGGTCTCCAGGGATGGGTTAGAAAGGCGAGGACTCCAATTCGGAATCTTCACACCAGCGATGTAGGCCAGATATTTTCTGCCAAGATGTTAGAAAATCCTAGAGTCTCATGAAGGCACTTTCCCCACCTCCACCTTGTGGGCACACTCTGGCAAAGCCACCCTTTCTTGCTGGTCCCCTGCTCCTGGCCTGGCCTGCTTGGCCCCTTCAGCCTCCAAGGTATCTGAGCCTTCCTCCTTTCTGACTCAGGCCAGGTCCATCTTGGACTTGGGAGTCAGATCCAAGCATAGACCTTGCTTCCCCCACTTACTAGCTGTGTGGTTCCAGGCAAATGACCTCACCTCTCTGAGCCACTGGTTGTCTCTGCAGCCAGTATGGGGATCTCATACCGACCTCGAGGTGCTGTACAGATTAAAAAGGAGGACATGGGTAACCCCCTCAGGGAGCTGTCTGGTGTGTACTAAGCGGGCGATAAGGATTCCTCATCTTTGCTCCCTTTCCTGTCACTGAGTTAGACACAGGAATCTAGAGAAATGGTCCCCTCGTCTCTCGCGTATTTCCTGGGACAGCCCAGCCCCGTGTTGCCGCGTTGTGTGTCCTCCCTTCCTTCCTTTCTGTCTCCCTCTTCCTTGCAGTGGTTCTCCAGTCGTAGGTCAGCAGTCCCCCTCCTCTGTTCTTACCTGTCCCAGGCTGGGGGGAAGATTACATAGGTCACGGAGCAGAAGCCTTTAACTGGGTGTTGTTTGCTCTGTCCTGGTCTGGTCAGTCCTGGTAGGATCTTATCCAGGCACAAAAGAGCCTTTGTTTTCATTCTTATCCCTCTGAAAGGTGAGTCTCAACTGTCTTCAGGATCCTTTTACATTTAGCCACGCGGTTCCCCACAGAGTCCTGTCCTTCCGCCTACTTCCTTCCTACCCATCCCTCTGCTGCTCAGCCCTGGGCGGCTCAGCTCCCGTCGCCCCTCGTCTGCATCTCTCAGCTGGAGGCTTCGTGTTCCTCTTGCCTTCGGAGTTGACGTCCTCCGGTGGATTCCCTACCACTTGTCCAGTGCCTTCACTTTGCGTGTCTGGGCCAAGCCCCGGGGGACACAGACACTGAGGCAAACTCCCTGCCTTAAAGAGCGCCCAGTTGGGAAGCCCCACCCGCGCATCCGTGTTGTTCAGGTCTGCCACTGCCTGGAACCCACCTGTCTTCCCTTCTTCCCTGCCTTCCCTTCTCCAACTTGCTGGCTTCTCCTCCTCCTATAAGATTCAATTCTGGTGTAAGCCACTGACTCCCTCCCACCAAAAAATTTCCCCAGTCACCCATTCTTTATGTTCCTTACATGGATTTCCATTTTGTACTTACCTTATTGTATTATGATTATCTATTTGTGTATGTATGTTCCCCCACTGGACTAGAGAGTTGGGATAGTCTAATACAGGTTTGTGTTTCCAGCATGAAGCAAGCAAAAAAAGAAAAGAAAAGGAAAGAAGGAAGGAAGGAAAGGAAGGAAGAAAGGAAGGAGGGAGGGAGGGAAGGAAGGAAGAAAGAAAAAGGGAGGAAGGAAGGAAGGAAGAACAACTTGATCAGTGTGTGTTCCATGATTGTGTGAATGGCTCACTAATTAAATGAACAAACAAATGAATGAGTCAAGATCTGGCCCAAAGCTGACACGTAGCGTTTTCTATTTGGAGCTCATGCAAGAAGGTTCTCATCCTGGCCTGTTTCATAGTGTCATTGGGGCCACTACAGGGCTGATGGTTAGAACCTGCAGGAGGAAAGTCAGGGCTCTCATGTCGTCTTGATTAAAGATGTATCATCTACAGTTTTACAGATGAGAGATGTTGCCATGGAAGGAGGGGCAGGGATTAATCCAGACAGAAATGTGCAGATCATCTTGGTCAGGAGGAACAGGCTGTTGGAACCACTGGAGCTTCTGTGCGGGACCTTAGCGGAAATAGCATCATCGTCTACAACACTGGTGACTGATGTTCATAGACTAAGACACTGGTTCTCAGACTGGAACATGCGCCAGGGTCCCCTGGAGGGCTTGTTAGAACACCTCTTCCTGGACTTCACCTACGGAGTTTCTGATTCCAGAACTTCTAGAGTAGGACCCAAGGGTCTGCATTTTTAGGAATTTCCCAGATGACGTGGATGATGCTTGTTTGGGGATCACACTGGATTAAGGGCTCTGCTAATTTCAGCTCGAGAATATCTGACTCATGGGATAAGGTTTCTGCCATCCACAGCTTCTTTTGGTCATCCGTAGGGCAGAATCTTACTTTCTGAGTTTGAAAAACGTCACAGTTATTTTAATAAAATGCTTTTGCCATCATTGCTTTTAAAGCAGCCCTCTGAAGTGAGAAAACCAGATGTGAGATTTGTTTATTGAGATAATTTGTTGTAAATATGAGTTCTGCATCACATTTGGAAAACACGAAAAGCTCTGCTTGGAACTCATTTTGTTCAGTCTACCTGCGCTGTTCAGTGTTTCCTACATAAATTGGATGTACCTGCTGCCACTGTTGGTTTTGCAGTAATAATACTTTTCTATGTTAAAAAGAAAAAAATCCTGAAATGAAAACGTCACTTAGTCTTAATGTAATCTCGCCTTGCCTTTTTTGCATGGTTCATTTGTTTGTGAACTGGTTATTTCAGGAAGGGCTCAAAGGTAATTTCATGGTTTATAGCATTTATATTGGCGCCTTTAATGATCAAAACATATTGTTTTCTAATACACGAAACGAGGAGTTCACATATATATATATATATTATTTTCATTTCCTAATATTACATGTATATCAAGTTTAAGACATGGAGAACAACCATGTAAAGAAATTATACTTCTGTACACAGGGGAAATATGCAAGTTTTGTGATGCAAAAAAAAAACCCAAAACATTTGCAGGCTTATGAGATGATTTTATTTCTAATGCATCCAAATGATAGCAGGGAGCTGCTCTTCTGTTTGTGCCTCGTGTAGCAATTCATATCTAAAAATATGGTAACATATGGCTTTGTTATTATTTAGTTTAGGAATTTATGCACCTACAGGAGTTTTGAGAGCTCTGGGTCTCATTCAGATGTTGTACACAGCAACTAAACAAGATAAGCTGGAGCGGGGAGTTCCTCAGCCCCAGGTTATTAAGATTTGACCAATTCACTTTTTTTTTTTTGTTGTTGGTGGTGGTGTTTATTAAACTCAAGAATTTTTTTTTTTTGCAGGTAGGCTTATGGTTGTCTTCCCTCTTTCTTACTATGTTTTCGAAGGCTGAACTGGTGAAATCGTTGGGCCCAATAAAAATATGGCCTGGGTTGGAAAAGGGTACAAGCTTCTTTTTCTAGGCCCGGAGTGAGGTGGCTCTTTAGCCTCCTGGTTCATTTGATGTCCTGGGGAGTCCTTGACACCCATACAGTCCCAGTCACAAGACCTTTCCTTCCCGTCCAGATCGTGTTTGTTTTACAGCTCCCGCACAGAGCCTACAGCTGTGTAAACCCGGGAAGGGTTTCTGCACAGCTTTGATCTTTGCATGGATCAGCAGTTGCCCTCAGTCCCTGAGCCCTGTTCCATGGCCCCTGTGTTTCTTGGATTTTTCCATTTTCTGGTAATTATGGCGTTGAGTGGGGAGCCTTCCAGCAGCATCCCCCGAGACCTTGGGTGGAGAACTTGGAAGAAGCACCTTGAGCCTGTTGTTTGTAGGACCGTATTAAGAAGTGATTTTCATTTGATGCCAAAAGAGATGCCATTTAGTTTCCTCCTAAGAGGTGATCTGACACTTTCAAGAAGACCGAGAGCATCTGAGGAGCTTGAACCTGTTATGGACTGAATGAATGTTTACGGAACAAATGCAGTGTGGGTTTTTTTTTGTTTTTTTTTTTTAACTCCTGAAGAGTTCAGCCTTTCCATAAACCATGGCCTGATACCTCTGTCGGAGGTAGGCTTTAGGGATGGTGCAGCATGGCATTGTTTTTCATTTAATAAACTGGGTGCCTCTGCGTGGGGCATACGGAAGTCACGGCTCCTGTCCCTACAGTCTGGTCCTTGTTTTAAAGGCTTCACACGAGGCACGGGGATTCTGGAGAGGGAGCCGTCATTCCAGATGGGGTGATCATAAATGGCTTACAGGGCTGGGCCATAATGCCTAGACAGTATGTTGAGCTCAGAGATGAGACGAGGTCTTTCCAGGCAGAAAGAACAACATAGAAGGCCACGTATGGCGCAGCAGAGAAGACTCTGGGGTCTCCAGATTCAGATCCACTTGGGTTTGAGTCCTGGCTTTGTCGTGTACTGTCTGTGTGATCTGGGGCCATTTGCTTCATCTTAATGCATCCAGTTTTCTCACCCATCAAAGGGAATTAGTAATAATCTCTTCTGGGGACTTCCCCTGGCGGTCCAGTGGTTGAGACTCCAGCACTTCTACTTCAGGGGGCACGGGTTCCATCCCTGGTCAGGGAAATAAGATCTCACATGCTGTGAATCATGGCCCCTGGGGGGGCAAAAAAAAAGTCTCCTCTTTTGAGATTGTGAGAATTACATAAGACAGTGTATGTCAGTTGTTTAATAACACTGTCCCTGGGACGTAGTCTGTTGTCACTAAATGTTAGCTTCTATTACTGCTGCACTGCAACCGTTCTTCTTTTTTTAAAAAAATATTTATTTATTTATTTGGTTGCATGGGGTCTTAGTTGCAGCAGGTGGCCTCCTTAGTTGCGGCTTGCTGGCTCTTTAGTTGCAGCACGCAGACTCCTTAGTTGTGGCATGCGAACTCTTAGTTGTGGCATGCATGTGGGATCTAGTTCCCTGACCAGGGATCGAACCTGTGCCCCCTGCATTGGGAGCATGGAGTCGAAACCACTGTGCCACCAGGGAAGTCCCAAGTGTTCTTCTTCTAACCCTCATATTCTTCCTCCTCCACCTTTTGATAAAGGTGTGCACCAGAAAAGACGCGTTGTGTCACTTTCAGCGTTCTGGTGTGACAGGAGCCTAGGAGGTAGGTGGGAGAATATTCTGAGATTGGGCTGAGTAGTGAGCCTTTAGTATCTGGGGGTAGGTGGAGCTCTATCCTTTTCAGCGTCCCCAGAACCCGGGAGAATGAGTCTCTGAAAGAAAGGCCCTTGCCTGGGGGATTTTGAACGCCAGGGTGAAGCTCAGTCGGTGACACACAGTGGCACAGTTGACTGAAAGCGGACACTGCCTTCTTGTTCTGTAATCCCAGGAATGAGCTCTTCTTCCTTCGGGGGCCCTGCACCTTCTCACCTTCAGAGCCTTAGGTATACACATGACCTTGATCGCTTGAGTATAGTGAATCCTGATTGCCTGCATTTATTAGGGAACACAACTGAGAACAAAGAATAAATGGACCTGAAAGTACAAACCAGCACACAGAATCAGTTCATGGCATTGCTCTGGTTTCTTCCACATCTGTTGAGCTGTGGCTGAAAATCCCTTTTCTTATCAAGCAGGCCGTCCTTGTTGCCATTGAAGGACGCGGGCCAAGACTTGGGTCACGTGGTCTCAACTGCAGTGTGGCGAGATTTGGTGGGAACACAGAGGCCAGGAGAGAGTGTAAAAGTCCCAGCCACGGTATCGCTTCATCTGTAGGGCTGCCTCTGAGGGAAACTGTTTGAAATCCAGATGGTACCATCCCTTATAAAGGGCGGTGCTCAAAACAGAAGGAGCTGGGTAGAAATTAGGAGACAGCTTAATTCTTTTCCAGAAGGAATCATGAAGTCCGTTCAATTTTCTATTCTTTTGAAAAAGTAATTTAATCCTCAAGAAAGTATATACATATCGGAATAATTTCCTGGGTAGGCTTCCTAACTTTCTTTTTTTCCTTTCGACGTCCCTAAATAGTTCTTCGTGCAATGGCATGAATAGCGGCTCAACATTTTCAGGAAATGATTCATTACATTATAATTTCAATTCACTAACCGTTTTCAGCCATGCGATAAATTTAAATCCTTTACTATCAAGATAACATTTTTTCTCCTGTCGCTGAGATATAATGATTGGAAACCATTTTTAGAAGTTGCCCCTTTGAGGGACAGCTCTTAGGGATTTGTCCTTTATACCAGCACATAACTTGTAGGGTGTCAGTATTTCCAGTGCAGGGACCCTGGGCTGCAGATCTGTGTGTTTTTTCAAGTGCCCAGGAAAATGCCCTTTACAGTAAGTCTACTTACTGTAGACTTACAGGGTCTACTGGGTGAATGGGAAAGAGGAGAATGTGTATTTGAAGTATGTGGTTCTGAGAAAACCACATCATTTCCAAATAACGAAGGATGAATGATAATGCCATCACTAAGGCATCCTTTACCCTCCTGAAAATCGACTATGAATCAGGCAAGGCCAATCAACTCCATGGTTCTGTACATTGTAGAGAGGAACCCTGGGATCCATGAGGTCCCTTGAGCTGTGGCCAACTTGTTTGCTGATTGTGGGGGAGTCTCTGAGCCTCAGTTTCCTCATCAGCCAGTTGAAGGAATGGGTTTAGTGTTCTAGGCATGTCCTGAAAAAGACCCTCAAGCTGGGATCTCAACAGTCAGACCCTCTTCTCTATAATATTAATTGGAGTAACTCTCACTTTATCCCCACTTGTGACATGGGACTCTTTGTAAGACATACTTTAAAAACTGTGATTTTTAAAAAGGTTAATTAAAACACTGAAATTCTGAAAGTAACAGGTTTCTTAACTTTTGGTTGTAAAAATTATTGAGCATACAGAAAATTCAAACAACACTTCAGTAGTACGGTGAATTAGCACATGCCCACCATCTAGAATCAATAATTGCTAATGTCTTAACGTGTTTCTGTCCAGCCATCTTTTCATCCACCCATCCACCCACCCACCTATTTATCCAACCACCTATTCATACATCCATCCGCCCATCCATTCATTCATCCATTCATCCATCCGTCCATCCATCCATCTGCCCATCCATCCATCCATCCACCCATCCATATATGTAAGTTGCAGACATTGACACTCTTTACAGTTAAGTACTTTGTCAGGCATCTCCTAAAACTAAAGACCTTGTTCTATGTAATTACGTTTATCAATGTTATCATGTCTATGAAATTGATAATAATTCACTAACATAAAAGAATATACAGTCTGTAACCAGATTTACCCAGTTATCCTCAAAATGTCTTTCATAGCTTTTGGTTTTCAATCAGTCTGTGGTCAGTCAAGGTTCACACATAATATTTGGTATTGTATTTTTTTAGTCTCTTTTAATAGAGAGGGTTGTTTTGGGGGGTAGGGGTAGAGGTCACAGATTGGTCCCTGTCCAGTTACTGTGGATAACTGTCAATTTCCTTTACCAGCTAGCAAGGCTTTTCTTTAATTTTCAGCACTTTTATGTTATCAAGGAAACTTAATTTCTCATACATCTTGTTGCACTTTTGTGAATCTGGTTTCGACTTGCAGCCCAGCTAAGACTGACCGTGGGAAGGATTTCCTTTGGTGAAACTTGGGAGGAGGAAAAAAAAATCTGTTAATTAGGACTGTGAGGGTGCCCTGTGTTTATCTCAGGCAGAAGAAGGCTCCCTGGGGCTCTGCGCCACAGCCAGTTAAGACAGAAAAAACTGTGGGAAGGAAGATTCAAGTCTCAGGTTAAGAAACCGAACCCTCCAAGACCTCAGGGCTCTTTGCCTATAATTAGAACGCAGGAAGGAGCAGTGTAGATCAGGACTGCCTCTTGTCACTGCCTGCTCACCTGGGGAATATGGGGCCCTGGATGACAGACTCCCCCTGGCCTCACGAATGCGGTGCAGTGTGTTAGAATGGAGCCCTTCCTCTCCCTCCTTCAGGGGGTATTTGGCATAGCTTAGGTCACAGTGTGGAGGCTGATCTGCCCACAAGTTGGTTCATGCGTCAAAGTAACTTACTCTAAAATTAGATGAGGTTTTTGAGTGTGTTTATCATCCTCCCCAGGTCTTGCAATTTGACAGGCCAGTATATCACTTAGGAAAGTCTGAGGACCAGCCTGCAGCTCCCAGATTTTCCTCCTGCCTCTCTGCCTCCCCTTTTCACACTTGTCTTGGCCCAGACCAGGGACAAGCCATGGCTTTGGATATGACTTCTGGAGGAGAAGACTCAGTGTCATGCTCCTCTGCATCAGTAGACATCAGCTGCTGGCAGATGTGTTTTGTTTTGCTCACACAGTGACTTTAAAAAATGGCCAAGGGCTTCCCTGGTGGCACAGTGGTTAAGAATCCACCTGCCAGTGCAGGGGACACGGGTTCGAGCCCTGGTCTGGGAAGATCCCACATGCCCCGGAGCAACTAAGCCCGTGCA
Organism: Monodon monoceros; assembly: GCF_005190385.1. NCBI lineage: Eukaryota > Metazoa > Chordata > Mammalia > Artiodactyla > Monodontidae > Monodon > Monodon monoceros. Next base: position 9,650,650 of record NW_021703766.1, on the reverse strand, counting down.
CCACAACTACTGAGCCTGTGCTCTAGAGCCCATGAGCCACAGCCGCTGAGCCCGCGTGCCCCAACTACTGAAGCCCGTGTGCCTAGAGCCCGAGCTCCGCAACAAGAGAAGCCACCACAGTGAGAAGCCCGCGCACCACAACGAAGAGTAACCCCCACTCGCTGCAACTAGAGAAAGCCCGCGCGCAGCAACGAAGACCCAGTGCAGCCAAAAATAAATAAATAAAATTAATTAATTTGAAAAATGGCTGAGATACATATACAAATTGGGAGATGTCATGTAAAAAGCTGGCGTTCCCATTAGATTTAAAAATTGGAGGAGGAGACAACAATTAGCTGGGGCTGAGTAAAGACATCCGAAGGGCGTGTGGTTTCTTGCTTTCCATCATCTCCACTACTCCCCAGTGTTTCCCTTCCCAACTTAAGCAGCTTCATTCATTCATTCTTCTGTCCGTCCAGCCTGCTTTCTCAGTACTGGGGAAGGGGGAGCCTTGAACCCTCTGTCTGGGCCACTTAGAAGTGAAATGAGCATCTGAGAAAAAGTGACCAGCAGTATGGAGGAAAAAGCTGTGGAGTCTTCTGAATGGTGGCAGGGATATTTCAAATGTTTTCCTCCCAAGTTCCCTCTGGAAGAAGGAGCCCAGTTCCTATGAATTGATTACAAGTCTCTAACTAATTCAAGTTCCAGTCATCATGAAATGGAACAAGCCTATGGGTCTTCCATGGAGCTCAAGCATATGAGCACTTTTTTTTTAAATTTTAAGGATGAAAAGTCTCTCTCTTGTTTTTGGTAATGATGCAATGGCAGAATGTCACCCACCCACCACTTGGGTGTCCGAGAAGCGCTGTGGGTGCAGACAGCCCACATTAAACAATCGGCCCTTGAGGGTTGATGGTTCAAGTTCGTTTGAAATGAGAAATTGCCAGTGACCTGAAACCCATCATTATTAACCTTGTGGCAAAACATCGCCATAACCAGTAGCCAACTCTAATTTTTTATTTTCTTTTTTCTTTTCGGTTGGAAGAAAGGCTCATTGATGAAAGTTGGCTCAGTTCTTTTTGTTTAAGTTAAGTGGTCGGACCACCAGGAAGAATGACTTTCCTTTGATTGGGAACAGGTCTTAATCCAGATGTGCTTCACATGACTTTGGCTGGTACACCCCACAGTTGATTCGAGCTGTGTTTATATATAGACAGCTGCCTACATTTGGAGAAGCATCTGTGTGTTGCCGCCTAAGTCTTCGCTAAGAATTACCTTTTAGTAATACATGATATTGTAGCTCAGGTGCTTTTGTAATGAACAGACGGCTTCTTCTTCCTTCATTCAAAAATGGAACAAGTGACAAAGAAAATATGAGATAGGAAGGATTTGGGGAGGTGCAGTATAGAATAATAATATCCATGGTATCCCTGGACATTTTGTGGTAGAAGATTCTGGAAGGGTGAGCCCAGCTGTTTCCACCTAAGTCTCCAGTGGTGGTTATGTGTTGGCTGGTCAAGCGATCAGGGTCCCGCTGGAGATTTTCTTTCCCCTGTGGCAGTAGCTCTTTTAGAATCCTGTCTTATGGCACCCACAAGAGTTCCCAGAGTTATGTGGGAGTCCATCCGGGCATTCTTCCCAAAGACCGGCCCCTGTGTAACCTCAGCTGTTCATCCATTTATAATGTCTTCTCAGTGTATTTGTTGGGCTTGCTTCATTTGTGACTAGAAGGGTACATTTCTTGCTGCACATCAAAGAGTCTAGAAATGTGAACCCCACTTCTTCCCACAGTTCCCGGGGAACCCCACTTCTTCCCACAGCTCCTGGGGAACCCCCACTTATTCCCACAGTTCCTGGGAACCCCATTTCTTCCCACAGTTCCTGGAGAACCCCACTTCTTTCCACAGTTCCAGGGGAGCCCTGTTTCTTCCCACAATTCCCGGGGAGCCCTACCTCTTCCCACAGTTCCCAGGGAGCCCCACTTCTTCCCACAGTTCCCAGGGAGCCCCGTTTCTTCCCACAATTCCCGGGGAACCCCACCTCTTCCCACAGTTCCCAGGGAGCCCCATTTCTTCCCACAATTCCCGGGGAACCCCACTTGTGTGGTGTGTCTTTTGAGTAGCTCACTCTTTTCTTCATTTTAGGCTTCCAGGTGTTTTCTCTTTCATGACCCATTTCCAACCTCCTTGTTTTCTTCTTCAGAGTTTCCTGTGACAGCTCTCCAAAAACCTTTGTCAGATAATGGTAAGAATTCATCAGTAACTTTAACTTTTTGATCCTGTACTATTGTCTTTAACTCATTGTGATTTATATGCTCTGACTGTGTTATAGGACGTGATTCACCAAGAGCGTAGGCAGAGTCTGTTAGAAAAGGTGTTTTTTACGATCCCAGTTCACTGCTGCCTGTTCATTGCTAGCCCAGTGCCTGGTCTTCAGTAAATAAATGGAGGACTGTGGTGGGCTGACCAATGGCCCCCAAAGATACCCAGGTCCTAGTCCCTGGAACTTGTGATTGTGACTTTATATGGCAAAAAGGACTTTGTCAATGTGGTCAAATGAAGGGTCTTGAGAAGGGACATCATCCTGGATTACCGTGGTGGGCCCTAAGCGTTCTTATTAGTATTCCTGTAGGAGGGAGGCAGAGGGAAATTTGACCACAGGGGAAGAAGGTAGCCGGGTGACAATGGAAGCAGGAAGCAAAGGTGATGCGGCTGTGAACCAAGGAATGCAGGTGGCCTCCAGAAGCTGGGAGACGGAAGTAGCAGATTCTCCCCTGGGGCTTCCAGAAGGAAGCAGTCCTGTTGATGCCTTGAGTTTAGCTCAGTGAGAACGACTTTGGACCTCCAGAACTGTAAGAGGATAAATTGGTGTTATTTTAAGGCTTAAGTTTAGGGTTATTTATTACAGCAGCAATAAGAAACTAATACAAGTGCTAAGGCTAAAGGCAGGCAGGATTCCCCTGGCCCTCAGCATTCCTCTTCATGAGAAATCTTGCTGATGGTCTGCTTTCTTGCTCTCCTGCTCGTTTTACTGAACACATACTTACTGGATGTCTCTCATGTTAGAGGTTGTACAGGTTGCACCTAAAAAAAAAAAAAAAATCTCCATCTGAGTTAGCAAAATTCAGATTGCGGTCAAGTACCGTGACCCTAAGGCTTCAGAACCAAAACCAGATCCCATATATGATGTCTCGTCTGTGCCGCTGATGGACGGAAGGGAGCTTAAGTGCGTCCTGTGCTGACTGGGGTTCACCTTCCTGCAGTGCCTGCATCAGGAAGGGCTTGGCCTGGACCCCAGCTTTCCCAGCCAGGCCTTCATCTCTCTCTTGTTACAAGGGACTTAGAGGTAGGCTGTTCAGTTGGGAGCCCATCACGTCTGTGATGCCATCAGGGACTGGAAGTGCTGTGGTCTCTCCCCTCAGCCATTCTTTTTTTTTTTTTCTTTTCTTTTAACTTATTTTTTAAATTTATTTTTGGCTGCGTTGGGCCTTCGTTGCCGTGTGTGGGCTTTCTCTAGTTGTGGTGAGTGGGGGCTACTCTTTGTTGCGGTGCGTGGGCTTCTCATTGCGGTGGCGCTCCTCTTGTTGCAGAGCACGGGCTCTAGGCGCGTGGGGTTCAGTAGTTGTGGCACGCAGGCTCAGTAGTTGTGGCGCACAGGCTTAGTTGCTCCGCGGCATGTGGGATCTTCCCGGACCAGGGCTCGAACCCATGTCCCCTGCATTGGCAGGCGGATTCTTAACTACTGCGCCACCAGGGAACCGCCCCCCCCCCCCCACAGCCATTCTTAGCATGCGGCTGCTCAGCCTCCAGGCATCACATCTTCTTCCTTAACAAGAAGGGGGGCAGGCAAGAGGCGCACACCAGTTTGTCTATCACACGGTCACCCTATAGCTACAAGGGAGCCTGAAAAAGTGATTGTCTTTACTGGGTACGTGGCTACTCAGAACTAAACTGGGGTGCTGTTAACAAAGAGGACAGGGAGTGATCAGAGGGGGGCACGCAGCAGCGTCTGCCTCAGTGGTTGTGAACATGGTCACCAGAGTCGGGCAGATGCCATGGATTTGAATTCTGGGTCCACTCCTCGGACCATGGTGTAACTCTTCTCAGTCTGAATGTTCCCCTGTGTAAAATGGGGATAATAATTGGACTTGGGATAGGATTGTTGAAAGGATTAAATGAGGTCAAATGTGTGCGATGCTTAGACCGGCAGCAGTCAGCGTTCAGTGACTGTCAGAGCTGTGAGTGTTGTGGTGGTTGTCGCTGTTTTCTCATCCTCCCTCCTATCTTTCTACTTTAGCTCTTCTTCGTCTGTCGTCACCGTCACCGTCACCGTCACCGTCACCGTCACCATCACCATCACCATCACCATCCATAGCTCCTCCCTCACCCCACCATGCTACACTGATTGGTGGGTTTTTTTTATGCGATCACATATCCAAAAGTAATATGGCATCTCCCATAAGAACACTTCACTTACTGTCTTTCCATCTACTCGTGAGTTTCCTTAAGCTACACCGACATCTTTGCTGCCTTTTCTGGCAAAGGGTCCTTTGGGCTCTGCACACACCACATGGCCGCAATCTGTGCACATTCTCACACATGCACACTAGCACACAGGATGTTTGTTGATCGAATGAATGAATTTTTCACTGAATGACAAACACAAGCTGATTCTGTTCCTCGTGGAGCTGATTGGTTTTCCTGTCTGAGAGCAAGGCCACATCTCCAGATTGATGGCTTTGGCTGTAGGTCAGAAGGACTTGCCATCACAGCTGGTAAGTGGACCCGAGTCTGTGACAACAAGACCGGTCATCGTGATGCTGCAGCCACCCCAGCCCCTGCCCCCAGCGAGTACAGGGTGCAGTCTGCATGCCGGTCGCGGTGGCAAAGCCATGCCTCATCTCATTGCGTTGGGCATTTCTCTGGGATGGGGGTTTCCGTGCCTTAACCTTGGTCTTGGGTCTTGGCCTCCACCAGTCAGGGTAGGGCTGGTGAGAACAGAGGTTTTTCTCACCCTCGCCTGCTCTTACATCCCTCTCAGCTCATCCCCACCCCTTTCCAACGTTTTAGCCCCTGAGAGAACCCAGTAAAATTTCCAGAGAGGAATGAATCTCACTAGTGGAGACCGGGAACCGCCTCTGAGGGCAGGGGCACCCCGTTGACAGTATGAACAGGAGCCAGGCAGGCATGGCATCAGAGTGGACCCTCAGGAAGCCCCCGAGAGACGGACCTTGAGTGTGGCGAAGTGCCAGCTGCCTGTGTTGGGCTTGAGGAGGATTTCAAACACCTGGGGCTCTAGAAGTCTGAACTAATGCGTGATTCGCGGGCTGTCTCCCAGAAGACTTGGGAAGCAGATACAAGACTTGTGAAGAATGCCAGGTGACCTGAGGGTTAACAGAACAGGAGGAAAAGGTGTGGTGTGAGCACCTCTGGCAGCTTCGTTGGTGTTTGTGGACCGGTTGTTTTGCTATTGATCACGCTCCCTGTATGTCTTAAGCTAATTTTTTTTACGGTAATACAAGGCCCAACATGTATAAACAGATTTTCTTCTTGATCTTCTAAGCGATGAACACTTAACAGGTTCAGGCTTGGAGAACTCAGTTCCGACCCCAGGCTCCATAATGGGGGGACTTATAACTGGGAGGGAGACAGGAGGTATGTGAAAGACCCTCAAACTGTCACTTCCGTGTAGGAGCAACAGCAGACCCTGGGCTCCCTCCGTGTGGGCCTGGTGAGCAGGTTTCCTTCCTGGTGAGAGGGTGTTAACTGTTGGATGCCGGGGAACTGCTGAAAAAATCTGCATGTACTGTGACCCGGGCACACGTATATGTAAGGAAACGCAGACCAGGAGACCTAGGAAGTGCACACCCAGCTTATTGTATATATATTATTATTACTATCTCTGTAGGGGGTGGACAGTGTGGAAAAGGGCCAGGACTGAGAGCCGCGGGGACCTTTAGCCTTGTTCATGATGCTTAAATGTTTTTTGGTTTTTGGTTTTATTTTTAAATAGGGGCTTCCCTCCCTCCCTCCCTCCCCTCCCTCCCCTCCCTCCCCTCCCTCCCCTCCCTCCCCTCCCTCCCCTCCCTC
>NW_021703766.1:9591406-9639582 GCF_005190385.1 Monodon monoceros | reverse complement strand
CCATCCATCCATCCATCCATCCATCCATCCATCCATTCATTCATTCATTCATTCATCTGTCCGTCCCTCCATACATCCATTCCTCCATCCTCCCCCCACCCCAGTCTCTCTCTCTCTCTATTACTTTGGTGTCAGATGTTGTCTGTTTTCCTTCTCTCTGCTATATAAAAAGCATTTTTTCTTATGTAAGAAAGCATTAAACATGAGGCAAAAGTAGAGGTTTACCTAGAAGAGCTACCTTTCTTTAAAGTTTAGTACCTAACGGCACTGGGGAAATAGTGCTAGAAACGTTGAGAATGAGAAGTGGAACTGTTGTTTTTTGGAAGAAAAATCTTTCACCCTGTACTCTTAACGATACCTTTGCAAGTTTTATACAACATGAAAATAATTATGTGAAGAAGAAAGAAAACCACTTCTTAAATATGCTTATCGCACCGGGTGTGTACTTACATGGTTTATTGTAGTTACTCAAGTTTCTGTTATCCCCATTTTCAGATGAGTAACTCAGCACAAATAATACATACATTTCCAGTACTTAAAAAAAACAGAAATGCAGATAAGAGGAAAATAAAAATCCCCAACTACCCTATCCACAGTATTTTGGCATATGTGCTTTCATACTTTTTTACTGTGATATATCTTGAGTGTTTCTTTAATGATTCCTGGCAGATTTTAAACTCTGTCTCTCTGTGGTTAGTTGTCCAGCCTGGCCAGTGAGAGAGAACATTCCTGTGGAGATTAGAAGGACCTCCTTCCTCCTGCCTGGCAGTGTTTCTCATGGTAAAACACGCATGCCCACACACACCCGCATCTCAAGTCTTTGAACACTGTTGGTATATTCGTGTGACCCTGCCACACGTTTTAAGTACTGTTTACTCCCTCCCCCCCCCATAAAAATGCTTATTATTGAATTGTTCGGATAATATAGAGAAGTAGAAAGAGGATAAGACAATTTCCATGGTGTCTCCATCGAAAGACAACCTCCATTAATGCCGTGATTGACTTTCTCCCAACTCAGAGGCAGCTTCTTGTTTTTATGGAATTGTGACTGTGGTTTTAAAACTCTGGAAATAAAACACACACACGTGAAAAGTGGGCATTCTTGCTGCTGGATGACGGTGAATAAACAGAGCACACCCAGGCAGTCAGTAACTGGATCAGGAAAGAAAACATAACTCTGAAGCCCGCTTCTGCTGTCATTCAATCATTATCCCCCAGACCTCACCAAGGCTCCCCACTATCCTGCCTTTGGACCGCAAAGATGCGTTCTGTCTGCTTTTGATCTTAGGTAAATGGAATTACCTTCTATAAATGGAATCGTACAGTGGGCACTCCTGTGTGTTTGGCTTCTTTCTTTCAACATTATGCTTATGAGGTTTATGCTTAGTGTTGCATAAGGTGGTAGCTCATTTGTTCTCCTGGTTGTCGAGTATTTGCATTGTGCGAATATGCTACAAATTATCTAAGTCTTGATTGCATTTTAAAAAATATGACTCCTAGGGTTTTCACGCAACATTCTAACCAAATCTCTCCTCCCATTTTAGCACTCTCCTGATAAACACCCTTTTACATAGTAACATAGTATTCAGTGGAGTGGATCTGTGTTTATTTAACCATTATCCTATTGTTGAATATTTAGGGGGTTTCTACTTTCGTTGTTGTTGTTGTTTGCTGTTGTAAGTGCAGTGCACAGTGTCTACATCTGGGCACTGAGCAGGCGTGGGCTTGTGTGTGTGTCTTAGATGGTTTTGTTTGGTTAAATTTCCTGAAGTGGAACAGCTGGTTCAAAGGTTCAACCGTCACATGGTCTCTTAACATGTGCTGTCACATTCCTTTCCCAGAGGACTGTGTCCGTTCTCCCCCCACTGCCACAAAGCGAGTAAGAGTGCCTCTCTTGTCACACACTTAGCATCTTGGCAAGAGATCCAAGTAGTCTTCTTCTTCTTCCTCTGTTTTATTTTTTTTTTTGGGCCGCGTCGTACAGCAAGCAGGATCTCAGTTCCCCAACTGGGGATCGAACCCGTGCCCCCTGTAGAGGAAGCGTGGAGTCCTAACCACTGGACCACCTGGGAAGTCCCAAGATGTGCATAGTCTTCTGCTTAAAATGTTTCCCATGTTTCGCGTGGCCATAGGATTCAAGTGGACAGCTCTCACCCCACGTGCAGTGTTGTTTCCTGGTTGGTGGTGCAGAGACCTCAAGGCTTACCTGCAAATCACAGTTCTCTCACTTCTCCATTGTGTGGCCCTGGAGAACATGTTTGACCTTTGTGAGCCTCAGTTTTCTAATCTGGAAAATGGGGCCTTTTTACTCCTGTACTGTCTCTTTGCTGCTTCATCTGGCTTTACAACCTGTGAAATTCTGTTTCTGTAAGATGGTGATGAAATTTTTTTTTTTTTTTTTTTTGCTGTGTTTCATCCCAGGTAGTAGACTCCTGGCTGGAGAACTTCTCCATGCTGTTTTTAAAGCTGTAGAATCTTGTACTCATGTATCCTCCATGACATGCCTCCTGCTGCTGCTTCCCTTTGTCTCTTTGTTCATTCATTATTCATTTTTCTAACAAGCCCTTATCGAGCATCTGCTATGACCCAGCACTCTCCTGAGCGCTGGGGACACAAAAGATGAGATAAATATGTTTCCTACTTGCAAGAGAGGTAGAATCTAGAGTCGAAGCCTGGCAAGAGAGGAGTCCATGGGTGGGATGGGGCTCCTATGGTCCAGGAAACCGGGGACACCTGGAGAAGGGGTATTTACGTCCTCCAGGGAACAGAGGAGTCAGAGAAGGCTTTTGGATGTAAGTTTTTCTGAGGCTGAATGTGGAAGGATGAGTAGAGGTTACCCAGGTGGAGGTTTGGATAAACAACTGTAGAGACTTCAATGCTGATGGGGTTTTGGGTAAATACACACGCACACACAGAGTGAGTTCAGGCAAAGCAGTTGTCCTTCCTTGGGATTGATTTTGCCTCCCAGGGGATATTTGACAAAGTCTGGAAACATTTTTTGTTTGTCACAGTGTAATGGAGAGGAGCTCCTGGCATCTAGCGGGTTGGGGCCAGGGATGCTGCTAAACACCCGACAATGTGCAGGATAACCCCCGCACGAAGAATTGTGTCAGTAGTGCTGAGTTAAGAAACGTTGGGCTACAGCATAGAGAAGTGGTGGTAGGAAGGTGGGAGGATATCAGAGATGTGTGCATTGTCATCATTCTTCGAACTAGAGGATGTGCGTGTGCGTGCATGGTGTGTGCGCTCACACTTGTGTGAAGCAGGAGGAATCCGTTTTCCCCTCTGCTTGGGGGTCGCCCCCATGTAGGCTCTGGAAGGCTGCTCTCTGCTTGTTGACTCGCCGGCCCGAGAGTCGGTGAGGCACCCTCAGCAGGCGTGCCTCCCCGCCGGCTCCTTTCCCAGTGTCCTCACCTTGATTTATTAGAGCGTTTTACTCCCCTTTCAGTGTTTATGACGTCCAGGGACTTGGTGCAACCACTAGGAAATGAGAGTGGACCGTGAGACGATTATCATTCATTTTCACTCCCCATAAACATTTTCTGTTTCTTTTTTGGAAGCCATCACTAATCCCCTCGTGCATTGGCTTTGCGCGTTCTTTCTTCAGCCTTGGTATAAAAAGCAAAGTGGTAGTGACTTTTTCCTTATGGCTGCTGAAAAGGTTACACAGTGTTTGGACCGCTGCCTGCTTCTATCCTGGAGCACAAAAGATTCAGGAGTAGAAATTGGTTCTAACAATATCCCTTTAGAAAACACCGAGGGGATGTGAGTCATTTTCCCTTTGTGTTAGAGGCATTTCGTCGCTCAAATTCAGAGTTAGAGGATGACATGCACTTGATCCCTACTTCCTAGAGGAGGTGACAATTGAGTGGCCCTCCTGCAACTGAGAAGCAGTCTGTAGAAACCTTTAGGAGCCCTGGCCTTGGGAGGATTGTTTTGTTTTGTTTTTTTGCTATGTGTGTATCTAAATTTCTAGAAAAGTTTTCGTTTTGAAGGTAATGGGAATGGAGGGATGAGAGGGGAGAGCATAAAGAATTGGAGAATTTCCAGCTTTCTATTATGGGTGGAGGCATCGCATCCTTTAGGGCTCTTTGGTTGCAAGCAGCAGAAAAGACTGGATAACTTGAGAGGGAAAACGTGATACTGTATCTGGTATGACTTTGGTTGCATGTAACAAAAAGGCAAACACACTGCGGCTTATTTTTCAGAGGGGAGCAGCCCAGAGTTGGTGCATCAGGGACCCAGTGTACCTCAGACTGTCATCCTAAGTGTGTAGCCTTCATCCTTGCGCTTGGGGGCCTGTGGTCACCATGGCCACAAACTCACGGAACGGTCTGTTTCCATGAACTGTCCTTGGGTTGATGATTCAGCTCTAATCTCCTGCCTTTGTGTCTCAGCTGCAGGTTTAGATTCTCAGGAGAGAATCTAGGCTGCCTGTCTTTTGGACGTGGTCATGGTCAAATGTCTATTCCCCAGAGCTGAAACCATGGAAGGGTGGGAATGAAGAAGAGGTGCTTTGTGCCACACATCCTTGAAGACAGTTTTCAAAAGTGAAGGATTTATGTGGACAGCCCCATTCGTTCTTGGACCCATGTGTTTGGGAGAAAGGGAGGAAAAGAAAGGTAGCTCGCATTTAGTAGGAAACTGCCCTGTAGATTAACTCGTAAGCAGTGGCTCCCAAAGCATGGTGGATTAACCCATGTACTCTCAGTCTTTACCCTGGCTCCAACTCAATTTTTGTAGGCAATGGAGAGAGCTGTTTGGGAGGTTCTTCCGAGACAGGTCAGCATTTAGCCTCCCAAATGGCCTTTTAAGGCTCATCTAGGGTTATTGTCTTCTAGGGCTTTGTTTTTGTTTTTCAGTGATAGTAATTCTCAGCAGTCTGTTTTTGGGGTATGGTTTATATATTTGGCACCTTAATTAAAATTTGACTCCATAACACAAACACATGTTATGATACAACCTTTAGAGACACCCTATTTGGATTCAAATGGCCAAATTAAATTAATAAAACCTATTATTAAATTAATTAATAAAACCTATCTTGGCTTCAGTTGCCTCATCTGGAGAACGGGAATAGTACCTGTTTTATAGAGTTGCGGGGATTGAATGGGATCATACATATAAAGTACTTTGAACTGTGCCATACACATATGTCTTTTAAGTGTTGGCTGTTTAAAAAAAATGGTTGAAAAAACCCTTTATTTTGAAACAATTATAGATTAATAGGAAGCTACAAAAAAATAGCAGGGACGATCCATGGACTCTTTATCCAGCTTTGTACAATGCTTACATCTTATATAACTATGGTAAAGTATGGGGCTGGCCCAAAAGTTCGTTTGGGTTTTTCCATAAGATGTTATGGAAAAACCCAAACGAACTTTTGGGCCAACGCGATAGCCAAGCCAGGAAACTGACATTGGTACAATGTGAGGACATAGTACTGCAGTGGGTAGAACTCTGGCCCCAGAGATGAACCTGTGACTATGCTAGGTCACATGGCAAAGGGGAGTTAAGGTTGCAGGTGAGATTGAGATTACTAATCAGATGAACTTAAAATAGAGGGATTATCCAGGATTATGTGGGTGGGGCACTCAGAGTGAGAACTCAGCCAGACACCGCTGGTTCTGCAGGTGGAGAGAGGGTGCATGAGCTAAGGGAAGTGAGCCTCTGGAAGGTGAAAAGGATGATGGGGTGGATTCTCCCTTTAGAGATGCTGGGAAGGAGTGCCTCCTGCCGACGCCTGGGGCTAACCCAGTGAGATCCGTGTTGGACCTCTGATATATAGAATGGGAAGGTGTTTAATCTGTGTGATTTTAAGCCATGAAGGTTTTGGTGATTTACGTTCTCTGCCATTTCCTCACATGTGTGGGCTCACGTAACCACTACCATAGAGATCTCCCTCGAGCTGCCCCTTTGGAGTCATACCTACCACTCTATGCATTCAGCCTCCCCTGTGCTCTGTGAGGAAGCCAAGCTATTCCAGGCATTGTGCTTCCCCGCCCAGCCATGCTGTCGGCTCTGGGTGGCTCTGGGTGGAATGCTTTCCCCAGTCTTCCTTGCTAAGCGTCATCTTTTAAGACTTCAGGTATTTTCTTTCTGACCTCCTAATCTCCATCAGACCTCCTCCCAATACTCTTTACCTTTATTTCATAGCACTTACCATGACATATGGATAATGGTATATTCATTTGGGTGAGAATATTTGCTTAATCTCTTCTCTCCAGCTAGTCTGGAAACTCCATGAGGGCAGGAACCATATCTGTTTTACTCAGTGTTGATTTCTCTGCCTCATGTATGTCACTCTGAAGACAGTAGGAGCCAAGTAAATCTTTGTTGAATGAACGAACGAATGACAGTATTCAAGATGTAGACCTGACATCACACCTGGATCTTCCAGTGGAAGAGTACGCTAGCGTTCTAACAAACTCTACCGGCATTCACCCGACACACTTTTTTTTTTATCACCTTCTGTGTGAACTGTGATGCTAAACTCTGGCTGTGATTGGTGTCTAGGGGTAGTTACACTTCTGTGAACTCCAGGTACATAGTTGAACATGACTGAACCTGCCTTACACAGCAAGACAGTTTTGCATTTGTTTTTAATCCCCCAGAAATAGTTTGGTTAATTCATACTGATGAAATAAATCCCCATATCAGCATTATTCCCCAAAGAACATAGGCCTCTTTTGCCAAACATAATTATCCCGAGAAGGGATGGATGAAGCAAACTTACCTCTTGGCCAAATGCATTTTAGAGTTATGTAACCAAAGATAGCAGGCTGCATCTAGGGGTCTCTGAACATCTGGATGAAGGATGAAATAACCAGATGTTTTCAAGTTTCTGGATGTTTCTAACCATCTGGCGCTCTTGGTTATTGACAAACGATCCAGCTGTCTTGCAGAAGATGGTATACCTCATCTAACAGAAGAGAGAAATAGTGTTCTTGGAAAATTTTGATGCCATCCCATATGTACTAACACACAGTATATGTCTTTAATTGAAGCTATGATTTGATTGCAGAAGATGAAAATAGCATATGCTTTCAGAGGCTGTCGTCTTGCTGTGACTGCCAGACTGCAAAGTTTTCAGATTGTCTCATTTACCATCAGAGTCTAAGTTGTTCGTAGCTTTATTCTATTTATAATGTATTCACACCTTAACCAGTAACTTTACAAATAGAATGCTGATATTCTGCACTGAGAAAACCTGCCTGTTGCCTAGGCATTTGTGTATTTTAAATCAGAGAAATAAGTTTGGTACCTAAAATTTCTAGTGTAAATAGGAATTCATGAGCCTTGATTGAAAAATGTACCTTGTCCGGAGCAGGGATCTTAGAGTCTGTATAGCACCCACTGTCCCCCACCCCCAGTTTTCTATTGTTTAAGCCTAAGCATAAGATCACAGTTAATATGTTTTTTAAAAAATTAAGGCTGGAATAGAGTAACATAACTGGAAGTCTTGCTGGACCTTGAAATGAAACCTCTTCGTAGTCTGCCCCAAGAATCCCAGTCTGATGTTTGTGGGTCTGTGGGATTGAATGTTCAGTCCTTCAAAGGATGGCCAAACCGGGAATAAAGACGTGGGGCTTGCATTTGTGTGTGATCTTATTACTCTCTCATTGTCTTGAGTGGTACACCAGAGCGCATGGAAAAGTAAATGATAGTAAGTCACGTGGTCCAGCAGTTAAGACCCTGAACGAGGAGTGAGGACGCACGCGCAGGGTCAGCTTCTGCGCCGCCGGGAGGGGAGCGTGTTCCCAGCCAAGGACTGTGGTGTGACTGTTTCCAGCTTTGAGGCTTAGTCCTAAACATGCGGAGGTGCGGGAGCAGCTTTTGGCGGTGGGGGCCGTGTTTCCAGGTGACGCTTAGTGACGTTAGTTCTTCATACCAAGTGGATGCAAATGGATTTCACTTTGGAGTGTCTCTGAAACATATTGCGAGTGACAGACCCACGTGGACAGGTTGTGGATAGAAGGCAGATTTGAATGAGTGCATCGAATCAGCAGCTTGAATGGCCAACCCCAAATGTCTCTCTCGAACATTTAGCTCCAAATTTTACAAAAAAAAACCAAATGGTTTCAATTTTGTCGTATATAAATGAGACAATTGTGTATTTGCTTCTCACTTGCCCTGCCAGTGGGATGGGGTTTATGGGGGAGAGAAGGACAACCAGTGCAAAATAGCAAATGATCCAAATCCATCTGGATTTGGTTATATGCTGATTATACAGTTTGTTGTTCTTTTGTTTTTAACATCTCCCAAACCTTCTGGATATTAGCCAGCCTCTGGGGGCGGGGTGGGGGGGATGACATTTGGCCTCTGATTCCCTTTCTAATGTAATTGCGTTCCTCTGCGTTTCCAAAATTTTCTTCTTTTGAGTCACGGTATATAATCCTGACGGCTAGCATTTATTGAGTCATGAGTATGGGCAAAGTCTGTGCCAGAGTATTTCACATTTATCTCTTTTTTAACTTCACACCAACCCAGTGACATAGGTGTCATTAGCCCCATTTCTGGTGGGGAAAATGGGGACTCAGAGAGTTTGAGTAACTTGCCTTTGCATCAGATGCAAATGAGTGTTAGAGACAGGATGCAGATGCCAAGTGGGTCTGACTAAATCTTTTGAATTAACTCTCTGTCCCTGGATCATGCTTCCCCTAAAGATTACTTTTGTACATGTAAGTAAAGTTAGTTTGGAGCAGGTGTCAGCAAACTTTTCTTGTAATGGAACAGACAGTAAATATTTTAGGTTTTGCAGTACAGTTTCTGTTGCAACTATTCACCTCTGCCTTTGCAGGGCAAATGCAGCCATAGACAGTATGTCAATGAATGGGCATGGTGGCGGTCCAAAGTACAACAAGAAAAACCCTGTATGTGGACACTGAAATTTCAATTTCATATAATGTTGGCATGACACTAAATATTCTTCTTTTGAATTTTTTCCCCAGCCATTTAAAAATGTTAAAGCCATTCTTAGCCCCCAGGCCCATACAAACATTAGCAATGGGTTAGATTTGGGTGGTGGGCTGTGATATGCTGATGTCTGCTATAGAGAAATCATAGAAAGTACTTTAACAACCTGAGTGCAGAATTAAGGGGCTGCTTCAGAAGGTCTGCTCAGGAGAGTCTGGGTGTGGCCATCTGATGGACAGAAGAGCCTGTGGGATTTGTCTTGAAGCTTAGGACATGGTAGGTGTTTTCCTGGATTTGTTTGTTTTAACTTGCTTTCTAGGCACTGATGGAAATTCTAGTGGTGGTCGGGGAGGCATCCAAACTGTTCCATGGCATCACTAACAGTACAGATGCATCCATTCACTCGTGCATTCACTTGTTCAGCGTATGTTTACTGAAGCACCTACTGTGATATTTATACATTAGATGATGCAACAGACAGTCCTTGTCTGCGTCCTCACATGACTTCTGGAATCTTCTATGAACAGCAGGGGGGCAAACAGTACGTGCAGGAAGCTCAGCTGAGGATACACAGTGTGATCGAAGACCCAACAGCTTGCTCCTTTTCTGTCTTCCTCTTTGAGCTTGGTTTAAACTACTTGGTTGGTCTGTTTATAGCTGCACTATTCATAATAGTCAAAAGGTGGGGGGAAAATCCATCAATGGACAAATGTATAAACAAGCTGTGGTATGTCCATACAGGGGAATACTATAGAGTCATAAAAAAGGAGTGAAGTCCTGACATGTGCTACAGCACAGATGGAACATGAAAATATTATGGTCAGTGAAAGAAGCCAGTCACAGAAGACCACTTATTGTATGATTCCATTTATATGAAACGTCCCAAACAAGGAAATCTATAGAGTAAGAGAAAAAAGTACATTAGTGTTGTTTAGGGCTGGGAGTGGGGCGGGGGTGGGGGGAATGGGAGTAACTAAAAGTAACGAAAATGTTTTAAAATCAACTGTGGCAACAGATACAGGACTCTGTGAATGTACTAGGAAGCCTTGAATTGTACCCTTTAAATGGGTGAATTGTTTGGTACGTGAATTCTATCTCAGTAAGGCTGTTAAAATGTGAAAGTGGTGATTAGTCTTTGTTCTCAGAAAACCCACTCCGGGCAAGAACTACTCATGGGCCCAGCAGTCCATTTCTCAGATTTCTTGGTCAAGCTCGCCTGGAAGACTGGCCTGTGTTAGAGCCTTCAACTCTGTAACACATGGGAAGCGGTTGGCCGGTTACACGACGGCTTAGACCGTTAAAGCCAGAGCTAGCCGTTCAGGGTCACCAGCCTGTTTGAATCCTTCCGTCTGCAGTGCGAACGTGTACCAGCTCTAATCAGGTGAAATGAAAAGTCACGTGTCTCGTTTTAAATACGTTGCCTCTGATTACAGGTGTTGTTAAAACAGCTCTTTTACGACTTTATAAATGTTCCGGGATTTATTTTCAAGCAATGTTTCATTATTCCTATACTATGATTAAATATTGAGAATATTGCTTTTCCGATTGTTCTGTTGCAGTATTTAATGAGTGCAATTAAATGGAAAAATTGCCTTTTTAACTGATGATAGTCCATTAGTGTCTCTGTCTCTTCAGAAAAGAAAAGAAGTGAATTATTAGAATGACAAATGAGGCAGAGTTACCACCGTGATAGAGAGGTGCGCTTTCCCCCCACATAATCTTCAATTAGTGATCTCTGTAAGAGGGTGTTTTTCAAAAGGGCAATAGAGAAGTAATGAGATCAGAAGGAGGTCAACCCGGCCTTCTCCGTTTGGCAGCTTGATTAATTTATTTCTCCTTTTCGGAGATTGCTGCAAGGGGCTTTTGTCACCCTGTGTTTTCCGTGGGCCTGTAACCTGAGCGACTGCTGTTGTATTAGCCTCATGGGCAGGGAAGCCAGTCCATTGCCCTGGGATAGAAGGGTTAGGGGTTAGAAGTTTGTTTGATATTTGTGGCCTCAAGTCGAACACTCATCAGTGGCTTTGGATGATGAGAAGGATTAAAAAGTAAAATAACAATCAAATTAAATGCTCGGCATTGAATGCCTCCGGGGCCTGGTGCTTGGCACACACGATATCATTCCCTTCTCTCAATCCCCACGAGGTGGTGGGACTCCTTTTACAGATGAGGAAATAAAAGCTCAGAGAGATGCCCCGAGTTGTACAGTTAAGAAGCGGGGACGTAGAATTTGAGTCCCCGCCTGCCTCTGAACTTGCAGGCTCCCCTCTGGAAGTCCACGGCCCCCCGCTTATCCCGTGTTGGAACGCTGCATTCTTCTTTCACTATGCTAACTGGGTTCACTACGTAACCCAGACCACACAGCTCCATCTCCGTGGAGCACCCTGGCCGATGAGGTCCCAACACATGGGCAGAACGCAGCTGATGGTGTCCTTTTGTGTTTTCTGTTCAGTGCCCGTATGCTCAGTTGCAGAAACTTAAAACGCAAGGCTGTATGCAGTGTGCCAGGGCAGCCTAACCAGCCTTGTTTTTCTACGCTGCCACCTCATCAGGTCTTTCTCTGACAATGCCATGTTGTAACCACTCCCTTGGAGATGTAGGCCGGTGAATGTTCTCATCACACAGAAGAGGCTTGGCTTCATGAAGGAATATAAATATTAAAACCCCAGCTCCACGGCTGCTTGATTGTGGATCTTTGGACAAGTTACTTAACCCCTCTGCCCTCATGTTTTGGTTGTTTCGTTTTGTTTTCTTTGTAGTCTCTGGCAGCGTTGTTGCTTTCCTGAAAAAGAACCAAGCACAGTTTCCGGCCCCCTCCCCATGTTTAATTTGTAATTTATATTTTTGTTTCATCATCCGTACCAACATTTCTGTCTTCTTGCTTGCTACTCTCGTAGACTTAATTATCTCACATAGGCATTTAAAGGCACGACTGACTTTAAATGTTGACAGAACTTTCACTGCCAAGGCGTATTTAATTTCTTTAAAAAAATTTTCTCCAGTAAACAGTTTCTGAAGCTTTTTAGGTTGTGTTCTATTTGAATATGGAATGTAACTTGCCCACTCTGGGGATGACAAATACATGCAAAAATTCTACTTTTCCAACTGAATTTCTCTTGCTGCCTTTTCTTATGGCCCCTGGGGCTCATTATCATCAACACCATCAATTAATAGTCATCCCTGGCGTCAACACCATCAATTAATAGTCATCCTTGGCGTCCTGGATCCTCTGCCCAGCACTAGGCACTGCCCCCAGGAGCCACCACTCTGGGCTCAAATCCGGACCTTTTGACATCCGAGTCCCTAAGTGACCCCCTGCTGAAGAATCTGTTAAAATGCATCCAGAGTGGGAGTTCATTTAAGCAGTAGCGATGGGACTAAGTTATAGTCCAGGTCTGTGTGATGAAAGATGATAAATGAATGTGTCAACTGGGAAAGAAATCACTCTGTCATCATGTGACAGGCTGGCTTCATTTGTGTGCACTGGTGTCCCTGCAAGTCCAGATGGGGGTGACAAGTGTGCAGCTTTCCGGGGCTGGCTGATTTCCCATCCCTTTTTGCACTTCCCCGGGAATGGGTCTGGGGCATCTTCATCGGGTCTGTGATCCCCAGCAACCCCAGCGTTGA
This sequence comes from Monodon monoceros, assembly GCF_005190385.1. Classification (NCBI taxonomy): domain Eukaryota; kingdom Metazoa; phylum Chordata; class Mammalia; order Artiodactyla; family Monodontidae; genus Monodon; species Monodon monoceros. Next base: position 9,627,042 of record NW_021703766.1, on the reverse strand, counting down.
AGGAGAGAACACCGTCCATGGGGTTTAAGGCTTCCGCAAGGACGAAGCTGCGTCACGCTTGCAGGGCACGGAGTAGTCAGCGGACAAAAGCCACCGGCTGTCTTCTTTCCATCGTTCGGGGAATCACTGCTCCCTCCACTCTAATTCCCACTGGGAAACCTCTCTCAGGCATGACATGGGGCTCCCACCAACTTTTTTTTTTCTTTTTTTCCACGTCAAGAATTGTCTCTACTCTGTCCAGTAGGAATGCTTTTTTTCTGTAAGCCGTTTGCTGAAGTCTTCTTCTCCAGGTCCCTGACTGTGCCTTCAGTATTTACCCTAAAGTGGTTCCTTGCAAAGGTTGTCAGGCTTCAGCAATGCTCTTAGCACCCAGAGCCAACCTTCAAAGAGCAAGAGGTTCGGAGTCCGCAAACCGGAATGTGTCCTGATTTCTTCAGGTCTCGACTCCCTGATCTGCAGGTCAAAAATCCAAAAGCTTGAAAAACAAACGAAAAATGTTCTTTAAGCTGGTGGCCAACTCGAGGGGGCATCACAAGTTGAGTGGAACTATCGTTCCTAATCCTCCCATTTATATCATTCTTGTTTATAATCCTCATTTGTCCCAGTTACCCATTTTATGTGACGACTGATAGCTTTAGCTGCAGAAATATTAATGTGTTTGACGTCCGGGTGTGGGTCCAGGCTGCGCGGGTGGGGTGGGGGGGCGTTTCATAGCACACAGCCAAGGAACTGCTTTAGGCTTCTTAAAAAAAAAATTCAGACTCCTTCAACACACAGGTTTTAGATAAACAAATACAGATGTTGATCTGGGTAGCCTTGGGCAAGCTGTTTAATTTTTCACTTTTCTACAGATTGGTGGTAAAGAAGAAGATGGTGCTGATGATAGAAGTAATGGTCCTGTAAGAACTTTGGGAAGGTTTGCTTCTTCCTCAGGAACAACAAGTAGTTCCTGGAGGCCTGCTGTGCTCAGTGTTGGGGTTCCAAAGAGCAAGATGCAGAAATAAGATTAAATGAGGACGTTTGCCGTATTCATTGCTTTCACAACAAGAGCTATTAGTGAGAACAGAAACGCACTACTGATAATGCAGGTGTGACCGGAGCGCTAGCAAGCAGTCCGTGCCTTCTGTTGAAAGACACTCTTGAAAACCCTTGCCACACTGCGGCACTGCCACTCCGTCCCTCCGTCCCTCCCTCCCTCCCTCCCTCCCTCCCTCCCTCCCTCCCTCCCTCCTGTCCCGGGACAGCTCACCTTTGCCCATGTGATGTATTTTTAATTATCATAAGAAATAGTTCAAGTGAAATCGCAGCCTCAAGGGCATCTGTGGACTGAGCACTGGGTTCTGGTTTCCTCCAGACTCTGGCATTTCCCCCTCTGGCTTCTGTGTCCAGCCAGCCCTGCTCTGTGGGCATTTGGAGAACGGCTCTCTACAAGAAATAGGAAATGATAACAGGATGAAAAGAAAGGGCTTTATTTCTTAGAACAGTCTCCCCCTTGGAAGGTTCTGGAAAGAGGGATGTTTCAGTATCTGCTGATTCTATCACTAAAGGCCGTAAGAGCAGCAAAAATAGTTCTTGGGGCTTTGTGGCGAGCGTGACCTCCCTTTGCAGCTCTCACGGAAGCATGTGACTGGGGCGTACGAGGCCAGGTAGCGAGGTCCCTGGGCGAATTCTGTGGCATTTAGCAGTGTCCCCAAATATAGCCTGTGTCAAGCATAAGCAGTTTCCTGAATATGTTCATGGGAGGAGGAGATAGTCGTGGGGAATGACTCCACTGTTTCTTGCCAACATAGCCAAGACTTAAAAAGTGAAGCATCTTCCCCCCCCCGGCCATTGACGGCCTCTGTAGATTTTAATCCCTAATGTCTAAACAGCATTTAAAGACATTCCTTAAAAATTGAAGCTGTCCCTTGATTACAAATGTTTGTTTTTGTCATTGCTATTTTAATACAAACCAGTAACTGCACGCATGTACTTAAAGCCACTGCACTGTCCACTTGAAATGGTTACAGTGGTAAATTTTATGCTGGGTATATTTTACCACGAGTGTAAGGAAAAAAAACCAATAACTGATTCTAAACCAACCAAAGTACTATATAAAATGTCCTAAATGAAAGTGTTTTGAAAGAAAATTTCAGTAGTGGTCAAATGTTCCACTTCTAGTTATTAAGCTAGAAAACAGAGTTGGAGCAGTGTTTGTGTACACTGTGTATGGGTGTGTTTTTCTGAGCATGGCAGGAAAATGTAACGAGTCTCTTCTCTCCTTTCACTCACCCCCAAAGAGTAATTTAATCTACTATTTCATGTCTACTTTTCAAACTTCCTCCTGGAAACAGAAGAGAATGAAATTAGGTGTTTTGTAAGCCAGGATGATATGTGTGTTATTCTTACTTTCAATAGAGGTAAAGAAATCTCTCCACTTTAGTTTTAAACACTACCTCGTAATATAAATAATCTAGTCTTTTCTGGTGCAGCCTGTCTATTCAGACAGGTGGAAGTTGACTCTGAAGATTGGCATTAAATTGAGGAAACCGTTCATGTAGTAAATAAGATAATTTGTTTCTCCCTGAAAAAGATTAAAATATAGATTTTTTTCATACTCTGTATTATTTTTAACAGCTACAGTCCCTGAATACGTTTGATTCAGATTCGTGTCCATAATTTGGGAGGGCTTTTATTTGCAACTAAAGTGTCTTCCAGTTGCAGAAATCATCACTGAGAGTGTTTTCTTATTTATACTTGAGTTGCTTGCATTTGTTATTAAATGAAATGTTCAGCTAGAAGTCTTATCAATTCCCAAAACAACAGTTAAGAGTGAAGGTAATACCATTACTGTTTATCTGTTATTTGTGTACTTTTTGTTAACATAACCCTTCTCCTTCCAAAGAGCACAGTTAGGCGACCAGGTAATAAAAGCAGTTATGTACTAATATAGAGAGTCTCATGAGAGTGGCTTATTTTTCTAGTTTAGATGGACATGAGATTCCTTGGAGACTGTCGTGTGATAGAGCCAGTTATTGTTCATTCTTTTTGCTTTACCTTCCATGTGCAAAGTAGACTTAACTGTGAGAGTGGGCCAGACACATGGAGATGTAACCCTGTAACCACGCTTGGGTGAAATGGGAATAATACTGCCTATCCCTGCTTATTTCACCACACTCATGAGCAGTGGGCATAAAATGACTGGATGTGGCCTATGGAAGTGAGATGGAGTTTTGTTATTCTGAAAGACTCATCCTTAAACGCCCCTCATTACATGGACTTTGGTCTGTCCATACTCACGGTGTTTTATAAAGTGCCTACTGTGTTGGATGCTTTTACATGCATTGCTTTATTTAATGCTTCTAACAGCCTTTGGGATATCTCCTAGAATTGTCCCCTTTTTACAGACACAGAGACTAAGACATGGAGAGGTTGTTATATAGTTTGCCAACAGTAAGAGGGTGGAGCTGGAATTTGGAGCAGGAGGTCTGAATTCTAGGATCTGCTCTTAAGCCCTTGGTCATAGTGGAGGAAGCTGGAATTTGGAATCCCACTCAGCCCAGGAAGGGAGTCAGATGTTTACTTCCCTGTCCACGCTCATCGCAAGCCCTGCTCCCCGGAGAAGCCTTCCTGGCGCCCCCAGGCCATCTTGGGTTTGGGTCTCCGGGTCCCCACCCTGCCTTGTGCCCACCTCTATCCTGGCTGTGTCTTTCCTCCAGCACGAGCCTTGCTTGCCCCCCTTTACCCAGAGAGCCCGGGCCATTCCCTCAAGAGGCCGACTCCCAGGTCCCTGGTGATCCTCCTTGTTTAGGGTCTCTGATTCTGCATTTCGGAAATCCTCTGCAGGTAACTCCTTGGGGAGTTAAAGTGGGAGAAACACCCCTGTAGACCATGAGTGCCTCAAAACTGTGGCCAGGGGGGTGTTTTCCTCTCCACCATCTCAGAGCCTCACACAGGCCTCGAGGAGAGTGTAGCCTGTGATACATGGGGTTGAATGAATTAGTGAGCTTGTGAGCTCAACGGTGGATGTCAGAGTAGAGCCGAGAGTTCATCAAGGTCTTGGGGTCCACTCTGTAAGCCGAAAGGCTGCTTCCAGTTCAGTCCATTCATCTACCCCAAGTATTTACATAGTTCAGTTAAATGGGCTGATAAACGGATTTTTTTGGTGGCTAATGAGTTGTTGCTTTTCCTCTATGTCGCTATGATCAGATGTAATGATTTCACAGTTGCCCAAATGATCCCCCGTTCATTATGGTTTTAATAATAATGGCGATCATGGTGATTGATGAGGTTCGCTGACATTTGTTGAGGACTCCTTTGGCTCTGTGCATTCAGATCAGAACTCAACGTACATTGTTCTCATGGGCTACGTAGGATATACCATTATCCCCATTTTACAGACGAAGAGACTGAGGCTCAGAGAATTTAAATTCCCCAAAATCACACAACTAGTTCAGGGCGAAGTCTAAGTGTGAACGGATACTGTCTGCATCACTTATGCTCTTAACTCTATTATCATAAACCATGTTCTTTTGCTGATAACGTGCGTGCAAATAGTACAGAAAAATCTTTTCAACTGAGATTCTTCTCTTGGATATTCTGAGCAGCATGGGAGAATGACCATGTTTTGTATAGGTGTTATATTTTTAAAATTTCGTTTTCATGTTTAAATAAAAATAACTTCCTCATCATTATTGTAATCATAGAATTTAGTGAGTATAATTTGTTCTGATCTGACAATTAGTTTGTTGAAAAAAATACTTTGGTAGAAAGAACTTAAGATATATTCTTTTTACTTTCTCCATCAAACTGAAATAATGAATTCAGTTTATCATTTATAGAATTCTTCTGGTAAAAAAATATATGAATATATACATAAACATATGCATCTTAAATGACATTAATGGCAACATAAGATCCATTTCAGTTCTTCAGAGTAAATACTTCATGAGCATGAGGCGTCCATGTTTGTGTATGTGTGTATGTATGTCTGCGTAGATACAGATATATATATATATATATATATATATATATATATATATATGCATTAAAGTTTCAAATGTTTACTCTGTTCTGCAAATGTGACTTAAAGTTTTGGCTTAAGTTATTTGGAGTTTGCTTTTATATTAAGATGCATTTGAATTTTCAATGGCTAATCCACTTAAGTTATTAGTTACAGTTCTGTTAAAAGAAAAACACAGCAATGGCAGAAGGGTAGTATCTCCATCCCCCTTCTTCTTTTTTCTCCTAGAAGCCTGGTATGATCCACTGATAGCAAATATTTCATGTACTTTGCATATCAGCCCGCGTTCCCTTTGTGAAGTCAGGTAAATGGAATGTAAAATCCCCACGTACTCCAGACAGTAAAACGGAATTATTTGCTGTTACATCACATAAACATGCAGATTTGATTCTCCCTTTACTCGGGCTGTGAAAACAAAGTTTTTAAAGTGGTTAGCCATACCTGGAAATGTAAATGCACTTGGCTAATGTGATGCCAAAGAAAAATTAAGACAAATGATACCACATTGCTGCCACAAACTGGGGCTCGTACAAAATTCACTTTAGTTATTATGCTGTGAATATGGGCGCTCACCCTCCTCTGCGAATGCACAATTGATGTTGAATGCAACATGAATCATTTTAATAGACCGAGGAAAAAGTCCCCAAAGTCGATTTTCAAATTATGAACCTTGGAACAGAATATAACAACAACCAACAACAAATAGTTCAGACTTTACTCTGAGCTGTGGGTGAACCATTAAAAATACAGCAAGCACTTTTGGTTAGATGTTACACAACTCATAGCCTAATGGCCAAAAAATATCAGAAATGGGGTTTTTTTTAATGCTGTTTTTCTCACCATCATTCTGTTCAATTATTTTCACATTTGTGTAATCAAGATACTCCCAAACAGAGCATAGAGTTGTATATTGTTTGGAACTAATTATATGTATTATAAATCCAAGAATTAATGTAAATGACCCAGTTCCCACAGAGAAAAAAGCCACATTGTTTTTAAATAGCTAACTAAACAAAATACTCACCCATGTGGGAGAAATTTCCAAAGAACTAAAACCACCCACCAGGAAAAAGGAAAATACCTTAGAAAAAAAATCACCAAATCATATCAAACCAGATCAAGAAAATTACATTCATTGAGGAGATGTCAATTGTTCCCCGCCCCCCCCGCCCCCCACAGGAAGCAAAAGTTGAGATGTGGATTTATTGCAAGATCCCCTAAAGATGGAAACGTGAGGTTTTCCAGGTAGTCCTTAGGCAGCAGCATCAGTATCACCCAGTAGCTTGTTAGAGACAGAAATTCTCAGGCCTCATCACAGACCTACTGAATCAAAACCTGGAAGGGGGTTCTGTGTGTGTTTGGGGTGGGGGGAGATGGGATTGAGCCACTGAAACCTGAGTTGTAACAAATCCTTCTGAGGATTTTGATATATGCTCGTGATTGATAACCTGAAGTTCTGATTCTGTAGGACTGAGAATTTGCATTTCTAAAAGGAACCCAAGTGATGTTGATGCTGTTTATCCTGGCCAGTGTGATGCATGGCCTGCAGTCGCCAGGCAGATCACAGAGGGGTCACAGGGCATTTGTGGAAGACAGTAGGGAGTGGTGAGGACCTGTGTCTAACTAGTGGACAAGATCCCCGCCTGATCTTTGAGAGGTAACGGCCAGTTGGTGCTGACTGCCTGTTGCCATGGGAAATGCAGTGCAGCCATGATTTCTGAGTTTTGTTTTTCCAGAGGCTAAAACAATCTGGCTCTTTTAAATGATATTTCCTGATTTTAAGTTATTGGCAACTATCTTTTTTTTTTAAGCCTCACTTCAAAGAAAACATGTTAGTGATAGGTAGCCAGTTTGTAATATGTGTAAGACTTGGTTACGTTTTAGCAAGTCTCCTAAGTATGTTAGCAAGGTCAGAGGTGGGTAGAAATCCTGGAGAGAATATGTTGAGGGATTTTTAAAAGTACAGTTTTAGATTCACAAAACAATTGAACAGATAATCCATTGAGTTCCATATACCTACTGACCCCCACTCCCTGCCCCCAGTATTGTTTTCTCTATTATTAACATCTTGTATTAATGTGGCACATTCATTACAATTAATAAACCAGTATCGATACATTATTATTTAGTTCACAGTTTGCATTGTTTCACTGTGTTGTACATTCAATGGGTTTTGACAAAATGCATAAGAACATGTATCTACCACTGCCGTTTCATACAACCAAGTTTCACTACCCTAAAACCCCCCTAGGAAGTGTTTTTAAAAGTTCCACCTAGGGCTTCCCTGGTGGTGCAGCGGTTGGGAGTCCGCCTGCCGATGCAGGGGCCACGGGTTTGTGCCCCGGTCCGGGAAGATCCCACATGCCGCGTAGCGGCTGGGCCCGTGAGCCACGGCCGCTGAGCCTGCGTGTACGGAGCCTGTGTCACCATCTCCCCTAGCAAATTCCCTCCGAGAATTAAGGGTCTGCAGACTGGAGGGTCTCAGTGCTGAGAATGAGACACCCATGTCCTCCAAGGTGCCTCCAGCAGGTATCATTGAAGCCTGAAGCTAGAGCTTCTTGGCTGTCAGCCCTCCCCTTCCCTCATTTTATAGTTAAGGAGCTGAGGTCCACGTGACCAGTCTGAGGTCCTTAGAGGTGGAATTGGTATAGAAGTGCCCCCTCTGAACCGAGCAGTGCCCGTTCTCTACCGTTCAGCCTCTTGCTGGGTCTTCCTTAGAGACAGATCCTGCAAGATGCTAGTTGCATCAGGTCACCCAGTAGCCAAGTAAATGAGGATGGCGGTGTCTTTTGTATGTATTTGTGTGTATATATATATATACACACATACATACATACACACATATGTTTAATATATATATATATATATATATTACATATGTGTAATTATTTTTATTAAAAATGACAGAGATTGGACTTCCCTGGTGGTGCAGTGGTTAAGAATCCACCTGCCAATGCAGGGGACACGGGTTCGAGCCCTGGTCCGGGAAGATCCCACATGCCGCGGAGCAGCTAAGCCCGTGTGCCACAACTACTGAGCCTGCGAGCCACAGCTACTGAAGCCTGTGCGCCTAGAGCCTGTGCTCCGCAACAAGAGAAGCCTCCGCAACGAGAAGCCCACGCACCGCAACGAAGAGTAGCCCCCGCTCACCGCAACTAGAGAAAGCCCGTGCGCAGCAATGAAGACCCAACACAGCCAAAAATAAATAAGTTAAATACATTTAAAAAAAATGACAGAGATCAAAAGCTTTCTAGAAAAGAGGGATGGCTAATTGTTTAGGTCCTGTGTTTTGTATTCACATGGTGTATTCATTACTGTTAAGTTCTCCTACTTAAACAAAACATTGAACAATTTAATTTTGTGAATGATACAGACTTATAATCTCCGGGGCAACCAGATTTTTATCACTTGCCTAACACTGCCTAGTAAGCAGATAGAGATGTAGACACCAGTGCCCTTATGGACTTCCAGCTCCAAAGAGTTTGAATCGTTTGTTGAATCCATAGAGACAAATCTCTTGTTTTTTACCCAGCCATGAGAAGAGTGAGCAGTTTTATCACTGCAAGATTGTCTTCTATGTTTTTTGCCCTTCGGTGGGTAAAATGTCTTAATGTTAAATTGTGTTATTATTGTTACATTAAAGGAGTTAAGGACACAGACAGTATTCTTACAGAGATCTTCTGCCATTTCCACAAAGAACCAGATAATCTTTCTCTGAAGATAGTTATTTTAAAAAATGCCCGTTTCCCCATAGAGTATTTTCTGTAAGTTGGACATAAGACAATAATGTCATAATCTATCATGAATTCATTTTGGAGAACAGAAGTGGTTAGGAATTTGGGTTGTATTCTGTCATAATTTGAGGCTGATACAATTGTGATTGTCTGTGTGCTTAAAGTTTCTCACTTTCTTCTTTCTTCCCTCTTTTGTTCATTTGTTTTATTTTTTTGGTTTGGCTCTGTCATTTTTTTTGTATCGTTTTCTTCATGATTTTCTTTATTTCTGTTCTTTTTTTGTAAAAATTATACACACACATGATTTAAAACCAGTCCTGTTTTTCTGTTAAGCTTTTATATGAAAAATGAAAGCAGTCCTGGATTTTGTTTCTTCATCTCTTACTGCTTTAGGGGCTTCCTTTGGTTTTTATGTATATAGCTTTAAATAATCACACTTAAGCTGCTATTTCTAGATTGTCTCATTTTAGAGGTATCTGTGGCCTTTGCACTAGGAAAAAGAGAATATAGCTTTCATTCATTCTTATACGTCTGCCTTGAGGTTACCTTTTTTCCCCCCTTTGTCCTTTCACTAGAGTTCTATCATGATTTTTAAGAAGACAATTTAGTTTTTACGCTGTTAATGTATAAGTAAATATATTCACATCTAACCCGTGTTAGCATACTAAGATTACTTTTTCGTTCTTGCACAGTCTTTTATTTTCCCTGGAGTGCATACTAGTCATATTCTTGTTTGCTTCGTTTTTCATTTATCTGTCACGGATTTAACCTCAGACTTTCATCTGATTGTATACATCTCTTTTCAAAATGTTTATAGTGTAGCAAGCATTGTACTACTTTCATGTTTAAAAATGTCTCTCTTAGAGTCTTTGGACCTTTTACAGTTTGGGCTGGTTGGCCTCAAAACCTGGTGCACAAGAATGCTTTACAGGTGTTCTACTCAGAGCTACCTTCACATCACATAACCTGGAAAGTCCATTCACCTCTGTCCTGAGTTTGAGCTTCTGTTTAACATCTCCTGCTGTGGTTTGCTTATTGTTTTCTGGGTGCATATTCTCCAGTAGCTTTCTAGAAAAGGAGGATGGGATGTACATATATATTTTTGGAACCTTGCTTGTTTGAAAGTGTTTTTGTTCCTACCCTCAGTTTATTTGATTGTTTTTTTCTTCAGGGTTTTAAGATATTACTCAAGTGTTTTGTGGCTTTCAGAGTTGCTCTTGAGAAATCCAGTGCCATTTGATTTCTGATCTTTTCCATTTCTCTCTGCTTCTTTCTTGGAAGTGCTGCAGGAGGTGTATCTTCCACCCCTTGCTACTCTCCGCCTACTCTCTGAAAAGGATGCTCTCTTTGTCCTCAGTTACAACATGGAGTTAAAACTTTACATGACATGCTGTGGTTTGAGTCTATCCTTATTACTTGTACTGAGCACTCAGTGTGACCTTTTCATGTCAAAATACGTGTCCTTCAGTTCTCTGAAATTTTCTTTAAATATTTCATTGGTGATTTTTCTCCCCTCATTTTTCCCCCTGCTTTCTTTTTTTTTAAGAACTTTTGTTATTCAGATCTTGGACCTCCCAGACTTTTTCATAATTATTTTTCTGTTCTATATATTATTTTTGTCTTTGGTATTACTTTGTAGGAGATTTCTTCTAAATTTTCCTTTGAGTTTTTCCTTTCTGCTGGCATATTTTAAATTTCTAAACTTTTTTTTTTTTGGTTTGTTTGGTTTTCCCAATATCTCCTTTTCTTTAATAGCATTGTATTCTTGTTTCAAGGATGAAATTGACTTTCTTTTCTTTCCGTTGTTAACAATAATTGTTTAGGTTTTCTGTCTCTGTGTAACTTCTGCCTCATCAAAATTGCATTTGTTTTGCTCACTGTTTTTGATGTTAAGGTCTTTCCCTTGATATCTGATCTGCGAATGTCTAGTTGTGTTTAATAGGACTCAGAAAGTTATTGCCAGCTCTTAGAATCTGAAAGAACAGATTAACTGTGGATTCCACTGAAGGGTGATTTGGCTGGACTGTTTACTGGGGAAAACCACTGTGTTTGAATCTTAAGGTACTTCCTGTTGGTTGGTCAGATTGCCCAGAGAAGGATCTTCCAATACTCTGCTTGGGAAAGGTATAGCTCTGAGCCAAGTGAGGGAATAGGGCTGAGTCTCAGCATTCAGTACATAAGCATTGTCTTAATCTCTGTTTTTAGCATGGTTACTGTTCTCAACTATTTTCTCTTCAGAGAATGAACTTGTCTTTTTTGCCATTGGGAAATGGCAAAGCCCTGGCTGGGCTGCAGGGGGAGGGGTTCTGAGGCTGCACACACTTTGCAGACAGGTCCACCTTCACGCCTACTTCCAGAGGCACCAGCTTCCACGAGCTTCTGAGCCTTTGGTGGTTCTCTGATGTGAATTGGGTTATTTCTTGGCTGTCCCCATTGCTGGCTTAAGACTCAGCTTTCTTGAGTCTGTTAAGTCCCTTACTGTTGTCCGTCTGCTTCCCAGCATCCAAGTTTTTGTGCTTTTTGTTTTTATTTTGATATTGAATGCTACTGATATTGAATGCATTTGCACCCAAGGGGTAACACCATCGCTTCCTGAAGTTGCAGGTTTGAATTGATAACTGAAAACAAGTCGCCAGGTGGCCCTCGATCCATTGCCATTCTGCCATCAACATGGACGTGTCATAGCCTCAGGGGAGCAGTTCCTTCGAGTATTGATCCAGGGTGAGCCCTTTTGTGCTCCAGGATCTCAGTTCATGAAACTGAAGCATCTTCTTGGAGCTACAAATTCATCGTGGAGCGGGGGCTTGCAGATGGCAAGAAAGGTGTTTTGGCACAAACGAGAAACCTTCTCAGAACTGCCCAGTGTTCAGGATCCCTTTGACATAAATTATGGCCATGTTGTAGGCCAAGCAACCCCCCCCACTGTCCAATTGTCTGGTTTTTGCTGTTTCCTTTTCAACTTGAGCCTCATGTGCCAACAGAGGGATGCCAGGAGTGTGACATGACACCGTGACCCTGCCTGCCATCTGGGTGTCCTCTGTGTGCCCTCAGGAGCACCCTCAATGTGGAGGGTCTTCTTTAGTGTGTGTGTCTGTGCGTGTGTGTCCTGAACTTTCATCAGGTTGCCTGTCACCCACGATGCTGTGTTGATTGAGTAAACTAATTCATAGTCCACAGCCACTTGCCTTGGACACTTGCTTCTAGGCCAATTAAGCAGTCAGTATACAGCGGTTCTCATTTTTCTTAACCTTCCATTTCCATATTTTCAATCAATCACTGACGGCCAGCTGTCAACAGCACCATTTTTGGTGGGACCTGATGATGTATACCCCTTGTTTCTAGATTCCTCGCATCTTGTGATGTAAAACGCTGCTCTGAGCAGGCGTTAGTGCGTTCGGGTGCAGCCCCCTTGAGCCTTCAGAATGGCGGGTCTGGTGCAGGTGCTGAAAGGAGATGCATCTGTAAAAGGACAGGACGTGGAATCATGGTTCTGTGGACACTGTTTCAGTGTATTTGTGTCTGGATATGCATCCAGCAACAGGCCAGTTTAATGGCCATTTCGTCAGGATGTGACCTTTGACTCCAGAAGTTTGGGAACAGAAAAGGCCTATGTCTCCTTGGTAGGCATAGTAATGGATAAAGGAGGAATTTGTTGTGAATTATTTGCCATTAGGCTGCTTTAATATTGGTATGACACTCCAATTTTGGCTTTGAAAAGTTTCCCTTTTGCCTGGAATGATGATGGTGATGGTGGTGATGACGGCTACATTGACAGCGGAAGTGCTGGTTTGAGCGCACAGGTCTCAATCTGGCTCCATCATTTTTTTTCTTTCACCACCTTCTTCACTTACCTTTTTCTCTCCCTTATATCTGCTTCTTCCATCCAGGTCACCCCACCTTTTTGTTTTTCCCCACCATGAAGAAATTTTCCAGAACTCCATCATTTCTCTTCTCTGCCACCATCAAGCGTACCGCCCTAAGGGCAGAGGGAAAAGGTGTGTAGTTAATGCATTTCACCAGACTGAACAGACTCCCTGGCCAGGTGCAGGGTGGGGACTGGCTTGTATTGGTGAATGAATGTCGGCATTTTGACAGAACGATGAACAAGTACGCCGGGCTCAGAGGACTTCCGGCAATGCGCCTTTCTTGGTGGTCTTCTAAGTGATGGGACTCACCACTTACTTTCTCTAAAATCTGCATTTATTAAATCTGTATTTTCTTATGGAAAAGGGACTTGCTTGAAGAAATGTGCTGTATAAGTCTAACTCATAAGATCTGTTTTCAAGTAATTTCCAGCAAGGAAGATTGGATTACAAAATGAACCTGTTGTCCTATGTTTCTGCTTAGATGACTGAATCTTTACTGGGCTCTGAATGAACACAGAAACTGTCATTCACCTGACTCATCTGTTGCCTTTTAATAGGCATCACGGCTTGTGATTCTGTCATCGAAACGGCATGGAGGGGACCTCACTTGTGATGAGTACCTCTGCGCTGGGCACTTACCTGCTCCTTGCACACACATCTCATCTAAAAAGCAGTAATTGAGTGAAAAGCATTCCCATCCCACCTTCCCAACTCACTTGGTGTTTGGATGTGATAAAGCTTTACTTTCCCTTACTTTTTTTGTATTGAAAATGGATAAAAGCAGTTTAGATTCTAGCTAATGTCAGCGCCGCCCCCCCACCCCACCCCCCGCCAAGAAAACTTCTTAAGACCTCTGAAGAAGTGTATTTGATGACTGCAGATGCTGGAGTCAGACTGCTTGTGTTCCCACCTTGACCCTGTCACTTCCTGGCTGTGGGAATTCTGGAAAGTGACTTAACTTCTCTGAGCTCTGGTTTCAGAGCTTGTGGAAAAGGGCATTAGTAATAGTTCTGCTTCATCTGGTGGCGTGTGGAAAATATATGGTGTAACGCACCTAAAGGACCTAGGAGATTGTCTGACGTGTAGTTTGCCCCATAAAAGTTTATTCTTACCATTACTGCTCATATTACTGTCATTATCAGCCGACCAGTTGAACAGCAGTGAGTCGGAGTGTAGAGTGTTGACCTCAGAGCCGCAGAGATTCTGTGTAATCTCAAGCAAGCCAACCTCTCTCCACTGTAAAATAGGGGATTTTCACCCTCTTTTATAAGATTGTTAGAATCAAATGAGGTAATGTGTGGGAAGTGCCTTATACGATTGGTGACATGGGTAGACACTCAGGAAAGGTGGCCATTAATAATGTTTTCATTCATCCTGAAAGCAGAATGGGCTGTTGGATGTCACTTTGGTAATTTTTAAAGGAAAAAGATGAGGCATTTGACACGTGCCTTTTGCTCGCTTGTTTGCTTGGTTTGGTTTGATCAACTTCGTTGAGGTATAATTTATGTACAGTAAACTGCATCCATTTAAGATATACAGTTTAATGAGTTTTGACAGATGCACATACCCGTGAAACCACCACTGCAATGAAGAAACATTTCCATCCCCCTGCAAAGATTTCTTACGTTCTTTTTGCAACTCATGACACTTTGCAGTCCAGCTCGCCCTGGCCCTAGGAAACCACTGGTCTGTTTTCTGTCACTGTTGATTCATTTGCATTTCCTAGAATTCCCTGGAAGTGAAATCAGACAGTATATATCTTGCATCTGGCTTCTTTCACTCAACATTCTGAGTGTGCAATTCACCCATGTCATTGTGTTTATCGGTGGCTCATTCCTTTTCACGGCTGAGTAGTATTCCCCTGTGCTGCTGCATTGCGTTTTGTTGATATGATTACCTGTTGCTATACGTTTGGGTTGTTTCCAGAGAAAAGCTGCTGTGAAAGGGTGTGCATGTGAATCCAGCTGCTGTGAATATTCACCATACATCTTTGTGTGGCCGTAAGTCTTTGGCTCTTGGGACAATACCCTGCAATAGAATGAGTTGGTGAGTAGTTGGACCGTGTTTAACATTTTAGAGGCTGATGGGCATTTCTCCAGAGCGGGTGGATCATTTTACATTCTCTGCTGACTTTAATTGTGCTCCATCCTCAGTAATGCTAGATGTTGGCAGTCTTTTAAATGTTCTGTTTGGGTGTGTGGTGGGATCTTATTGTGGTTTTATTTTATTTTGTAAAATAAATGACTGATGATGACTCGTGAAAGTGACTCAAAGTGTGCTTACGGGCCATACCTTTTGTTCCCCTCCTTTTTTCGTGACGGCAACAACTGTATTGAGATATGATTCACATACCATACAATTCACCCATTTAATGGTTTTTAATATATTCACAGAGTTGTGCAGTCATTTCTACAATCAAGCCATGTCTTCCAACACTTGTGTTTTTACTCACTCCCATCCACCCCACCATTTGCTCCATTTTCTTCTTCTATCATTTAAATCCACTGTCCCCTACAAATCCATTTTTCACCCTTTGTCTTTGCCTGTATTCTTTCCCTTATGCCTGCTTCTTCCATCCAGGTCACCCCACCTTTTTGTTTTTCCCCACCATGAAGAAATTTTCCAGAACTCCATACGCACTCCCCAAATTCCAACCATCAGTCTGACGCCCATATCTTTATGTCCATTTGTGAGCATCTGTGCCTAGTTTATTAGTTCCAGATTATTCAGAACCATGTATATCTTTTGCAGGGGACGTTCAACCAGCCATAAAGTCATCTTGTCACCTCCCCCCACAGTAACCCCCCTCCCCCATACACACATCATCACATCATCCTTGCCCGTACCTCTTCTCACCTCCTACGTGTTCACCAGCTGCCTGGGATTTATACATCTTTGTATCCTTCTTGGTACCCTGCCTAAGTAGACCATGGGTAAATAGTCATCCAGTGAATAAAGGGACTTGTATTCTCCAGATGGCCTGAGAATGTGCTTCACTTTTATCTTCCTTGGAAATGAATTGCATTACTCTCTTATTAAAAGTTGAGGAAAATAATTCATGCTGAAATTCGTGAGGCTCCTAAACAGTTGCCCTGACAATTCCTGATGATAATTTTGGAACTCTTTGTAACCTTTGGCCTTTTTTCCTATCTCTAGTTAAAGCTTTTCTGGAAGGAATTCAACTTCCGCTTTTTCTTAATGTTCCTTAAATGTTGTACATATCTTACAAGCAGATTCCCCATAGAACAATATGGATTATGGCCTCATTCTGTTTAACAGTATGAAGGCTTACCTGAAAGGACAAGAATAAGACTCTCTTAAAATCATGTCCAAGTTTTAAAGGAACATAAAACTTTCTCTTTGAAAAGTACACCTTTCTGATTTCATCCCCTAACCTACAGAGCTCAAGTCTAATTCTTGTATTATTGCTCGGCATTGGGAACAAAGCCGAAGCCCTTAGGTCTAGAGACCACTTGAAAGTACTTCTTCATAGCTCTGTTTCGTCTTAGCACGGCACAAGCCCCGCAGAGATCTCATGTCCTCTGACCATAGGAGAGAGGAGAGTCAGTAGAGAAGCTGGAATCAGAAAGGTTAACTGTAACCAGAGCAGCCTCTGTAATGCCATCCTAAAAGAAAGCCCAGGAGGTGGGGGAGGAGGACAGGTTGTTGGCAATTGGACGGGAATAGGAGAAGGGTTCTGGAGGCAGGGAGGTAAATTAATCCAGAGATGTGTTGGTGTCTAGATTGGAGAATTGAGAAAGAGGGTCAGGTATATAACCTAAATGTAAGAGCAAAAGAAAGGTTTGTGTCTGGTGTGTGTGTGTTGGGGCGGCGGGGGTGTGGCAGTGGTGGTGATGGGTTAATGGGGCAATAGAGGGTCAGAAATGAGAGAAACCATGAGAAGAAGATACCCCAGCAGGAGAGAAAAGAGGAAGGCCAGACCTGGGACGCCATGTATGTTGAGGTTGGTGTATGAGTTTCCTTTGGTGGTTGTAGCAAAATACCACAGTCTGGCTGGCGTGAGCAACAGAAATTTATTTTTCCTGGAGGTTGGAAGTCCAAGATGAAGGTATCAGCAGGTTTCGTTTCTTCTGAGGCCTCTCTGCTTGGCTTGCAGGTGGCCACCTTCCTGCCATGTCCTCACACGGTCTTTCCTTTGTGTGTACATCTCTGGCGTCTCTTTTTGTGTCCAAATTGCTCTTTTAAAAGAATGCAGTCAGTTTGGATTAGGGCCCATGCTTGTGGCCTAATTTTACCTTAATCATCTCTTTTTAAAAAATTTTTATTGGAGTATAGTTGCTTTACAATGTTGTGTTAGTTTCTACTGTACAGCGAAGTGAATCAGCTATACATATACGTATATCCCCTCTTTTTTGGATTTCCTTCCCATTTAGGTCACCACAGAGCATTGAGTAGAGTTCCCTGTGCTGTACAGTAGGTTCTCATTAGTTATCTATTTTATACATAGTCTCAAGAGTGTATGTGTGTCAATCCCCATCTCCCCATTCATCCCACCCTCCTTCCCCCCTTGGTATCCATACGTTTGTTCTCTACGTGTGTGTCTCTATTTCTGCCTTGCAGATAAGATATCTGTACCGTTTTTCTAGATTCCACATATATGTGTTACTATTCGATACCTTAATCACCTCTGGAAAGGCCTTACCTCCAAATGCGTCACGTTCTGAGGTCCTGGGGGCTAGGCCTTCAGCATATGAATTTTAGGGGGACACAGTTGAGCCCCTGATGGCTGGGGATGAGGATATAACAGATGCCACTGCCTGGCATTTACGTGCGGCTATGATGGTTGTCAGCAGGCATCTCTATTCCTACCTCACCTACTCCCGCCCTGAAGACGTCACAGTCAGCTGGTCATGTGATCACACCGCACTGATGGTCCTGTGATATCACCCAGTGCTCCGCAGGCCGCCGTCGTAGTCTTGCCTGACTGATCCTGACCCCCTTTTAGGCCTGGAGTGGCATCAGCCCCAACGGTGCCCACTCATGACATTTCTTCACCCTTCACAGATTTTCCCTCGGACAAACCAAATATGCAGTTGTTTCTGGTGCTTGAAAATATGCATGGTGTGCAGCTGCCATGGATGAAACAGTAATGCTTTGGGGTGACGAGTACAGTGTAGAAATAATTCCAGTAAGCCCAGTAATTGGAAAACAATGAACCCCAAGTTTGAGCTATATTGATTTTTAAAAAATCAGGGCTCAGCTTGACATGTGCTTGTTGCTTTGAGCAGAAATACTGTTTATACGTAGAATGTATTCAGCTATAAAAGATTAACAATTCAACTCTTGATTTAAATTCTATAGAAGAAAAGAGTTTTGCAATTAAGATATAGTGGCAGATCTGCTTTTCTTGATATTTTAAAGGGAAAAATATAAAAAATATTTTTCAGACATGACTTAAGAGTAGTTCAGATGCAAAGCATGAAAACATTGTTACATCTACCTTTGTTACAGTCAACTTTTAAAACTAATGGTGGTTCAGGGGTACTTGGGCTCTGGCAACACCAATCTCCTGTAGTAAATGTGAAGACTTCTCCAGTTATTTCGTACTTTGTTCGATTCTTTTCAAAGGTCTGTTTTCTTCCAATATTGCCTAACGTTTATTTCCAAAATATTTACCTTATTATCATTAATTCATATTTTTAGCTGTTTAAGACTTTGATTTCTAACAGTACAACGTAACAGATATGAAGTTTAAATATGTGTATATCTTTATAATATATTCTTTATTTACAACCTAAAAAAAAAAAAAATCGGGGCTCAGTCTCATTGTCCAGAAATAATCCCTGTTAACATTTTGGTCTGTGTCAAGGAAGCGAGTTTGTTACTCTTCTGTATGTTATATAAATACCATATAATATATATACCCACTTATACACATTTTTAAGCCAGACAAGGTTGTGCTGTGTATTCTTTCTCGTAGCCTGCTTTTTATTGAACATAATGATAAATTGGAAACATTTTCCCATGCTAATAAATTTTCTTTCTCAACATGGTCCTCAGTGGCTAGGCAGTATTCTCTCATATGTATATACCGTATTTTTCACATTCAATAATCTTGTTAGAATCCCAGCAGCCACCTGATACGTTGCCATCCCTTGTGATGTTTGTCCTAAATAATTTGTTACCAAGAAATCTTCAAGTACAGATGTTTGCGCATTATTTTTCAAGCCACTATACTGAGATATAATCCACCCAGCATAGACTTCATCCATTTAAAATGTACAGTTCAGTTTTTGGAGGAACCTCCATACTGTTCTCCATAGTGGCTGCACCAATTTACATTCTCACCAGCAGTGCAGGAGGGCTCCCTTTTCTCCACATCCTCTCCAACACTTGTTATCTGTAGACTTTTTCGTGATGGCTCTTCTGGCAGTCTCACTTGTTGGTCAGAGGCCAGGCTTGGTAGAGGCACTGCCTCACGTCACATCCCGATTCTGCTCCTTTTACTAGTAGGGTCATCTCACTTAATGGTCCTGTGCTTTAGTTTGCTCATCTGTGAAATGCGGATAATAATCTTACTATTCTTACAGAGACATTGTGAGGACTGAATAAGTAGAGTGCTTGGAACAAGTTCCTTGTATTGCTAAACTTTTAGTAAATGTTATCTTTATAATTAATGATGATTACTATTAGTAGTACATTATTATTAATATTAATTATTAGTAGTATTTGGTGTTATTAATTCTAAATTACCATTAGTAACTAAATTGCTAAGTACTATTAATAATTAAAATATTATTTAACGTGATTCTAATAATGAAGCTTGAGTAGTTGTAGTAGTTACACTATTATTATTAGCAGAACCAACATCCTCTCCCTCTTCGTCTCTCACATCTGTATTGCTGCTGCAGGGAAAATGTTGAGAATGTTCAAGAGAGAAACCATGAAATAATAGAGGGGAGGGTTCACACACGGTAAAATGACTGTTTAAAGTTTTAACACAGGAAGTGGAGGGTTTGCATTTTCCAGAATGATACTCTGTGGAAAATGAGTTCTGAGATTGGATGCGCTGGGGCAAAATTACAGAAAGCAAAGTTAAGGCAACTGCTTTACCACACGACTTCTTGGACCTTCTGATTTTCCTCATAAATCCACGCCTCTCTGAAGTGGGGGAATTATTTACAGTTTCTCAGATCACTGTTTTTTCAGTGGGGGCGTGGTGGGGAGGCACCTGTTAACCCTCTTCTGGTCAGTGGTGTATGGATGAGACATAACTGGGGTGGAACATCTGGTGTGATAATGATACTGTGATTGTCTATATAGTATGAAAAGATGCTACATCTTGAGGAGCGAATGATGACTGAGAAGTTGCTGGTGCTCAGAATTGCCTCCCGTCCCGCGTCCTGGGTGCCCTTCCCTCATCCTCAGTAACCTGCATAGCGGTTTCAAGTTACGAGTCACGCCTTGTAAACAGAAGGCTGAACTGAGGCTCACGGGGACCCTAAGATTTTTTCCTTCTTTATTCTCTTCTCCAGTTCTTGAGACTGTCGGGCTGTTTGAAGAGATTTCTACTGAATTTACTTGTTTCCATGTGGGGAACCTAAGACATTTTCCCCACGAAGCCCTGGAGGCTGAGGCAGCAGTTGAGCTGATGCTCTCCACTCACAAGTGTTCGTTTTAGGTTTGTAAATGGTCTGAAGTGGGCCTTCAGGCCTTTGAGTGCACCATCTAAGTGTTAGAGACAAGCATTTTATCACCCCAAGGTTGCCACTGAGAGGATGCCCGTACCCAGGGAAGGCTTGAGCAGGAGTGGTTCACATCCCAACGAAGATCGCCCCCAGATCACAGCACAGAGAGGCGGTATCACGGTCCCCATAAACCACTCCTTTAGACTTCTTTACATGTTTGTGCCACTGGAGCTTGGGAAAGAGCAGGAATAATTCTGCAGAGGCAAGTCCACATTCATTGTCAAGCAATTGTGGAAATGTAAGAAGCCGCAGGAGGCCTGACTGCATGGGTTTAAGCAAAACTGTGGCCATAAACTGGGCCTGGCTCAAGGGTGGAGGCAGGGAAGGGGTGGGACATCATAGAATCTATTAGGTGAGGCCCGAGCGCGGGTCTGTTTCAAGAATGTTTGAAGAACCAGGAATGTTTCAAGAAGCATCCTGCTTCTGTTTCTGCTCAAAATATTTAACAGCCGTTTATGACATGGGTCCTGACTCATCAATTGGAAGAGAGGCTGGCTCTAAACTGTACCTACCTGGTGAATTTAGCCCTGCTTATCTGTGCATGCCTTCTTTGTTTGTCTGTTTTGGTTTTTAATCTCTTAGACCAAGGGTTCGCAGCTCAAATATCTGATAGCATCATTTCCTCATCCGACACAGCATTGGCTTCGGGGAGACAGTAGAGAGTGGTGGAGATTGTGGCAAACGGGAGGGGCCATGTCAAGGGCAGCTGCAGCTCAGCCCACCTGGTTGTCACAGCGTGAACCTGCGGGCCGGGCATTGGCCTCGCTCTTGATTTTTCCAAAGGAGCCAGAAATTTGGTTTTACACGGTGAAGTCTCCCATTAAAAATGTTACATAACCCTGTTCCCTTCCTATTTCCGCTAAACCAGAATCTCACAAGCTGAGTGGCTTAAAAAAACACAGAGTTAATAAATAACTTAACAGTTCTGGAGTCAGATGTCAGAAATGGGTCTCGGTGGGCTAAACCCACTGCGTGGATGGGGCCGCGTTCCTTTCCGGAGGCTCCAGGGGAGAATCCATTTCCTTTTCTAGCTTCGAGAGGCCGCCCACACTGTTTGCATCTTGGCCCCTTCCTCTGTGTTCAAAGTCAGCAGTGGCTGGTCACTTCCTTCAAACTGCTACCTCTCCAGTTCTCTGTCTTCTGCCTCTTTCTACTTTTAAGGATCCTGTGTTTATGCCGGGCCCACCCTGACATCCAGGATGATCTCCCTATTGTAAGGTCAGCTCATTAGCAACGTTGATTTCATCTGCAGCCTTTATACCCCGTTGCCATGTAAGCTGCTGTAGTCACAGGTTCCAGGGAGTAGGACATGGACATCTTTGGTGGGTGGGGGCGTTATTCTGCCTAGTAGCCATAGCGCACATGCCCCTTAGAGAAGACCTGCGTCTTACATTTCTTCTGCGTCCTCCTAGTGCCTAGCAGAGCACATAGATCTTTCTGGAGTGGTTGATGGTTGAGTGTCCACACCACAAGGGAGTGGGATAGGAGTGTAGGCAAGAGATTAATCATAACAGATTTTACGTTTATTTTATTCTTTAAAGATTTAAAGAATGTTTTCACTCCCCTCACTTGATTGAAAAGCATTCTTAGAAGTTAACTGGAATGGGCAACTTATCCCTATTTCTCCTTTTGTAAAATCGTGACGCTACCTAAGATCTGTGTATGAGGGACGAGTCAAATAATGCCTGTTTTCCCTTCATCTTTCTTTATATCTGTGGTCAGCCTCGCCAGCCAGGCAGCCCACCAGTAAACCACCCATCCCTTTTTCTACCCTTTAGTCATATCATCCATCTAATCGAACTTCCTTGATTTTTTGCAGAGGATCTGAGATTGCCTATGTAGGATCCATGTGTAATAATCTCAAGAGGAAAAGGACCCAGATGAGGATTTTAGGGTTCAGAGGCAGTCAGGTAAATCAAGGGGTGAAGCACCGTCCAGATATCTTGGCTATGAGTCTGTGACCAGATACTGCATCTGGGCTGACGAGCTGTTTCCTGAGAGCCTCCTAGGGTCCAAGGGAAGAGGGGGATGCAGCCCACTGAATCCATCAAGGTGGACGAATCACCGAGCAGTGGTGCCACTACGACATGTCCAATCAGTAGTCACCTCTCTGTCCTTCCTCCTGCCAGGGAGCCAGTTGGGGCAGGAAGGGCAACCCGGTGTCTCTCAGAGTCAGTGCTTTACTCGCGGTCCATCTGAAGCACAAGAGGGCATTTACTAATATGCGAAGACTTGGGGATGTTTAATTTCTTTTTGGCTTTTATTTGGGGGGTATTATTAAGAGTAAGAAATGCAGCTCTCTGCCCTCACGAATGACAGTGTGCGGGTTTGGGAAGAACTGGAGAAATCCCTAAGTGGCACGGTGCCCTGGGCCTTGGCGGGGACCACGTCACCTGCGTGCGGTTCCACAAGGTCGGCAGCTCCCGGGAAGCAGCGCCTCCGGCTCTGCTGCTTCTCACTTCACCTGGTGCCCTTGATGCTGGGCCAACTTGTCAGGATCCTCATAAAATTCCTCGGTGATGGCTTCTTCTGTTCTCTGTATTTCCTGAAGTGAACATCTGTCTCATTGTTCACCTCCATTGCTTTAGTGCTTTCCTCATGCTTTCTCTCTTTCCAGACAATAAACTTTATTTTCTTCCTAAGAATTCAGTCTACGCAAGGCTATTAGGCAGCTTGTTTGCACCTTTTAATTTCTGGATGGTTTCCAGGAAGGCTCTTTGCAGTGGCTCCAATGGGTTCATCTGTGACTCGCGGAATTCAGTGCGGCATTGTGTTTGGGTCTTTATCCGTTACCTTCTGTTTGGAAACATCTGTTTGGAAACGTTTGCTGATGCTCTCCCCACACTCCTCCTAGTATCCCAGAAGTACAGGGGCTCATCTCTTTTTGCTTGGCATAGGGATAAGACCGGGTGTTGGCTGGTTTTTTTTTGGAGGGGGTCAAGTGTGCAGGTATATGATTATTTCACCGAAACCGCTGTACTTCTATATATTGCCAAGCGGCTTTGGAGAGGGAATCAGGCACTTTATTTCATTAATGGCTCTGCAGCCTGGTGATCAGCTCATCATTCCAGTTTAATTTCGGTGCCGATGTTGATGACATATTGAACAACAGTGGAAACCCGTAATTACAGCTGGAAAACATTTCCATTTTTGAGAGACCATTGTTTTTCAGATGCACAGAGACACTCAGCAAACCACTTACTTTTTGCTTTTTTTGGCGTTCTATCGTTAATCTTTCCGAATTATCTATTCTGATATCTTTGCCAATAAATATATGGGTTTTTGTTTCTTGACTCAGTGTAAGCATGTTCTTATTTAAACTCTGTAAACTGTTTAAATGTTCTTGTAATTATTGATATATTTCCATACAGTTCTGTTCAGTTACACTTCTGTTTTTTTGTTTTTCATGTTTTTGTTTTCTCTTATGTAGCCTGTCTTTAAAAAAAAAAAAAAACCCCTTTGATTATGGAAATTTCAAATATATTGAAAAGTAAGGCAGATAGGATGATAATGAGCCCCATATGCCAATCACCCCTGCTTCAACAATTAGGAAACTGTTTTTCCCTGTTCAGTCATTGTTCCCGTGTGTGTGTGTGTGTGTGTGTGTGTGTGTACATAAATATCCTTGCATGCATATATGTGTGTGTGTGTCTGTACACACACGTATGCATATATATTTTTTCTAGTGTACGCTGTATGGTGGTTTACATTTCATGTGTTCAAATCAAATTTTGTTTAAAATAAAAGTGAAACCCTTCTAAGTCGTGAAGATTCAAAGCTCTGTAATGAAATGCTTCATTTTCCTGTGGGTTTGTGGGCACATGAGAGAATTGTAGTCCCCGGGCAGGGAAGGAGGAGGCATCGTGCTTCTCCACCCCATTTTAAGGCTTGCTCCCCGAAACCTCATCTCCAGTGCTCTGCACTAAGCAGACGTAGGGGCAGGGCAGTGGGGCAAAGAGGTGCTATGTGCAAGAGGATCCCGTGCAAGTAGAAGTTCCCATGCACAGCATGTGACGTGAGTTGGGCACTTTGCCCAATCAGAGGTTAGATGGCTGAGTTCTACATGAAGCTTGACTGTGTGTGTCTCTGTATATCTTTGCCTCAGTTCCTTTTGCATTTTCTGAAACCCGATTATAGAGATACAGGAAGGGGTTTTTAGAAGGCTGAGGAAGGGATTACAGGCAGGGGATGCTGGGTGCAGACTCTGTTTTCTCTCCCCTGATGCACATATGGCCTGGATGGCCCCTAGTTTGAATGATGGCACAAAAGTCCCTGATGTCTGGCAATACTCCTTGTGACAGGAAGCAAATGGGTTGCTAGTGGGGTCCTCTGGGTAGTGCCGTAATGTCAATATGGAAACCACTAGATTTGTTGAGACCTTGCTTAGGGAAGACTGCAGATAGCCCTCTTAACACACACACACACACACACACACACACACACACACACACACACGCACACACACACACACACACACACACACACACACACACAGCTATGGAAAGATAGGACGCCTCCACTGAGCCGTGTTCTTCCGTGCAAGGCCACCTCTCTTCCCATCAGTGGCTGTATTGTGACTAATTAAATCAGTGTGTGTAAGAGGGTGGCTTCCCTTTCATCTGTAACCTCCCTGAAACATTGTCTTTGTGGTATTGTCATAACCTTGATTGGGGGAATAGGATTGGGTATAATCAGAGCATGCCCTGGGACATAGTCATAGACTGTTTATGCTAAACATTTCCATATACGTTATTCTCAATATTCAATACAGCCTTGTGGGGTTGGAGATGTTATAATCGTTGTTGTTGTGATGATTGTTACTATTATCAGTGTTAGCTGTGCTCATTGATCTCCTCCCCATCCAGGTACACTGCTGCATGCTTTATACTCACTACCTAATTGCACGCCCATGCACTCTTGCTGGCTATATATAATTACCCCATTTCACCGAGTCTTGGAGAGTTTGGTGAATTACTTGTCATCACAGAGCTAAGTGTGGTAGAACTCGGATTCGAACATGGTCGTGCCTGATTTCTCTGCCTGCGGTTTCTCGCCTAAGAGGGGGAGAAGCCTTGATCCCAAGAAGGTCGAGTGCTTGTTTCCTTCTTTGTCATTCACGTGCCTGGGGATTTGTTTCCTTGAGGGGGACTGAGTTATGCATTAGGGCTGGGCAGAGTACACATTCAAGATTAACTATGTCTTTATTTAAAAAAAAATTATGCCCATGGTAAAATTTTAAATAACACAGAAAAATCTAAGGGACAAGTCTCTTCCCTTTAAACATCCATTAAACATCAGTACTGCTACCAAAAGAGAATCTCTTGTGTGTTCTTCCAGGAAATAAAATGCCTACGCCAGCTGTAAATTCATTCGTGTATATTATATATTCACGTATCGTATATCTATTTCATGAAATTAGAGCTCTGCTAATTAATTTTTTCCTGATTGAAAAATAACGTCGTTATTTTGACAGATTTCACAATCGTAGTTACACATACACAAATCAGGAGTAAGTACTTCTGAGTCTCGGAAGCAATCACTGTTAACGTGGTGTGTCTCCTTTTTTCTTTTTTAAAGTTCAAATATATTTGGATCTGTACTTCTTAAAATTGCTATCACACTGTAGTCTGATTTTTTTTTCCTAACATATTTTGGCCATCTTTTCATATCAGTAAGTATTCTTTGGCAGTACCATTTTAGTGACTCTACGTTATGCCTTCATCACTTATTAAATGAATCCCTTCTTGCTGGGCACAGATGCCATTTTCAATTTTTCACAGTCACCAGCAGTGCTCCTGGTTTACCTGGGCCAAGGGACGCTTTTAAATGTAAATTGATCATTCTTCTTCAGAAAGGTTGTTCCCACTTATACTGTTCTTTCAGCCTTGTCAGAGGGGCTCTTTTTCCACACTTTCACCATCACTGTGTATTTAGCATTTTCTAATGATCTGTATTACTTGCTGAATGAGCATGCATTTGATTGATAACCGAGTACACTTGTCCCGGTATTCTTCTCAACTTTAAAAGTATGTTAAACAAAAACTTTTAACGTTTCACGTAAAAACCTTTAAAGCTCTCAGGCTAATCTGAAATGTAGCGTGTACAAGTTGAGGTTTCTAATGTGCTTAATCCTTATTAAAGCACTAATCACCAGGGTGCCAAAACTGCTATAAGGAGAGCACTTAGAAAACATACGGGATCAATAGCTGGTACTTAGGAAATAAATGAAACGACTTGTTGTTTGTTTGTCTTAAACCCACCTTGGGGCTGAAAGATAGAAAGACTTAAAATGAGTTAGGTTGTGAATTTCTCAGCATTTCATAGCTTATATATTGAAACAGTTAATTGCATTCAAAAGCTACAGACATGCACGTAAATTATTTTTTTAATAACCTGAATTTTCACTGGGGGGAAAAACCTCTTAGAAGATACAGGGATGTGAATGAGAGGCCCTGCTTTTAAGAAACTCAAAATTTGATGTGAGAAGCACATGAAGAAGCAAAGACTCTGTGCTAGATCCCTGCTTCCCACAGTGGGAGACAGGCGTGATCGACCCGGAGTGATCAGGGGGCACTTCCTGGAAGAGGTGACCATGACCTTCGTTTTGGTTTGACACTGCAGTAGCATAGGGACTTAATTTTTGTGATTAGAATATTGATAGTATTCTGTGAAGAGGACAGTGCTCATGTTGGAAACTTTCCTTGCTTCAGTATCCAATCATCATTAAATACTTTATTTTTTAAAACTAGTGTTTATTTATTTATTTGTTTTTTAAAGATAGATTATTTATTTATTTATGGCTGCATTGGGTCTTAGTTGTAGCATGTGGGATCTTTGTTGAGGCATGCGGGCTCTTCGTTGCGGTGCGTGGGCTTCTCTCTAGTTGTGGCGTGCAAGTTTTCTCTCTCTAGTTGTGGTGCGCAAGCTCAGTAGTTGTGCGCGGGCTTAGTTGCCCCGTGGCACATGGGGTCTTAGTTCCCCGACCAGGGATCGAACCCGCGTCCCCTGCATTAGAAGGCAGATTCTTTACCACTGGACCACCAGGGAAGTCCCAGTAAATACTTTTAAATGAGCTTAGTTAGTGGTTCTTAGATTTTTGGATTTCAGGATCCCCTAAACTTTTTCAGAAGAAAACAAAAATGAGGAGGACACCAACTTAAGTTTGCCAAAGTGTTGGGTTTTTTTTTTTTCCTAAAAAGGACACTAATAAAAAAACAAAACAAAACAAAATCAACAAATGTTACAACATGCCTCTATCAATAATCAACACTACTTTATAAAAGAAAGGGTATTTTAACACGGAACACCAACTCCAAAAGACAGTCATTTCATTGTATTTTATGAACTTTTTTCAGACTAACTTTAGGCTTACATAGAAGTTACAAAAATGCACAGCGGGTTTACCTACCTTCCCCTAATTTTAACAGCTTACCTAACCATAATATAATTATCAAAACCAGGAAATTGGCATTAGTTTTTAATATTTACTATACCAGCTTAATCACAGTTTACGAGTTTTCCATCACTGTCTTCTTTTGGTCCACGATCGCATCTTATCTTTAATTGTGTCTTCTTGGTCGCCTCTAGTCTCTGACAGTTCTTCATTCCTTCCCTGTCCTTCCTGATCTTGAGATTTTGGTGCCTCTGAATTTTTTTTTTTTTTTTTATGATTAGATTAAGTTAAAGCAGATTTTTGGCAAGAGCATCCTAGAAATGATGTTGTGTCCTTCTTAGTGAAGCAGGTCAGGTGGTGCATGATGTTGGTACATCTTTGACTGGTGATGTTAATGGTGAAGTCACTTTGATCATTTGGTGAAGGTGATGTCTGCTGAGTTTCTCCAACATCAATTTGTTACTATTTTTTCTTCGTACTGCATAAATATTTGGGGGGAGATGCTTTGAGATTATGCTGTCATTCTCTTTCTCCTTAAACATTCACACATTGACTTTCAACATCCGTGAGTAGATCTTGCATATAGCAGTTATTACAGTGGCGGTGTTTGCCTGATGGTGATTTTGTATTTCTGGCATTGGTTTCTACATTGATTCATTGGAGTTCTTCTGAAAGAAGAGCGATCCTGTCTTCCCCATCTGTTGATTGATTCAATTATTTTATTTACATTAGTACAGATTCACAGGTATGTATTTTATTCTACAGTTTATAGTCCACTAATATCATCATTTATTTTGTTACTCAAATTGTTGCAGCTTTGGCTGGACCGTCTCCTTCAGGACCTTCTTCTGGTTGGTTTCTGTGATGGGCTCTGCCATTTTGATGGAGTGAATTTCCCCTTTTCACTGTCCTCCTCCTTGCTCCCCACCTTGGATTTCATGTCACCATAGGCTACTGAGAACAGAGGCCTGCTCTTTGGGACATACTGGCCTAGTGAACAGAAGGGAACTCAGGGGAGCATGCTCAGTGCTGAATCTGTGTCTTATGCCCCTGCCACCCCCTGCCCTTTAGAAACAGTAAGAGAAGACATGAGGAAGTGGTGATGGGATGTGAATTAGGATAAAGGAAAAATAAACTGTCATGGTGTTGTGGGAAAGGCAGGTATTTCTTTTAGGATTGGAAAGGGCTTTGTCGGGGGGTGGGTTTCCAGGGAGCAGCCCGAGCTTAAAAATAATAGGCAAGGTTCATCAATAACTTCCTACGTGCAGGCGGGTGCTGGCCCCTCTAGGCTACAAGCCTAATCTTGTCTAACCCTCCCACAGTGAAGGAGATATTAACATTATGGTTCCAGGGTTCCAAGAGGTCAAAACACATTAAAGAGGTAGTTGAGTCAGGACTGAATCTTGTTCCTTGGACGCCAGGGACTGTCACTGTGTACTTCTCACCACTGCCTCTATCTCACTCCTCCCGCAGTGAGTTCCAGGGGTAGGAGAGAAGAGCTCCTGCCTGCCCTCTGATGACAGGGTCATCCCCACCCACTCCCCACTGCAACAGTCTACTCTATCCATTATCAGGAAAAAAGAATCACCTTTCTGTGTAGTCATAACTGGGATTGTGTGTGTGTGTGTGTGTGTGTGTGTGTGTGTGTGCGCGCGCACGCGCGTGTGTGTGATCCTTCACCCTTCTATGTAATCTGTGCATTTGACTATATTTATGTGTTCCTGTCATATCTTTCCAAAATTTTGCTTTTAGAGTGTGTTAGTGTGGGGAGTTGTGACTTGCAGTGATGTCATGAGAAACCTGCATCCCAGAAGAGAAAATGTTCCTCTTCCTAGTGAATCTGCTTGGCCACCAGCGTGTTTTCTTCTGCCCACCCTCCTGTATTTCCCATCCCTCAACCTGTCAGAGGGTTGGTCTCTGGGAGAGATCTTGGCAATACCAGGAGCTCTAAACCCTCTAGCTCACAGCTGGGAGGATGGAGGCTCCTTGGGGAGCAGGAACCTGCCCAGGGTCACAGAGGGAGTTAAGGCTGGGGCCCGACTGAGAAGCAAGGCAGTGGACTCCAGGCAGCCATTCTGCCATCTTGCCTTGGAGCTCCCTCAAGAATGCCTGCCAACATTCGACTGGCCAAGTGTATGAAAGGAATTCTTCAGGATGGTCTCTTAATAATAAATGCTTACATTTTCTCTGGGCCCCAGACCAAATCCCGCCCCCGCCCCCTATCTTGTTTTCAAGGTTGAACATTCTTTCGAGTTAGTGACCTTGCCCTTCTTGGCCTGTGGATGTCGCTCTCCATCCATAAGCCTCCTTTCCAGGGACCGTGTTTGCAGCAAAGACTATAATTTTATTTTGGGTTTGGAGATACTGATTACATTTTAGCTTCTGGTATATTTTCTTACCTGTCACAGCCATTAAATTTATTTTAATAGTCACTCTATCCTCCTGATAGCCAGTAAAGGGGGAATTGGATATTGTCTATCAATTGGCTAGTCTGTGAACTAAGGCTGTATCTAATTACAAGGAATTGTATTGGTGCTGATTTATTAACCATTTACTGTGCTTGGGAGAAGGTAGCGTTGTTAGTAGCACTGTTCAGCCTGGATGTAGCTTTCCAGGAGGGCAGGGTGCCCGGAATATCACTGATCTTACAGTTATTACTTTGTGTCATATATAATCTTGTTTTTTCCCTGCAACAAATAAATCTTTGGGACTCCCTGGAAAAAAAAAAGAAAGAAAGAAAAAAAACATTTGTGGTTACAGTATAATAAAAATAAACCGTTTGTCGTGACTGCAGCTGACATTTATCAGCCTGTTTGTGGGTGCGCTCTCTCTCTCTCTTTCTAATACAGAACATAATTTGTCACTTTGTAAATACATTCCAGTCTAAATCCCTGCCAGCATCTGTTAGTGTTTGAAGGATTAATGTGCTACCCTGTGTATGTCTGCGCTTGCAGGGAACAGTGTAGCCTATGATTATGGATCTTGGGAGAACAGGAGAATGGGGCATTTTCTCTGCTTTTTCCTACGCGTGTGGTCTTTCTGGCCTTTTCCTGATCTCTCATCCTTTTCCTTTTCTGCTTAGGTACTTGGAATTTCATCATTTGGAAGGATTCTGTGAGTCCCCAATATTTCTTCTCCCTTTCATAGAAAGGGTCATAGTGATCGTAGTTTACAGGCACTGTGGGTGAACAGGGTCAGATAATCCGGGGTTGGTTAGACTGGGATCCCTTCATCCGACTTACTCGACCTCAAGTTGTTTAATTTCCATTTACTCACTTGCAAAATGAAGATGCGAATACCTACCTCTTAAAGGCACGGAGGGTGAAGAAGGGAATCTTAGGTGGATGCAAAGCACTCAGCGGAGTGCCCGGCCCGGAGTACCTGGTGGGGCTGCCCCACCTTCCATCACGGTCGGCCTGATGGCTCTTCCTTGATGTGGTTCATGACCCTCAAAGTGTCCACTGGAGGATCCCAGGGCCGTGAGCCAGCTGGTGGTTACGATCCTGTTTTGGTTTTCATCTTTTCTTGTTAGTGGGTTTCGTATTTGTTTGGGAATATTTGTATCCCTGTAAATCAGGTGCTTGGTGGGTTCTTGGCCGAGAAACCATTCTGCCAGTAAGAACCTGTGGTTCTCAGTAAGGCTTGGTACTGACTCCTAGCAAGATTGAGGGATTTAAATCCCTCACCATTGGCAAAATGATTCACATACCTGCTGGAAGGGCCATCCTTGCCTTCCCCAGCAGAAGGCATGAACTTATCCCGAATCATAATGTGACCTGTAATTCTTACTACTTTAGGGAATGGCTATAGTCTCTCATTCACCCTTAATCTACTGCTGTCATCTGGATTGGAAAAATCCCAGGACATGGAAGAAATGTAACATTAGTGACTCTCCTATGAGCAGTCTCTTTATTTCATGTTTTCATTGCTTTGGTATTTTGTGCGTACTACTGCCTATCGCACCCAAATGGTTCCACCCACCCAAACTCTGCGTCTACATCTGCACCTCTCCTCTGTAATAAAAAACAAAGTGTATAGTTCTCTTTTCATTAAGAGAAGTGGTGTTTTGTTGTTGCTTTGTTTTTGTTTTTCTGCACTATAAATGCATATGAACAGGACAGAGATACCATGTTCACATACCCAGTGGACAAGACGGGTCTTCTCATTTGATGCTTGTGGTTAGCATTCTGGAGAGAATCTTTAGCAGATCTGGGAACATGCCTTTGAGCTCAACGAAAAAAACGTCTGTCCTTCGCACCCTAAATGCCCAAGGATTGGTATACTTGGAAAATGTCTAGAAACCTATATTTCAAATATTCGACAGGCTTTTATGAACTTCTAGAGTGGCCAAAGTATTTTTCAAAAAGGTCCAGGGCTTCCCTGGTGGCACAGTGGTTAAGAATCTACCTGCCAATGCAGGGGACACGGGTTCGAGCCCTCGTCCAGGAAGATCCCACATGCTGCAGAGCAACTAAGCCCACGTGCCACAACTACTGAGCCTGCGCTCTAGAGCCTGTGAGCCACAACTGCTGAGTCTACGTGCCACAACTACTGAAGCCTGCACACCTAGAGCCCATGCTCTGCAACAAGGGAAGCCACCACAATGAAAACCCCGGGCACTGCAGCAAAGAGTAGCCCCTGCTCTCCGTAACTAGAGAAAGCCCATGTGCAGCAACGATGACCAAACGCGGCAAAAAATAAAATTAAATTAAAAACAAAATTAAAAACCTGTGTTCAAGCAGACATGTGGAATTGCAGGAACCATTTAGTGCTGATACTTACAAAGTGTAATACTCCCAAAATTCAGATTTTTTTTTTTTTTTTGCGGTATGTGGGCCTCTCCCTGTTGTGGCCTCTCCCGTTGCGGAGCACAGCCTCCGGACGCTCAGGCTCAGCGGCCGTGGCTCACGGGCCCAGCCGCTCCGCGCCATGTGGGATCTTCCCGGACCGGGGCACGAACCCGCGTCCCCTGCATCGGCAGGCGGACTCTCAACCACTGCGCCACCAGGGAAGCCCTCAGATTATTTAATAGGAGATTATTTTCAATGAACAGTGTTAACAGATACCGCTGAGTCCATTGTACACACTGCTTGGGACTCTTTATGCCGTGTGATAGCTGTATCTTTATCCGATGGCCTGTGTGATCAGACAACACACACTTTAAGGCATGGTGTGATGTTCTTCTTTCTCCTACATTGAGTGGAATCTGCAGCTCATATTAAGTACAGGACTGTCGGACTTAAGGAAGCACAGCCATCTTTCTTGACTCTTGTCCTAACACAGGTTTCATCAGACTATGCCCTGCTAGGAGGACATCCAGCCCAACACCTGTTTTTGTAAATAAAATGTTATTGCCAACGTCCATGCCCATTCCTGTCCGTTATCTATGGCGGCATTTGCTTCCATGCCGCCGAAGTTGAGTAGTTCGTATGGCTCGCAAAACCTAAAATACTTACTATCTGGTCCATTGGAGAAAAAGTTTGCTGACTTTCGAAAGGACTCATGGCCATTTGGAAAGAAAAGTCTGTTTCACTAAATTAGAATGAGCAGGTGGTTAGATTAGTATCTTATTTCCACACATATGGAAACATTTCACAGTACACATGACTTAGTTATCAAACTTGGCTCTTTCAGAGTCTGGGGGATGGGGTGAGGGGAGAGGTGGAAGTCAGCTGTTTGTTTTTTTTTTTTTTTAATCATAAAGTTACCATTTTAATGGTCAACATAAAAGAAAGAAGTGTAAAGGCTTTGGGTTCATGGAAAGAACCACATTCTTGGGAGTGAAGTACTTTTGGATCCCACCATAATCTCCTGGATTTAGGGGTAATTTCAGGGTTAAAGAAAGTTCTGGCCCCAAAGCAATAATACTATCTTGTAAGGAGAAATGGCTTATCAGTGTGGAGGCGAAACTGAAATCCCCGTTCTGCCAGGTACTAATTAGATGATTTTCGAGCAGGTTTTTTGGATGCTTTCTCAGCCTTTGTTTTGTTTCTAAAGTACAGGTAATTAGGTCTACTTTGTAAGGGCTCAGCAGGGTAGAAGGTGGCAAAGTCCATAATCTTCCCTTCCCTGAAGAGTACCAGCCGGAGGGTAAGACCTCAAAAGTATTTAATTAACCCTGAGTGTTTGCCTCTTGGGCTGGAGTTTGTAAATGTGTACATGGACAGGAAGGCTGAAGGTCCTAGATGTGTGATGAGAGGTGACATTTAGATTAACTAGAAAATGTGAGCCTCAGCCATAACACCCCCAAATCCTTCTGGTGGTTGCCCTGCAGACCTGGTACCCCCAGAAAGGAGTGTCGCCTCGTAAAGTCTGCTTTCCTTGAGGAAAAAGAGGACCAAATGGACCTGGTCCTCTCTTGACAGAGGTGAAAGCTCTGGCCGCCCCGTCCCGTTGTAATCAGCATAAGCTCTGCCTGTGGAGAACATCTGCATCATCGACCCAGAGGGAGAAGGGAAGACGC
This sequence comes from Monodon monoceros, assembly GCF_005190385.1. Taxonomy (NCBI): domain Eukaryota; kingdom Metazoa; phylum Chordata; class Mammalia; order Artiodactyla; family Monodontidae; genus Monodon; species Monodon monoceros. The sequence continues at coordinate 9,592,875 of NW_021703766.1, read as the reverse complement.
TGTGTATAAATGTTGAGGCGGCAGGAAGAAGGGGCACCGAGGCCGAGCTGCTTTCACACGCGTGCCGTTCCAAAACGGCTTCTAATGGATACGTATAAGGTGGTGTCCCCCGCGCAGCCCCTCTCCCCCCGACTCTAACGCTGTCTGCGCTGCTTTTCTGAAAACACGCGGTCTGTAGCTTAGCTGGCTTTTAACAGAATTACCTGATGTGATTCGTTCGTCCCTTTTGGCTACAAGAGAGTAGACCACAGAGCAAGTTGGATATGAATGTGGCCACCTGCATGTTTTGGGCACTGAACGGACAGGGACGTCCATTCCCTGCTTTGGACCTGCGTGTCCGAGTTGGCCTCACTCCGCCCCTCGTTACGGACCACTCTTTCCTCCTGTTAGGACTTCGCTTCCAGAAGCAGTCCTGGTGAAGCTGTCAGAAAAGCCCTGGAAACCTCACAGGACAGGCGCGCCTGACTCTTTCTTTTTCTGAATCTCTCGCAATCTCAATCTGTCTGTCTGTCTACCTCTGTCTCTCTTTCTTTGTACTCCATAGTGACTACCAGGCCACTGTCTGGAATAAAGGGCTTGGGCGGTAAGTTGTAGCACTAATCTGATACATGCTACTGGCCTGAATTCTTTGCATTAATTCAGAAGTTGTAATTCAGAAGTTGGGCTGTTGTCTCTCAAAGACATCTTCAGGCTTATTTTATGCTGTTTGGGCTCCAGAATCAATTGGATTTTGCACCTCTATAATGACCCAAATCTCATTTCTGCTTGCCAACAGTATGATTCTCCTTCCCTGGTAAACGGTAGCATGGAGCAGTCAGCCGCACTGACACTTGAAGTTGTGAGAGAACAGTTTTACCAAGTGATTTCCAGTGTATGACACAGATCCACATCGGGTGCCCCCGACTGACAGGGGGCTGTGGCCCATTTAGTAAATAAAGTAAATTGAAGCTCCTTTCATCCAGTGGCCTTACTGTCTCCGAGGAAATCATTATAATCTACATCCATCATGTGGAAGGAGAAAGAATGTAGGGAACCCATCTCACGTGAGGAGAAGCCCAGGAGCACCACACTCTTCTACTCACAGGCCATTGGTGGAAACCTAGAGGCCCCGCCCCACCGCACTGCAGGCTGGAAAATGTAGTTCCTGCCTGGTCGGTCTCTTCTCAGCACAGCCCCATACTGTGGACCAGGGAGAACTGGTTTGGGAGGTGCTGGTTCTCTCTATCCACACTATTTTATACACCATAGAGGTGATTCTTAAATTCTAGTTGGTTTCTGCCTTTAACGTGTGAATTTAAGTCCATTATATACCTGTACTGATTTCTGAATTTCATTTTGTGTTTCCTCTCTACCAAGTGTCCAAGTGTTTTCCTTTATTATTAAATTTTAATTCTTTTTTGGATATTATTTTTGCATTTATCCAGTTTCTTTATATCCAGTGTACCCCACGCATCATTTTTTTTTTTTTT